>NC_081854.1:17504022-17835826 GCF_963259705.1 Myotis daubentonii | reverse complement strand
GCAGGCACAGGGAAGCAGCAAAACCAGATGAGTGAGAACATCCCTGACATCAGGATCTACTGCATTGACTAATGACCTTCGACCCTAAAGGACACACCTGAGAAGCTGATAAATATTTTATTGGGATCCTCCCCTGAAACCTCCAGATAACTGCCCTCAAGAAGTAGGACCTTCTTCCAAAGTAAGAAGGCACTTGGCTTCTGAGGCTTATGCCTTACCAAGAAAGGATCTTCTCCCATAGTCCCAAGAGGGAATTTTTGGTTTACTGATCATTCCCAATGCTCCCCACCTGACAAATCCTATATGAAGTCTATTTAGGGGAGTCACACTTTCATAACTTTATCCTAATTCACAATATAGGAGTTTAGACTTGCAAAAGCACGGTTTTGCAAGTATCTTAGATAATTACTAGTACAGAACCAGCATTTTAGAGCTCAAGGGTTAAAAATCCTCTTGCAGGAGCCACACTACATAAATAGGAATGCTAGGGAGGGGACATGCCCGACATGGGTTCCATGGCCTTATTTCCCCCGACCCCCCTTAGTTCCATGATAAAGTATGGAAAGTAAGCCACTGCTTGACCTACTTAAGGTAAGTTAACGCTCAGGGATCCCTCTCCTGGTTCTTGACCTTGCACAAAGAAAAGAACCTATGGGGCCTTGAAAGTTAAATCCCTTTGGCCCTGGAAACTAGAGACATTTTATTTCAACCATGTAGTTTAAGTACTTGAATGTCACAATGTATGACCAAGGTTGGAGAAAATGTTTCTTCTCCCAACTTTTATAGGGTGTGATTCTTAAATACTTTTATAATGTCCAAGGTATATACAAGGATATGTATTGTAACAATTATGGCTGTGTATTTTTTGCAAAGATTGTAGCTTCTCTATCGTGAGAAGGAAAATATTTTCATAAATTGTTTTTATTTTATAGGTACTAATAAAATGAAAGAAAGCCTCCCCCCCCCCCCCACACACACAGAAGTAGGACACATTGCAGCTCTTTCTCTCTGGAGCACACCCATGCCTTTCCCTACCCTTCTTTCCTCAAGGCACTTATCTTTGTTTTCTTTCTCCTAAGCTCCAAGGGTCCTTCTTTTGCTGCTGTAACTAGTTTCCTGAGCCCATTTCTTCTACAGCTCACTTCTTCTACCTCTGTGACTTCCTAAATAAACTCTCTCTTATAATTTGAGTTCTTGACTCTGAATTCTTCTCTTAGCTGAACCCAGGTACCGAGGTTGCTGAACTGAGGGCCTAACTCTGCAGGTTAACACCTGGTGCCATGCCACCGCTCACAATTGGACAAAGAGAAGCTTGGGGTGTATGTATCCAGGGCGTCTCCCACAGCTCTGTGAGGAGAGCACAGTAGCCTTCCCACCACCTTCTCTCATCCCCATTTGTCTCTTATCTTCAGAGCAGCAGCCTGGGGCGACATCAGGAATTCTGGTTGCAGGGATGCCACCCCATTGTGTATGGTATCATCACTGGAACTTTCTAAAGATTTCAATGCCCAGGTGACACCTTAGAAATGCTGCTTTGGCAGCTGCTCAGCCAGGTGGATGCCCAGCCAGAATGAGACCCTATGATGTGGGGATGGGGAATCCCCCTTTCCCCCTCTCCTGTGCACAGGGAGGGTCTGCAGATTCTGACTCAGAAGGTGTTTGGTGGACCCGGCAGTCTCCATCTAACAAGCTGTCAGGAGATGCTGATCATACTGGCCTCAGAGCACTTTCAATGGCAAGGATAATGGGGATCCCTGCTCCCTAAGAGGACAACCTACCCACTTAACCCCACCCTTGTCCTGTGCGGTGTCCTGGCCATTAGTCTGTCTGTCTACACAGAGAGCCCAAGGGATCCCCAAACCGAGGGGATGATTTATTCGTGTGACACAGAAACCCAGCTGGGCACCACACCTTCCCTGTGTTCTCAAAATGCTGGGGAGGTTGGATTTCCTCCCAGCAGGAAGGTCACAGAGGTGACTCGGGGTGAGAAGGGGTCGTCTGAGTGATGACTGGTGAGGGGATCCACCTTCTGTCTTTGGGTGTCACCAGCCTGTTTTCTGCTTCCAGGGACAGAGTCCAGGACCAGGATTCTTGGTAGGACCTTCAGTGGACTGGGGGTGGGGGGGGGGGGTTAGGAGGGAGAACTGGGAGGAGGAGACTGTAGTGGGAAGAGGGACTGTGGTGGGAGGTCATGTGGCTGTGAGCTGCCTGGTCCTTAAGGGCCATGATTTTAGGGAAATCTTCCCTCTTCGTGTCTGTTGGCTAAGACGGTCCATGTGCTCCCTGACCCTTGGGGCAGCCTCTGATTTCTGCATGAGAAACTTGCTTGTGTCCTCCTGCCTTCCTCATAGTGGTACAAGGCAGTGAGTGAGGAGCTGCACAAGGTCCCCACTTTCCCTGAGAGCAGGTGCTCCTAGTCCCCTAGAAGGAGCCTGTGGGACAAAGTGGACACATGGGAGGGGCCCAGAAGGGTCTGTGATATAGAAATCAGGCTCCTTTCCCATCTCCTTCATTAAAGCCAGCTTCCTATGTTAATTTCCTATTGTCTGTGTGTCCCAATGTCGCCCCCTGGAGGGCATAAGGTGACCTGTGTCTGCATCAGGGATGCTGACCAGGGAGCTGACCCTGAGCCCTGGGCAGGGGTGGGCTCTGACTTCACCCCTTCAGGCTGAGTGGCCAGTCACTGTGTGTCCCAGGCTGCCCGACTTCACCCAGGACAGGATGAGCACAGCGAGAAGGTGGTGGTTGTCCAGAGAACTCCGGATCCAGTGTAAGGAGAACTACACACCCAGGAGGAGCTCCCTGTCCCTGAAGTTTCAAGGAAGGGCCTGGTGAGGGCTCCTGTGGGGCTTCCAGGAGAGGGTGCTGGCCTGGGGCTCTGATGCCCAGGATGCCCTGTGTGTCCCCATCACAGCACTGGGCACTGCATCCAAGTCCCCTGTGTCCCTGACTGTCATCTGCTCTAGGCCTCCCAAAGGGGCCCAGGATCTGGAGCAGCTCCACGTGGAGACTCTTCCAGGGGACCCTAAGGGTCCCCCCTCTCTTATGAGAGAGGAGGAGCCCTGGGACCCTCTGAGGTGGAAGCACCCCAGATGCTGGGTTCTTCTGACCCATCCTGTACGGAAAGTTCCCCAGGACATCATGGGCTGGTGAGAGGTTTTCAGAGACACAGCCAGGTGACCCCACAGATCAGGGCCTCGGGCACAGGGATTTGCCCCCTGACTTCCTTTGAGGTTAAGGTGGGATCCTTCCTCCTGTGGTAGTAACTCCACCTGGGTCCAGAGTCCAGAGTTTGTGCCAGGTTAAGTGTCCCTGAGAAGAGGAAGAACCCAGGCTGTCACCAAGAGCCACCCTGGGGAGATGAGATGTCACTCACCAGGTAGAGGTGTGGAGGGCTGTGATTTTGGAGGAATAAATGGGGGTCTGATCCCTCACTGTTAGGAGACCCCTGCCCTCCATTTCTCCATTTTTGGGACAAACAAGGGTGCTTCTGGCCACCTCCCATGCTGACACCAGACCCTGGTCTCCAGGGAATATTCTCTGACTATGGATGTCACAGGTGGTAGGATAAGAGGGCATGTTCCAGGCTTTAATGGTGCGGTTTCCATCATTTACTTAATGGGGTCTGTGAATCAATGTGAGTGTGCAGACGGGCAGAGCTGATTATCAATCTGTTTGGATAACAACCTGGGCACAAGGACTGGACCTTCCCATCTGTCACCAGGGGTTATCTCAGATGCCAGTGCCTTGGCTCTGCCTCCCGCTCTCACAGCAGGTTCCCTCCTCCTCAGACACCTGATTCCCTGCTTGCTCAGCACGGCCTCTGTGGCCCAAGTTCTGGGCACTCAAAGCGCCAAGTGACCAAACCTCAGGCCTCAGTCACCCTCCGGATGTTGGAAGCAGGTCCTGGGATCAGGGCTACCTCATGGGAGAGGGCCTCCAGGTCTGAGTAACCACCACCTGTGGGGACTGGCAGGTGCTATCATGGTGGGTGGCATGTGGTCTCAGGGTGCACCTGGGAGCACCCTGGAGTTTCCCTGAAAGCTGACAGCCTTCAGCTGAGTGCTTTCGTGCAGTGATTCAGTTTCCAGAGCTTCCCTCTGTCTGTGCACTGGCCCGAAGGCCCCTATTGAACCATAAAGAGGGGCTGGACTCTTCCATCCTCAGGCCAGACCCACCAATCAGTGCCCGTGGATCCAGGGATATCAGGGCTCAGGGACAGCATGCAGGGCACACACCTCTGTCTTGAGGGCCAGGGGAGCTTAGCAGTTAGCTTATCCTTCTGCTGGTGGGAGGTGCTGGGATCTGGGTGAGTGGCCAGAAGTCTCCTTTAGTTTCGCTTTTCAGATTTAAAGGGATAAAAGATAATAATCCCTACTGACAAACAAAATAGGTGCAGAGGCATGGATACATGGACCAGGTCTCAGAGGGAAGGGAGTGGGGGCAACAGGAATAGAGTAACCAAAAACCATATATGCATAGCCCACGGACACAGGCAATAATTGGGTGAAGACCTGCAGAGGAGCAGGGGCCGGTGGAAGGAGAGAAAGGGTGAAGTGGGGGACATCTGTACTGTCAACAATGAAAATTGTTTTAAAAAATGTAGCTAGCCTCTTGATAGAAGGTAACTCTTACATCATTGTAAAATAAAAACAATGCACTGGAATATTCTTTAGAGGAAAGCCAATAACCATTTCCCATTTATCAGTAACTGTGATGCAGGTTTAATTTTTCTAGTTCATCACCGATAACACTTTTTGTAGTTTAGCTCTTAGGAAATGGTGAAAGCCGCCCACGATCCATGTTTTAGTTCAAGAATGTGGACTTTATGTGGACTCTCCTGTGATTTTAAGCGTTCATATAGTTCACCTTCTGTGAACACTAATTCCATTTCCCTCTGTCCGTTTGTTACTCATCCCTGTACAGAGAGAGTCACATTCTGCCTGGAAAGCATCTGACCACCATTGAAAAGAAAGTGTCCAAATGCTTCTGGTTGATGATCATGGCGCTGAAGGTGGAGGTCTGTTCAGTGTGGGCCAAGGCAACAGTTTTTGAAAACCTTTACCTCAAAATTACCTGCAGAAGGTACCTGTCACATGCTGGGATGGAGGAAGGACAGAAATAGAGGCCGGTAATTTAGGTATCACACCCAAGAGTGGACAGCAGATTCTGCCCAGAGTGTGAGAGGTGGAGGGATGAATGGTGAGGACACTACAAAGACCCCCACCCAACCCCTTAATGAGGGAACATTATAGGTTCTGTAGTTCAAAGTGGAACCCAGGGATTGGGACAGGGGTTGTCAGCCCACAGGTGCTGGGAAGGAGACCTGACACACTGTCCATTTTGGGGGCATAAATTCATTTTTCAGTTATGATGTCACAGTGTATGATTCTGAAAATATAAACAAACTCCTATGATATAGTTTTCCTCTTAATAAGATGTTTCTAACGATAGAAATGACTGTCTTGGGGAGAACCAAGATGGCGACATAGGTTAACGCCGGAGTTTGCTGCTTTGAACAACTACTTCAAAAGTGAAACCAAAAAACGGAAGGGACATCACCCAGAACCACAGGAATGCTGGCTGAGTGGAAGTCCTACAACTAGGAGGAAAGAGAAACGCACACGGACACTCAGAGGAGGCGCAGTGCTGAAGTCAAATTCTGAGGTGCGGAGTGCGCGGAGGGGGCTGGCGGCAGAGGGTGCGGTTGGCGTTTTCAATCGGGAGGGAGTCGCAGACTCTGAGCTCCAGATCCGGGCGAGTCTTTAGGGACCCAGACTCAAACGGGAGAAGCGGGACTGTCTGGCTTCGGTCAGAGCGAGTGCAGCTTTCTCTACCAGCTTTGCAGCAGGTGCTGGGACTCAGGCAGAGCCCCTGGGGACAGGACTGAGAGCCGCCATAACTGCTCTCTCCGGCCCACCCTGTTGATCCTGTGCGACCCGCCCCGCCCAAGCCCTGCACAAAGGCATTTGCTGGATAGCCTCAGGCAAAGGCTAGATTAGCACCTCCCTAGAGGACAGAAGTTCTCTCACTGCTGACACAGCTGATTCTCATAGCCAGTTGGCCTGGAGGTCAAACCCTCCCTGGAATTAGCTACAACAATCAAGATTTAACTATAAGACTGCAAACAAAGACCACTAGGGTGCACCAAGGAAGCATAACAAAATGCGGAGACAAAGAAACAGGACAAAATTGTCAAAGGAAGATATAGAGTTCAGAACCACACTTTTAAGGTCTCTCAAGAACTGTTTAGAAGCTGCCGATAAACTTAATGAGATCTACACGAAAACTCATAAGACCCTCGATCTTATATTGGGGAACCAACTAGAAATTAAGCATACACGGACTGAAATAACGAATATTATACAGACTCCCAACAGCAGACCAGAGGAGCGCAAGAATCAAGTCAATGATTTGAAATGCGAGGAAGCAAAAAACACCCAACCGGAAAAGCAAAATGAAAAAAGAATCCAAAAATGCAAGCGTAGTATAAGGAGCCTCTGGGACAGCTTCAAGCGTACCAACATCAGAATTATAGGGGTGCCAGAAGATGAGAGAGAGCAAGATATTGAAAACCTATTTGAAGAAATAATGACAGAAAACTTCCCCCACCTGGTGAAAGAAATGGACTTACAGATCCAAGAAGCGCGGAGAACCCCAAACAAAAGGAATCCAAAGAGGACCACACCAAGACACATCATAATTAAAATGCCAAGAGCAAAAGATAAAGAGAGAATCTTAAAAGCAGCAAGAGAAAGAAACTCAGTTACCTACAAGGGAATACCCATATGACTGTCAGCTGATTTCTCAACAGAAACTTTGCAGGCCAGAAGGGAGTGGCAAGAAATATTCAAAGTGATGAATACCAAGAACCTACAACCAAGATTACTTTATCCAGCAAAGCTATCATTCAGAACTGAAGGTCAGATAAAGAGCTTCACAGATAAGGAAAAGCTAAAGGAGTTCATCACCACCAAACCAGGATTATATGAAATGCTGAAAGGTATCCTTTAAGAAGAGGAAGAGGAAGAAAAAGGTAAAGATACAAATTATGAACAACAAATATGCATCTATCAACAAGTGCATCTAAGAATCAAGTGAATAAATAATCTGATGAACAGAATGAACTGTTGATTATAATAGAATCAGGGACATAGAAAGGGAATGGACTGACTATTCTTGGGGAGGAAAGGGGTGTGGGAGATGTGGGAAGAGACTGGACAAAAATCGTGCACCTATGGATGAGGACAGTGGGTGGGGAGTGAGGGCGGAGGGTGGGGCGGGAACTGGGAGGAGGGGAGTTATGGGGGGGGGAAAAGAGGAACAAATGTAATAATCTGAACAATAAAGATTTAATTAAAAAAAAAGAAAAAAAAGAAATGACTGTCTTTACTGCTAAGATGCTTGAGATGGTAGGAACACCAGAGTAGGTTGTCTAATAGAATGGCATATAGATTTGTTATGTTGTAATTTCTCTTCTCAGTGCCCACAGAATTTTCCTCACCCGACTTTGCAGTACAACCCACTGGTGTCAATCTGATTTGTGGGCACACCCTTTCACAACCCAGTCTTCCAGCCGGTGAGCTAAGGCAGCCATCAGTCATCACCTCTAACTATGCCTCCTTCTGAACCTGAATGTGCCCTCTGTCCAAGGTCAGCCCCAATCTCTCAACTCTCCTGCCCCTTTCTCTCCTCTTCTATCAGGAACAAGCCACTACAGGGCACCCACACTCCTCCTTGAGCTCCTGGGGACCTTTTCCATTACCTGAGACAAGAAAATGCATGTGTTTTTACTGCAACAGCCCCTCCCTTCAAATACTCTTTACATTTGTTCAGGGTGTAGCTCCTGCTTCAGACATCAGGGTCCCCAGGGGAGCCCCTCACATTGAGGTGTGGCAGCGTGGTCTGGTGACCTGGAACCATTCCCAGGGCCTAATTTATTGTAGAGGGAGATGGTTCAGGGCAGTGGGTAATATAGGATAGACACCAGGGCCCAGATGTTCCTGCACGAGGGGTGGTCACAGGGGACAATGGTTGTGAGCCTGTGGCTCTGAAGGCCTTGCCACTTACTATCTGTGCACATGGGCCTTGGCTGGGCTGCTGTGAAATATTTCAGACTGGGCCTTCCTCAGTGGGCAGTGGGTCCTCCTGGGTATTTCAAGATCCTTCCTATTGAAGAATGAGAAGAGATGAGTTATTGGCCTTAGAGAGTCACATTGTTTTCTAGAGCTGGAAAGCGTCAGACCACCATTAAAAAGAAAATGTCCAAATGCTATTCATTGATGATAATGGCACTCACGGTGGAGGTCTGCTCACCGTGGGCAAGGTAGGTCTCTCAGCACCTGAGGGAGCAGGTGGTGTCGGGCTTCATTATTAACTTCAGATCAGGACCCAGGAGGTGGGAGGGTGAGGATCTCCCTGATCCTTCTCACCCTCCTCAGGACACCATGCTGGGCTGTCTGTGGGTGACTCAGCCTCCCCTCCCCCTCCCTGCATGCAGGACAGGGACCCAGAGCCCCTTCATGTAGAGTGGACCATGAGGAGCCCAGGTGAGAGAGGGCAGGTGGACATTAGGAGAGAGCCTTATTCCTGGAGGTGGGAGCTGTGAGATGAGGGCCAGCAGGAGGCACACAGCCTGCTTAGCGCCTGCAGCTGAGTCCGTGCGCCAGTGTTTCCTCTGCAGAATCCAGCCTTTTCCCTGCGAACATTCCATTACCTCCCCTTCAGTGCTCCCAGCTGAGGCCTCAGTGCTTCCCCACTCAGTCCTGCATCAACTCTTTGTCCCCCTCACCCTCAGGCAGCTCTGTCTGCCCAACTACCCCGTCCCCCCAGGGCTGCAGAATGGTCATTGCGGCCCCTGACCACCCAGTCTAGAGGTGCAGTCCTGCCTTCTTAGTCAGCTGTGGGACCAGGCTCTCAGGGTCCATGTCCTGATTACCATCACCTGCCAGGAGGTGGCAGCAGCTGAACAAGGGAGCGATGCAGGGACAATTGTTATCACCTTGTGTGTCTGCAAGTGGACATGTGGGGAAGGGTGCTGCGGCCGGGGAGAGGGGAGGCAGCACCAAGGAAATGGTGGAATTTCCTGCTAATTTAGATGCAGGTAGTGTGTGCCTTGGGAATTTAACAGGCAGTTCATGGATATTT
This sequence comes from Myotis daubentonii, assembly GCF_963259705.1. Classification (NCBI taxonomy): domain Eukaryota; kingdom Metazoa; phylum Chordata; class Mammalia; order Chiroptera; family Vespertilionidae; genus Myotis; species Myotis daubentonii. The sequence continues at coordinate 17,826,679 of NC_081854.1, read as the reverse complement.
TCTTGGAGATAGATAAGAAGGTAGTTGTAAATCAATATATGGGTCCTCTCTCTTTGTTTCTTGATGAGTATGGCTAATGGTTTATCAATTTTGTTTATCCTTTCAAAGAACCTTCGTTTCAGTGATTTTTTGTATTGTTTTTTAGTCTCTAATGGTATTTATTTCTGCTCTACTGTTTATTATTTCCTTTCTTCTACTTACTTTGGGCTTTTCTTGTTGTTCTCATTCTAGTTCTTTAAGTTTTAGGGTTAAGAAGTTTATTGCTTTTTTTTTTTTTTTTCTGTGTGTGTGGTTTTTTTTTTTTTAGGTATGCCTGTAGTGTTATGAACTTCCCTCTCAGGACTGCTTTTGTTATGTACCAGAAATTTTGGGTTATTTTGTGTTCATTTTCATTTGTTTCCAGGAAGTTTTTGAGTTCTTTCTTGATCTCGTTGGTAACCCATTTAGTGTTAAATAACATGCTATTTAGCTTCCAGGTGTTTGAATGTTTTGGGGTGCTTTTACTGTAGTTGATTTCTAATTTCATTCTACTGTGACCTGAGAAGATGCTTGATATGATTTCAGTCTTCTTGAACTTGTAGAGACTTGTTTTGTGTCCTAACATGTGGTTTATTTTTTTGAATGTTCCACATGCACTTGAGAAGAATGTATATTCTGCTTTGTTGGCTAATATGTTCTATAAATGTCTGTTAAATCCATCTGATCTAGTGTGTCCTTTCGAGTCTCTGTTTCCTTGTTAAGTTTTTGTCTGGAAGATCTGTCCAGGGATGTCAGAGGGGTGTTAATGTCCCCTACTATGACTGTATTGTTGTCAATCTCTCCGTTAAAGTCCTCTAGAAGATTTGTTATAAATTGAGGCGCACCTATATTGGGTGCATATATGTTTATCAGGGTTATATACTCTTGTTAGATTGATCTTTTTATTATTATGCAGTGACCTTTGTTGTTCCTTGAGTTGGCCTTCATTTTGAAGTCTATTTTGTCAGATATGAGTATTGTTCCTTCAGCTCTTTTTTCTTTTCCATTTGCATGGAAAAATTTTTTCCATCCTTTCACTTTCATCCTGTGTCTGTCTTTTGTTTTGAGGTGGGTTTCTTGTAAACAGCATATAGTTTGGTCATATTTTTGTATCCATTCTGCTACCCTACACCTTTTGATTGGAGTATTTAATCCATTTACATTTAGGGTTATTATTGAGAGGTACTTATTTATAGCTATTTTAATTCTGTATGGCTAGGTTTCTCTCTCTGTTTCTTGTTCTTAGCAATCCCTTATAGCATTTTATTTTTTTTTAATCTCAAGGGAAACTCTTTTTAATATAATAATGTTAAATGCAATAAACATAAATTATTCAAAAAAAGATCTTAAGTATAATAATATTACATGAAATAAACATTAATATTTCCAGAAAATAGGATTTTAAGTATAATAATATTATCTATAATGTATAATACAGTATTGTATCACAAACATTGAAGGAAATATTAAAAATCTGCCCATAATAGGAGGACTACTATTATATTCTAAAATATTTTTTCCCCCTCTGGCTCTATTTTTCTTCATCAGTTTATGTTGTTCATTATATTGCACAAATGAGTGAGATCATGTGCTGTTTATCTTTCTCCCACTGGCTTATTTCGCTTAGCATGACGCTCAGAGCTGGTTCTCTGGCACAGGCCACATCCACAGGGTCTGGGGTCTCAGGTCCTGGAGGAACTAAGACGCCACGTCTGCCCTGGGGATGATGCGGCAGTACACCTCTGTGTTTGGGTGGAGTAATTCCTGTCACAGAAAGAAGAGATCTCTGAGCCCCGCAGCCTCCTCAGAACCCGTGCTGTGGGGCTCTATCGGGGCTGACTGTGCTGGGCGTCTGTCCCCGGGCACCTCCCTCCCCCCACCCTCTGTTTTCACTTTTTCTGCCCTTTCTTGAGGCTGGAAGCACAGCCAGGGCTGTACTGGGGGCAGATCCTGGGACCACTGGGACGTGCAGGACAGAATGTTCATAATCCACACTCACCTCATAGATGGGGCCTGTTGTCCTGGGGTCGGGTAGGGGGCCCTGTGCAGCAGGGAGAGAGGGCATCAGAGGACGGGGAGGGAGGGTTTTTCCCTGCAGGACTGACAGCTCTGCCTCCTGAGCAGCTGTCTGCACACCTGTAGCCCTGCAGCCCAATTCAGCCCACACTGCACCCCCTCACCCTTGTTAATCTGGGACCCAGACTGTTGTTCCTGGTGCCCATTCTGCTCCATGCTGGACTCCAGGGTTCCCCTCAGACTCTGTCCTACCCTGTCTACCCCTGATGTGAGGGCCCCACTAGGCCAGGACGGGGCTCCTCTTATTGTGGCTGTTCTGGGGAGGGGGTCTGTGCTGTGTTGAGAGGTTGGAGGGTGTCCGTGCCCTGAGGGTGGGTCACTGAGGCCCTGGGTGAGGGAACAGGGAGGGGATGGACTTACCGGGAAGGCAGAGGTTCCAGAGGGACCCTGGCCTGGGAGCAGAGACAGAAGGAGTTAGCACCCCGGGGGGAGGAAGCTTTGGCCTGTTCTCCCAGGAGGGGGTGGTTCTTTAGCTCCCAAGAGCCAAGGGTGGAAGGTCATCTCCCAAGGTGAGACCCTCTGGCCATTTCAGGGTCCAGTGAGGGAGAGGTGGTGACACATGACACAGCCTAAAGGTCAGGGTTGACTGGTGATCCAGGGTCCCCCGTGCAGAGTGGTGGTGACAATCCCCCTTGAAACCCAAGGAAGGGTCAGAGGCTGAGGGACAAGGGCAGGAGTGGACACTGTGGGGCAGGCCTGGGGGCTCCAGGCTGAACAGACACTCACCAGGGGTGGCCGCTGGAGGTGGGTGCTCTCGGAGGCCATGCGGGTCACTGGCCCTGGGAAAGGTCAGACTTACTTGTGAGGGGTGCAGGGGAGCTTTGGTGTCACAACAGGGGGCAAGGAGGGTCTCCTTTCCCAGCAGAGGGTGGAGGCCTCTCTCCACTGTTTAGGGGGGTTGGGCCCAGGAGAGGGGAACTGAGGCAAGGTGTTAAGGATCCACAGATGACCTAGGCCCACAGGGGAAGGACCCACAGGCAGATAGCAGTCTGGGAGGAGTTACCAGGGAAGGGACTGAGGACCCAGGACAGGAATCTACCCTGAGGGTCTGACTTAGTGGAAAGGTCAAGGCCTCAGGGGTCAGCAGTGCCAGCCTCATGTAGCATCTGGATGAGTGTGGTGCCTGCTGTGCCCAGACTTTCCCCTCAGGCCTACAGAGCTACACTGTGACAATGGCCTGTCCTGTCTCCATCCTTCTGAACTAGAGGCAAAAACCACATCACAGGTTCTGCTGTCCTGTCCAGGCCAGGCTTCCTATCTCACAGATCAGGATTGTGGTTACCAAACTGGCTTCATGGGGGCATTTGACTCACTCAGTCTGTCCAGGCTCTTCCACGCTCAGCTGTGTGGCCTTGGCCAGGATGACTTTCAGACCCTGAGGCAGCCCATCCCCTCACCTGGAGGGTGGACTTAAACAACAGGAGGTGCCTTACTGAGCACTTACTACCTGTCGGCACCGCTGCAGGTGTATGGAGGGAACCAGGACAATCCAGAGGGCACAGTTCCTTAATTTTGCCTCATTTATAGGTGAGGAAGCTCTTGAGGAAACCACCCTGGTCAGCAGCTGGTGAGGGAGGAGCTGGATGGAGGGAGTTAGGGGCCTTCATGGGGAAGCTGGGAGGCCACAGGGAGCCGGCCCAGAACCCTCTGAGGACGGGGTCTTTTTCCTCCTGGCCTGGGCTCTGCTGGGGGTCAGCCGGGATCAGAGGACAGGATTAGGGTGAGGGTGAAGGAAATGCCATGGTACCTCCTCGTCCTCCTGAGGTACAGGAAATAGCCCAGGGAGGTCCCCAGAGCCACCACGACGAGGACCCCGATCACGCTGCCAACGATGGTCCCCACAGAGTAGCCCGTGTCCTTTTGTTCTGCTGAAAGGAGAAGGAAAGGGGGAGCGGCGAAGGCCCAAGTCCACTCAGGGGAAACCAGGAGGGGCCTTGCAGGGGGCGGCCTGGTGAGGGAGGAAGGAGCTGCCACCTGGTCTGTGCTGTTTGGGAGTGCCAGTCCTCCTGACACCCCACTTCTGGTGGTTGCATCATTCTCTGTTTGGCACATTCGAAACCTTCCATTGGCTCTACCTTTTCACGTACTCTCACACCCACCATTCCCATGCCCTGGTAATTTTCCTCTTAACTCCTCTTTCCCTCACATATTCTGTCTCTTACCCCTGTTTCTTCTTTTCCATCACTAAGGACAGTCTTAGCAGGCACCTTACTTACCAACTCAGTGCTGATGAGTAACAAGAATGTGCTGAGTGTTTTAAATGGCCCATAGGGTGGGAAATACTCTACTTTCATGTCATCTGATCCTTCCACCTCCACCAGGGACAGGGGTGTTACCCCCATGAGCACATACAGAATCAGGGATGGGAGGTGCTTAATAAATGGCTGGAGTCACAGAACTGGTGAGTGATAAATGACATTTTCACCAAGTTCTGCTTGATTTCACAGCTACTGACAACAGCGTTTATAAAAATAACAATAATAATTGGTACACTGGCTGAGTCCTGACTGAGCATGACCCTGGCTGAGGGCTTTAACTCATTAACCTCACAAGAATTATCCTAACAACAGTGTTTAGGTCCAGCTGTTTTATTCCAGTTTAGAGACAAGGAAACTGAGGCTCAGTTGGGTGAGAGCCTTCCCCGTGGTCAGACAGTTTATACTCATAGAACTGAGGCAATGATGAGATTAGTCTAATACTGGGGTCCGTACCCATGTGCTCTATAGGCTCTGAAGGAGGCTCCCACCTCCTCAAGGCTTTCATCCATTTCACCCCCTGCCCGTGAAATATACAAAGAGCAAGTGAGAGAGGTGGAGAGTCACTTACATTGCACATCCAACCTGAGGGGCTCACTTATGCCGGAACTGACCAGGTTGAAGACCTCACACTGAAAGCCACCGGCGTCCTCCCTCCTGACGGGGTCTATGGTGAGGGTGCTGTTGTCCTGGGACAGCTTCATCCTGTCCGTGAGCAGGAGACTCTGGTTCTTGAAGAGCCACCGGATGGAGATCCCTGTGTCATTTGTGAGGCAGGTCAGGACCACAGCGTCCTTATGCTCTGTGACTGTGACATTGCTGGCTCGGATGGAGGGCTTCCCCACAGGCTCTGTGGAGAACAGAGGAGGTAACTGACTGAGAGTGGGCTCCTTCCTCAGAGATGTCAACCACTCACAGTCCACAGTAATCTTTGTAAGGGTCACCAGAGGAGGACTCTGATATCTGCACGGTGAGGACCTTTGTTCAGATGACAGTCTGTAATGAGAGGGCCATACCTCCCCTCTGCTCTTCAGATCCCCTCAGGATGACCCCTGACCTTCCTCCCTGGTTATCTGAGGTATTAGCACCGGGTGCCTTATAGAGTGTGTTCAGCATCTTCATCACCAGGTGGCATTTTCCACCCATTGACTTTTGTGTGACTCTTTCCCAGACCTTTCTCTAATTTCTAAATACTCACACCCCCTCTCTAGTATAGTGCTATAAGAAGAGATGGGAAGGCATTTCCTTTTTGTTAAATAATTTATCAGAGAATATAGCCCAGCCAGTCCTCCTGACCTTAGGACCTGTAGAAGTTTCAATCTAAAGGATTTCACAGTCTGAATAGGATTTTCACTTCCTGGCTTGTGGATTGAATATCAGGGAGAAGGAAGTCCCTAGAGAGAAGTAGTCAGTTTTAACATCAGGCTGGTACTCTTAGCATCTTCAGTAAACTACACACCACGTGTTCCTGCTCCTACTGTCCCATGAATCTACCTACTTGTCAAGTAAGCACCACCATTCACTGCGCTCCGTAGGAATGCCACATAGGCTCGTGTCACACAGTGTTGTGCAGCTGGTGACTGCAGAGCCAGGACACAGCTCAGAGGAGTCTCCCCTGTGACTCACTCTCTCCCATTTCCATGCAACCTGGTCTGAGGGAGGCCATGGTGTCGATGGGTGACATGATTTGGCCAGTTGGTGGACAGGCTACTCATGCACCTTCACCACAGACCCCTGTCCCACCACAGAGGGCTCAGAGCAGCCAGTCACCAGGTGAGCCTGGAGCAGTGCAGGGAGCAGGGGTCTGTCCTGCTCACCCCTCCTCAGAGGTGGTTTTCTCCTTTAGTTTGGGGAAAAGAGATGAACTTATTCAAAGCCTTGTATGTTCCTTGTAGCACATGGATCAGGTAACAGATAAGAAAAAGGTGACAGAAGGAAAGTGTTAGTGACAGAAGAAGCAACTTTGCTTTGAGGGCCCTTGTTTTCCCCTCTGGGAAGTTCCCTCCCTCCACCACTTGACTCTTTCTGGGGCTAAGAGAGCCACCTCCTCACTTTCCAAGGCCAGACCCCAGTTCTGCCAAGAGAGATCAGAAGAGCAAGGGGAGGAGAGTCTACAGAGATGTAGTGGGAGGTCTGTGTACGTGGACCTGAGAGGGACGGATGTAGCCTGGCCTCTGGCAGTGTGAATTTGGGTGGCAGCCTGGCCCAGGCAGGGACAGAAGTAACTCACAGAGAACATTCAGGGTGAATGGGTCACTGCAGCCAGCACTCACGGGGTTCCGGGTTTCACACTCATAGGGTCCTGTGTCATTCCTTGTGACAGGGAGTAAAGTGAGAGTCCTGTTGTCCCTGGACAGCTGCAGCCTGGAACTGACCAGGAGACTCTGACTGTTGATCAACCACAGGTAGGTGGTGTTCTGAGTTCGAGGTTCACATGTTAACACGACAGGGTCCTTGTGCTCCTCAGGGTTGGAGTTGTTGCTTGTGATGTTGGGTTTGGGTAACTCCACTGTGCAGAAAACAGAGAGAACTTTGCCCATTGAGTCCTCCAAAGGCTTCTTCAATCAGAATTAGTGCCTCTTAGCTAACTTGAGTTCTTAAAGAAATAAGGCAGGTCTGCGCATCACAAGACAAACAAATGCATGAGGAGCTGAGCGCTCAGAGATTGATTGCAAGGCTGCCTGCTCTATACCTGGGAGAAAAAGCACAGGCTTTCTCAGGTGTCAGATAACTATCAGGGTTTCATCACAGAGAGACACAGGACTGGGAGTCAGAGATGACCCAGCACCTGTCCTGGTCCCACACTGACCTGCTGACTGCCTGGCTGACTTTGAGGTCTCACCTGGGATGTGCAGGTGCTGAGACTTCCAGCTACACAGACCTACATTTTCAGGTCAACATGTGTTTCCACTGAAGCCTCACATTCCAGGGTTAACCTAGAGAGGAGTAATGATGGGCCACCGCATAGTCCTTAAACCCTGAGGGGACTGGGCAGGGTGTCCTGGAACTGGGTGTCTGAGCAGAAGCAATACACAGGAGACCAGAATCAAGTCTGGCATTGAGTTTAGTACCCAGGCTGCAGTGCCACGAGGTGTGGCCATCTGTCCAGAAGCTCACTGGTGACTGACATGAGACAGTAACCCCAGAAAGATGTAGAAAAGAGTGAGGGATGGCGGGAGCTGCCTGGCAGTGGCAGCAGAGCCATGTTCTCTGCTTTTGGATCTTTAATGTCCTTTCTGTCACTGTAGAGGTCAAGGATCTTTCCTCAACACGCAGACAATAGCACGTACAGAAGGGGGGCTTGTGGAAGGTGGGGGAGCATGAACTCGCTGAATATATGGCCCTCATGGACCATTTCTGTTTGGCAGTAATGAGACAGATTCTGTTTTAAATGGTGAAAGAATATGTGAAAATCACTCATGCCACAAAGTTCTAATGCCAGATTTTGGAGGAATTTCTGTCTAGAGAGCACGAAGGTCATAGACCAAGTTCTGCCGTACAACCAGGTCACACTGTGACCAAAGGAAGATGCCACAGTGGATTTGAAATGAGGGACTCCCTGGGATAGAGAGAAGGTGAGTTCTGCTAAGAGAACACAAGTGACTGGGCGATGGGGGGGTTGTGAGTCCAGGTGTCTCTGCTGTATACAGGGAGGGATGACACCAGATTGGTAGAAAGGACATGTGTCATGTTAGTAAAGTTAGGGAGACGGTCCCTCCCTGTTTCTATGGACAGTCAGGCAGATGGGGAGGAGCCCCCACACCGCATGTAGCATGTGTTTTTCCTTGTCTTTCTAAGTCAGGAAACAACTGGGTTTAGTCAAATTCATTCATATTGGGCAGCGTCTAAGAGAAAGGAGAGTGGCTGGTGGATCTCACCATCTGAGAGGATCCCAACCTCTGGTTAGTGTGTCTTCATAAGGAAACACGTGTGTGAAAAAGGCAGTGAATCAGTCAGATGGTGCAGGGTCACCAGGCCCACCTTGGGAAGGTCTCAGTAGCCAGTGGAGGAATGGGAGCCTCACACTAGGACAAGAGTATGAGTCACCAGTCAGGGGTGAAGTGAACCCGTGAGCTGTGGGGACTGAGACCTGTCCTTCTGCCTTTGACGCCCTGGTTCAGTCATATAGAGAGTAGGTTAATGGTTTATATGTCTCTGTCATGTGACCTGTTCCTCTTGTTGGCCTCGGGGGCGGGGGTGGGGGGAAAGGTGCCCTAGATGGGGGCCCAGCAGGGGCTCTCTCACCTGTTGACCTGGGAAACTGGCTCATGATGGAGCCGAGGCTGTTGCTCCCACTGATTTCTGTGTCCTTTCCTATTGTCCGGAAGGGTGGGCCTGGACACAGGCGTTAGCAGGACAATCTGGGGAGACTGCATGGTTGTGGAAGCAGAGCAGAGCAGGGCAGTGTGTCTGGAGGAAAGGAGGAGGCAGATAAGGGACACGGAAGGAGCAGAGAGAGGCAGAATGTCCTTGGTGAGAAGTGGGGGTCACAGGTGATTTCAAAGACCCCAGGGACCAAGAGCCCACAGCTGCCCTAGGGCAGGAGCAGTGCAGCCTGGAAAACCTCCCCCAGTGGAACAGCCCCATAGTCACTAAGGGACTTGGCTCCTGAGGGGGCTTTAGGGACAAGTGGTCAAATAGATGGACATGGCTCTCAGCACCTGTAGGGACAGGGAACAGGTGTGGCTAAAACCTTTTGGGACTCTGCATCCAGGTTCCAGTCTCTCTAGCGATTATGCATCATTCATTCATTCATAATTCACCATCATTCCTTCCCTCCTTCATGAGAGAGCAAGTGAGTGCTGGTCCCTGAGCTGGTAGCAGGTGTAGGGTGGAGTGAGAAGCCAAAGTCCTTTCCTTTATAGCCCATGGAAGTGACACCAACACCACAGGAAACAAATAAGTGGTTTCAAGTCCAGTGCAGGGAGGTGTGGATCAGTAACCTGAAGGGAAGATCTGGGCATTCCCAGCAGTGACTCTGAATGTTATTGTAGGTAATTGATTCTAGAGTGAAAATTAATTCTCCATTTGCTTAATCACCAGACCAGAAAATCTATCTTGAGCTGGAGACTGCTAAGAACAAGCACTGAACCACAATGGCTGGTCTCAGGGTCCACAGACACCTAACACCCTCGTGGTGGAGCAGAGGATGGGGCTGTGGTTGTGCCAGGACCTTTCTGTGTCTGTGGAGCCTGATTCAGTGACTGTATCACACTGTGCCTCTGTTTCCCCTGAATAAAAACAGAACAAATGGTAAATGGACTCTGGATTACCGTGTTGTCTGTGAATTGACTTTAAAACATGCCTGAATACTTGACCTCAAGCCCAGTATAGAGGCGACACTGACTTAAATGCCACTACCATTATTTGCCTCCATGAGAGAATTCCTGGGCTGACCCCTGGTGGACAAGGAACTGTCAGGAGCATCTTCTCTCCTCTGTTCCTTCCTGGAGACCTGACCTCCCTCCAGAGTCTCCTAAGTCCCTCAGAAGAGTTAGCTAATGATATGGGTATTTTGTTCATCTGTGCTCTCCTGACACTGCCTTAACTGAAGGACTACCAGCCGTAGGCAAACTAAGACCCGTGGGCCGGATCCGGCCCATTTGAAATGAATAAAACTAAAAAAAAAAAAAAAAGACCGTACCCTTTTATGTAATGATGTTTACTTTGAATTTATATTAGTTCACACAAACACTCCATCCTGCTTTTGTTCCGGCCCTCCGGTCCAGTTTAAGAACCAATTGTGGCCCTCGAGTCAAAAAGTTTGCCCACCCCTGGACTAGGCGCTGTCCCTGTCCTGATGTGATCTTGGGTCTGAGCCCTGGCTGGTGAGCAGTAGAGCCACTGCTCCCACTCAGCCCTTCCAGGAGGGCTCACCAGGTTCCCTGGAGTCAGGAGCCCTGGGAAAGGGGTCTGGGAGGGGTTCCCAGGCTGAGCTTCTCTGTGAGGATTCCAGCGTCCCCTCAGGACAGGACCCAACCAAGCTCTGCAGCGTCTTTCTCAGTGTCATGGTCATGGGGTGGGGCCCAAGGGCTGGACTGAGACTCTGCTGAGTCTCCCTCTGCTGAGTCACTCTCATCAGACTTCTCTCTGTGGAGAATGTCTGCAGGGCTGGAATCTGGGAAGGGAACTCTAATCTTATGAAGTTTCTTTACACTGTGTGTGTCCTGCACTAAATGTTCAAATCCATTCTGGAACATGATGCAGAGGGGGATCGAGGCAGAGTCCAGGGCTGTCAGTCCTGTGTGTGAACTAGAATTCATCCACCCGAACCCAGAGGTCAGAGAGCAATCACTCACGGTATACACGGAGCTGTCCAGTTACTGATTTGCTCAGAAAATTTTTGTCTATGGCTAGTAGGATATAGTATCCTGTGTCCTTCCGGGTGACGTTCTGAAACAGCAGGGATCCATTGGGATATATTTTCTCTCGATCACTGTATGCAGGTCCGTAGGTAATTTTTTGAGTGTCTATTACATATGATACAATTTTATGGTTGCTGTCCACTGTTTCCCCTTTGTACCAGGCATAGCCTCCAAGATCCCCAGGCAGGTTGTGGGCACGGAGAAGCACATCCTTCCCTTCAGCAGCACTGGGCGGCACTGATTCAATAGTGAGCTGGGCAGTGGTGGGCAGGCTCCAGAGGGTTAAGAGTGAGGCTAGGAGGGAAGAGAGAAATTGATCAACATTTGGAGCTATGTATTGGGATGGAGAGATGAAGCTTTGGGTCTTCAGCTGGTCTCTTCATCTTTCAGCCTTGGTCAGAGTATGTGTGTGTGTCTCCTGTGGTCAAAGTCAGCTGTGTGACCACCAATACTTCAGCACCTCTGCCCTTATTTCCTCTGTTTTGAAAACTGTTACCCAGATGTCTGCCTTCACACTTCCTGTTGACACTCAGGGATGACCTTAGAAGATACCTTTGCTAACCATATTCTCTAACGGCCTCTGTCTTCACTTTCTGGCCTGTCCCTGCTCTGTTCCCTGCATGGCATTGTGGGGACCTGACATCACATCTACATCTTCCCTTGTCTGCTTCCTCCCCATAGAACATGAGCTTCATTGGGGCAGGGGCTTGTCTGATCTTATTGCACCCCCAGTGCCTGCAACAGGCTGCAAGTACCTATGGGTGAATGAGTGATTGTTCCAGGATCCTGCACCTCCTGGATGTATCTGCCCATTTCTCAGCTTGGTGGTAAAGACAATGTTTACTGCTCCTGGTTAAATTTTCTGTCTCCTCACATAAATTGTTATTATCCAAAGTTTTTAGCCCTAGCCAGTTTGGCTCAGTGGATAGAGCATTGGCCTCTGGACTGAAGGATCTCGGTGTGTTATTGGTCAAGGGCACATGCCGGGTTGTGGGTTCAATCCCCAGTGGGGGCGCGTGCAGGAGGCAGTCAATCAGTGATTCTCTCTCATCATTGATGTTTCTCTCTCCCTCTCCCTTCCTCTCTGTAATCAATACAAATGCATTCTTTAAAAAAGTTTTTAGCATTCAATTCTCAGTGATGAGTAAGTTGGGAAATGAGCAGCCATTAAGGTTTTCCTGTCCCTCACCACTTCCACATCATTTTCCTGTTGTGGAGTCCCCTCCCCCATCCTACTCTGCTCCCCTGTCTTCTCCCCTCAAGTCCAAACAGAAGCCTGTCCCCTCCCCCCTGTTTTTTCTGAGAGCCTGTGGTCCTCAGGAGTCATCAGCTAGCCTGTGCCTCTCCTCCTCCCACCCACCACCAGGTAGTTGTCCCCTCTCACCAGCCAGCAGGAGCCCCTGCCTGGGGACAAGTCCTCTGTGGGCAGGGGCTGAGGGGGACTCCATGGTGTCTGCTGCTCTGTCCCTCGTTCTGTGGGGAGATCTTGGATTCTAGAAATGCTCACAAACACGGCTGTCCTGGTGAGTGGGATGTGCTGTTCCTCCTCCCTGTGCACTGAGCCTCCTCCTGGGCCAAGATCACTTCCCTGGTCACATGAGCCAGGGGTGGGGTCTGTACCCAGGTTCCTCCCTGCCCTCCCATTATTCCTGCCTCCCCGTTTCTTTCCTCTACGTTTGCATTCCCTGCAACTCCTGAGGCTTCTACCTTCTGCAGTGACTCCTCCTTATACACACAGACACACACACAGACACACACACACACACACACAGACACACACACACACACACACACACACACACACTCACACACACCTTGTTTGTGCAGTAGGCAGTTAGGCCTGAACAGAGTAGGACAATAGGCCAGTAGGGAAGGTCACCAGAATGGAAAGCCCAGGTACCTAGCAATGTGCAAAACTGGACTGGGACCTTGCCCCCTTGGTAACCTTTCCTCCCCGAGCATATTCTGGTTTTGCAGTTTAGACCCTCTGACCTTTCATATCACTGGTCATGTGGTTCAGGCCCTCCCCTGACCTTTCCTCCCCTGGCATGTACTTAGTCATGTGGGTTAGACGCCCTTAGAGGGGGAAGAAGCCAGAGGACTTAAGAATAGCCCTTCAGCATTAAGCCCCCAGGACAATGAGGTTCTGACTGGCATCAAATACATCTAGGCTTCCGTTGTATTTCAGCTCTAGACCCAGAAAAGCAGCAAAATCGGATTAGTCTGGACATAGCTAACGTCAGGATCTACTGCATAGACTAATGACCTTCGACCCAAAAGGACACACCTGGAAAGCTGATGAATATTTTATTGGGATCCTCCCCTGAAACCTCCAGACAACTACCCTCAAGAAGAAGGACCCAGTGTGGCTCTTTCTCTCTGGAACAGATCGTGGCTGTCCCCACTCCTTCTCTCCTCCAGGCTCGTATCTTTGTTTTCTTTCTCTTAAGCTCCAAGGGTCCTTCATTTGCTGCTGTAACTAGTTTCCTGAGCCCATTTCTGCTACATCTCAATACTACCTCTGTGACGTTCTAAATAAACTCTCTCTTATAATTTGAGTTTTTGACTCTGAATTCTTCTCTTAGCTGAACTCAAGAACAGAGGTTGCTGAACTGAGAACACATCTAACTCTGCAGGTTAACCCCTGGCTCCATGCCACCGCTCACAATTGGACAAACAGAAGCTTGGGGTGTACATATCCAGGGTGTCTCCCACAGCTCTGTGTGGAGTGCACAGTAGCTTTCCCACCACTTTCTCTCATCCCCATTTGGCTCTTATCTTCAGAGCAGAAGCCTGGGGTGACATCAGGAATTCTGGTCACAGGGATGCCACCCTGTTGTGTATGGTATCATCACTGGAACTTTCTAAAGATTCAATGACCAGGAGACATCTTAGAAATGATGCTTTGGCAGCTGCCCAGCTGTAGTGGATGCCCAGCCAGAATGAGACCCCATGATGTGGGGATGGGAACTCCCCTCCCCATCTCCTGTGCATAGGGAGGGACTGCAGGTCCTGCTAAAAATTCAGATTCTGACTCATGTGGATGAAAGGGGCCACATGTTAACATGAGCAGCTCAGGGAAGGCCTGCATGGCGGTTTTTCAAACTCAGAGACCTAAAGTAATCACAAAAGATGGTCTGAAATTAAACTTTAACTAAAAACAGTTTTGGTGGGTAGTTACATCCTAGGTTGGTATCTTCACCGACAAGGTCTACCGTTATCTTAACTGAGCCTATCTGTCTTTTTTGCATCTATGATGACATATCCTTGAAATGTCAGAGTAACTTGTAACTTCCCTTTTCCCCGACACCCTGGGGCACAACCTAATGTGCCTGGGCACCAGGACAGACACCAGAAATTCCTTCATTGTTATTGTTATCATGTTAGTTGTTGACTAGTAACTATTAACTATCTGCACATTCTAAGTATGTGTCTATCGTTTTACTTTTTATCCAATTCCAGAGGTTTCTCCACTTTGCTTTCTCCCGCCTCTCTAATCTTTCACCAATGGATTTTATGCAACCCACCTACATCCCCTCCTGTGTTTGAAACGTATAAAAATAGGTGAAAAAACTGCCATTCTCTGGAGCACTATCCCGACTTGTTGAGATACTGCTTCCCGGCCATTGTCGACAGATTGTCTTAAATAAACCCACACAAATTCTTTACAGGTTCAAATGTTTTTATGTTAACATTACATGGCGTATTCTCGGCAGGATTGCAAAGAAACTCACCCAGGACCTTCCAACAGACCCAGACATCGTGCTAGGATCCAGCAAAGAGCCCATTGAGCCTGCTGGTTCCCATGCAAGTGCTTCACAGAAATGGGAAGATTTAACTAGAAAATATCAACTTAGAAATGGTCAAAATGCAGTTGTTTTGGGGTACCTACATTAATATTTTGCATGCAGAAATAAGAAAAATGCTGGCTTTGAAATGAAACTGAATTACTATATGGGAAGCATATCTTGATTTGGAAATTAGAAGATTCTAAGGAGAAGCACATAAAAAATAATTCTTCCAATAGAAGAAAGGAAATTAATAAGAAATTTTAGAGACTGTCTCAGAACTCTTCTGAAGTTAATAAATGCCTACATCCCATTTCCCCCGCTTCCTTTCCAACCTTTCTTGTATGGACTTGCCCTTTCCTCTTCCATCTTTCTTCCCCTTCCCTCTCCTCTATTACCACTGACTTGCAGGAAAATGAGAATAAGAATTCTAACAGCTCCCTTTGGCAAAAGCTGGTCTCAGCTAGAGAGGAACTAGCAATTATTCCCGACTTTATCTGGGACCCTGATGGATTCACAAAAATTTCACTGTTAGAACAATCCTGTCTATTCTGACCTAGTCCAACTAATACAGCCACTGGTTTCTGAGAGCAAGGCAACAGGATTCCTAAATAAGGCCTGGTGTGAAACCTGAGAGGAGTCTTTTGCAATAAAGAGCAAGGTCACCATGAGAAAGACTGTTTAACAAGGAAATCTGAAATGTGATTTACAAAGAGGAAACAGAAGCAAACATAGGGTGGCTCCAGGACTATGAGAGGGTATTTTCCCCTTCTCCTTACTAATATGTTAGGAGAAATTGAAATCATCTTAAAAGGGGACATTACTAAGGCCCTTGGAGTTATTGGGGCTACCTTATCTGTTCTTAACCCTACCCATCTATGTTTGCCACTCCCTCAGAGTAAAGCTTCTGTACAAATGGGAGGGGTGTCTAAGCAACCAATGGCTGTTTTAAAATCAGAACCTCTCCCCTTTCATTTAAGGCCGTGGTTGGCAAACTGCGGCTCAGGAGCCACAAGCGGCTCTTTGGCCCCTTGAGTGTGGCTCTTCCTAAGCCTTAGGAGTACCCTAATTAAATTAATAACACTGTACCTAACTATATAGTTTAAGTTTAAAAAATTTGGTTTTCAAAAAAAATTTCAATCGTTGTACTGTTGATATTTGGCTCTGTTGACTAATGAGTTTGCCCACCACTGAATTAGGGCATGTTAAGGGGCAACATAATTTACTGGTCAATTCGGTCCCAATTCACCTGATAGAGATTTTAAAATCAGTGATGCCCACGTGTCCCCCACACCTCGCCCCCGCCCTGGCCCAGAAAGCTAATATGTATTTAGAACTAAATTAAACAGATTCTGAAACAAAAAGGGAAAATGATTTTAAGGGAACCCCCAAGAGAAAACTAATCTTGAGACTGACCGAATGTTTGCTAACCATCTTTTCATTATTAACTTCCATGAGAGTCAGAGAGAAAGCTTAACAGGGACCTGCCCTACTCAGAATGGCCCAAACAGCCGAGAGACTTGCAGAGATGTTTAACCATGGCTTGCTGCACATGCCTCTGTAGATGGGGAACCAGGCCACAGTGCCTTGAGAGTCCTCTTTTCTTTTGGTGTACAAACGCTTCAGCTGGGAGAAACTTGACTCAGGTCCCCCAAAGGGAAAAAAAAAAGGCTAATCTTCTTTTGCAACATAGCCTGGCCCCACTATAAAGTAGACAATGAAGAGGTTTGGCCAGTTAATGGCACCATTAAGTTTAATGCTACCCTGCCTGCAGCTAGACCTGTTTTCACATTCCCAGGTAGGTGAATGGAGAATGAGGCCTACTTAGATCAATGTGTCTTTTCCATACCTGTAAGCAGTTATGAGTCAGAAATGGCATTCAGCTCTATGCTACCTGTAAACCAGATCTCTCTGTAATTGCTACAGAATCTCAGAGAAAAATATCCTCAAATAAAAAGAAACATTTAAAAATGGATGAATTAGTTCGTCCTTTTGCCAACATTTGCCAATCCTTGAGGGATTAAAGTACTGCCCTTGTTTTACTGTGCCCTGTTTTCATCGTCAGAGGTGTGGCTCCAGAATATTAAAGTCCACTAAATCATTTTCCATTCCCCTATTCAGCTCAAAATGCTATAATTGGCTTTCCAAGTCCAAAGTCCCAGGACCTTTGAGATGCAAGTATCAGGAACTCTGGTCTGGGTCATTTTAAAAATATAAATCTCTGGGAGAAACTAAGATGGCGGCATAGATAAAAAACAGGAAATTGCTGCCTCCCACAACAACTTCAAAAATACAACAAAAAGACAAAGCAGACATCATCCAGAACTACAGGAAGGCTGGCTGAGTGGAAATTCTACAACTAGAAGGAAAGAAAAGCACATTGAGAGCCAGAGGAGCTGCGGAAGTAAAGTGCAGAGGTAAGGAGGCGTGCGCGCGCAGAAAGGGGCTGGCACCTGAGGACGCGGCTGTCTTTTTGAATTGGGAGGGAGTCACAAGCTCCCGACTGCTCTGAACTCTGGTTCCAGGAAGTCTCTGGGGACCCAGGACTCATACGGGGAGAAACTGGACTGTCTGGCAGTGGGCAGAACTCGGAACTTGAGTTCGGCTTTCCCTCAGAGGTGCTTGCAGCAATTACCAGGACACTGAGACGCGAGGCCCCTTAGGGCAGGGCTGAGAATCCACCATAGTCGCTTGCTCAGCCCTTTGATTCCCTGAGACCCTGCCCCACCCAGGCTGCGGCAGAGACTTTTGCATATGAATGCTCTGGCCCTTTGCAACCTGAAAATTACCTAACTGCAGCTGGGCCAGACAGACCCAGAACGTCCAAGAGAAGGCCCAAGGCCCCACAGCGGCTTGCATTGCTTCACAGCTGGGCCTCATCAGGGTACCTCCAAACTCCAAAAAAGGAAGGGGAATCTGCAGTTCTCTTCGTAGCTCCTGCTGTGCAACCTCAGGCAGAGGCTAAATTAGCACCTCCTTAGATCCAAGAGCCAGTGTACCCAGTGGTCAGAGGGGGACCATCCAGATTACAACTCCTCAGATCCATAAGGGACACACTCAGGGTGCAGAATCAGTGAGCACCAAAACCCCACTGAAGCAAGTCTTGCCCCAGAAGGGTGTCTTCAGCACAGAAGTTCTCCCACTGAAGACACAGCTGATTCTCACTGCCAATTCGCCTGGAGGTCAATTCCTCCCAGTGATACCTACAACAATCAAGGCATAACTACAACAAGACTGTGCACAAAGCCCACAAGGGGGTACACCAAGAGTGTCCACCTCAGGTAACAGGGGAGGCTGATCCACTGGGCCCTACAGGACACCTAGCACACAAAACCATTCTACCAACACAGGGAAGCATAAAAAATGCAGAGACAAAGAAACAGGTCACAAATGACAGAAATGGAGGAAAGCAAACGACTGGATATAGAGTTCAAGGCCACGGTTATAAGGTTTTTCAAGAATTTTATGGAAACCGCCGATAAATTTAGTGAGACCCTCGATAAATCTTGTGAGACTCTTGAGGATATGAAAAAGGACCAACTAGAAATTAAGCATACACTGACTGAAATAAAGAATAATATACAGAGACCCAACAGCAGACAAGAAGATCCCAAGAATCAAGTCAAAGATTTGAAATATGAAGAAACAAAAAATACCCAACCGAAAAGGAAAAAGAAAAAAGATTCCAAAAATATGAAGACAGTGTAAGGAGCCTCTGGGACAACTTCAAGCGTACCAACATCAGAATTATAGGGGTACCAGAAGAAGAGCGAGGGTAAGATATTGAAAACCTATTTGAAGAAATAATGACAGAAAACTTCCCCTACCTGGTCAAAGAAATAGACTTACAAGTCCAGGAAGCGCAGAGAACCCCAAACAAAAGGAACCCAAAGAGGACCACACCAAGACACATCATAATTAAAATGCCAAGAGCAAAAGACAAAAAGAGAATCTTAAAAGCAGCAAGAGAAAGATAGTCAGTTACCTACAAGGGAGTACCCATACGACTGTCAGCTGATTTCTCAACAGAAGCCATGCAAGCCTGAAGAGAGTGGCAAGAAATATTCAAAGTGATGAATGCCAAGAACCTACAACCAAGATTACTTTATCCAGCAAAGCTATCATTCAGAATAGAAGGTCAGATAAAGAGCTTCACAGATAAGAAAACGCTAAAAGAGTTCATCACCACCAAACCAGCATTATATGAAATGCTGAAAGGTATTCTTTAAGAAGAGGAAGAAGAAAAAGGAACTCTTACCATTTGCCACAGTATGGATGGAACTGGAGAGCGGATAAATACCACATGATCTCACTCATTTGTGGAACATAAGTAACAACATAAACTGATGAACAAGGACTGATCCAGAGATGGAGAGGCATTGATTGGACTGTTGGGCCTTGGAGGGAAGGTAGGGGGGGATGGGGGTAAGGGGGAAAGATCAACCAAGGCACTTATATGCAAGCATATAGGCCTAACCAATGGACACGGACAACGGGGGGGTGAGGGCATGAGCGGGGGGGGGAGGGGGTAGAGGGTAATGTGGGGATAAGGACACATATGTAATATCTTAATCAATAAAAAATATATTAAAAAAATACAAATCTCTATAAACTGGAATTACAACTGAAATACAGAAAGACTTCCTGAATAATGAATGGAAAACTCACAGGAGAGAATCCTGATACCCAAGGACCGAAGGTGGAGACTGCATATAAAGGGGCAGTTAATAGAGATTGGTAGGAGGGGCAGAGGCCCGAAAGGGCTGGCAGGACACCCACAAACAGCAACTGAAGTCCTGGAGAGATATCTCAGCTGTGTCTGTGGGGGGGGGGGTCGGCGGGGGGGGGGGGGGGTGGAGGGATCGGTTGCCACTATGAACTCTGGGATCTAATCCCCAAGCTGGGATCCCCAGCAGAGAGCACCAAATCTGAGGGTACCCACATAACATCTAGCTGTGAAAAGCAGAGGGGTGCTGTCTGCCAGGGAGTGGCAGCTGAAAGTTTGGGCACCTTCTTGAAGGGCCAATGCACAAAAATTCCCTGTGGAGCCACCCACCTTGTGCTCTGGCAGAGGGAGGGTGAAGTGGACTGGAGCTGTGAGAGCAGAACCCAGGACTGAGGGCTCTGGGGATAGAGCTCAGAAGGCAGATACCCCAATTTTCCTCAGCTGAGTCATTCTCTCATGCAGTGGAGGACATCTTTCCCACATACACATTTGTCTTGCTTAGGGGGAAGACAGTCGACACACCATATTGGAAAACACCTTCCCCTGCGGCCACTTAAGACTTGCAAATCAAAAACAATAATGAGGTGCCATCTCACACCTGTCAGAATGGCTATCATCAACAAATCAACAAAGGACAAGAGCTGGCGAGGATGCAGAGAAAAAGGAATCCTCATGCACTGCTGGTGGGAATGCAGACTGGTGCAGCCACTGTGGAGAACAGTATGGAGTTTCCTCAAAAAATTAAAAATGGAACTTCCATTTGACCCAATAATCCCACTTCTAGGAATATATCCCAAGAAATCAGAAACACCAGTCAGAAAGGATATATGCACCCCTATGTTCATAGTAACATGTTTACAATAGCTAAGGTTTGAAAACAGCCTAAGTGCCCATCAGCAGATGAGTGGATTAGAAAACTGTGGTACAGCTACACAATGGAATACTACACTGCTATAAAAATGAGGGAATTCCTACCATTTGCAACAGCATGGATGGATGTAGAGAGCATCACTGTAAGCGAAATAAGTCAGTTGGAGAAAGATAAGTATCACATGATCTCACTCATTTATGGACTATAATAAACAACATAAACTGATGAACAAAAATAGAGCCAGAATGGGAAAAATATTTTAGAATATAATATCAGTAATCCTGTTATTCCCAGATTTTTAATATTTCCTACAACTTTTGTGATATGATACTATGTTAGTACAGTTTTGATAATATTATTATACTTAAAATTGTTTTTTTCTTGAAATATTGTTTACTGCATGCAATGTTATAATATTTAACATAATTTTTCTTGAGTAATTAGTGTTGATTGGATGTAACATTATTATATTAAAAATTGTTTTTCTTGAGATATAAAATAAAATAAAATTAAAAATCTCTGGAAGATAGCCACCTAAAGAAATAACTTTTAACTTATTTCGACTATTCTTTTCTAAATTAGTAAATTTTAATTAAGGTTATTGAATTTTTAGATATTTTGAAATAATATGAAATACTGAAACATTGCTTGCTAAATAAGCCTTTAAATTTGCCTGCTTTTGTCTTTATTGCCTAAATTCGGACTGACAGCTTAGGCCCTCTCCCCACTTGCAGTAGGCCTAAGCCAGCAGTAGGACAACCTTAGTGCTGCTGCAGAGGCAGGAGAGGCTCCTGCCACCCTGCTGCACTCGCCAGCAGGTGACTCTGGGGGTGAGAAGGAGTCCTCTGAGTGATGACTGGTGATGGGGTCCACCTTCTCTCTTCGGGTGTCACCAGCCTGGTTTCTGCTTCCAGGGACAGAGTCCCAGGACCAACAGTCTCGGTAGGACCTTCAGTGAAGGCGGTAGAGGGTGTCTTGCATGTCAGGTAGGGGGGCGGGACTATGGTAGGAAGTCCTGTGGCTGTGAGCTCCCTGGTTCTTGAGCTAAGTGATTTTGTTTTTAAAAAAGAATATTCACTTATTTATAGTTATTGTTAAGTAAACTTCTCTTTTAAACAGGAACATAAAAACACAGCAGGGCTTTGCACAAGTGGAATTTCGAAACAGTTGGTTTGTATACATGTCAAAATAAGTTAGAATGGAATTCATTCAGGAGTTTCCAAGTCCCCTGAGAGGCCTCACACCTCTTTTGCAAAGTTTGGGGTCGAGGGATGAAGATAGGAGCCTTTGCAAGACCACCCTCCCCAACCCCCGTCTCAAATTGTGAGTTGTTCTGTCCCTTTCCTTAGCTTCGCCCAGGTCCTAGGCACAGGGTAGGGGGATTCAAGTATCAAACTCACTGAGGGTCAGCTGATGGTGGGGCTGCAGGCAGGAAGGAGAGCCCCACCCTGGGGTCCTGAACCTTCTCCCTTGGGTTTCCAAGACTAAGGCCACTGCACAGCAGGAGGAGGAGGAGGAGGAGGAGGAGGAGGAGGAGGAGGAGGAGGGGGAACAGGGTTCTTTTTAGTACCATGGGAGAGAGACGTGTTGGAAGAGGTAGTTGTAAGGGATGATGCTCTGAGCAGGAGAAAATGTCTTCTACAGTGACAAGGTCACTTCCACCTGAGGGTCATTGTGGCGGGCTCCTGTGCACTGGGGGGTGTGGGGTCTGTGGGCCCCAGCCCTCTCATCTGTTGCTTAGTGTAAGCTGTAGCAGAGAAGGAGGGGCCCCTGGCTGCCTGATCCCAGGCCACCGTGTCCCCCCCTCAGCCTTGATCACAGCCACCCTGAGGCCGGGCTTGGCCCTTCACTAAGGTACAGCCTTGGAGAAGGTGCATTGCAAAGTGGTCCCCCACCCCCAGCTGTCCCTCCACTTGGTTCCTGGGCTGAAGTTGGTGGCTTCACCTCCTTCTGTGCCTTTGGGGACAGCCCTGCCCGCCCCTCTCCACAGACGCCTCAGGAGGCCGGTGGGCAGGAGTCTGGGCCCCTGGGTCCTGAATGTGCTATTTCCCTGTTTGGGGCCTGCAGCATCCAGTTCCAGGGACAGGAGCCAGCTGGGGACAGGCGAGGAGGGTGGCTGCCCAGGGAGCTCTGGCCTCTGGTGGGTGATGCAGAGAGAGTCACTGGCAAGTTCTTGGGAGGGGGTTGCGGGCCTTCCCCACTGCCTCCTCCTGATTCCCACCTTCTTCCTGAGCCTCCCTGCCATCATTGGCCCCCAAGACCAGAGCACAACCCCTGGAGTTTCCCGGGCCAGGCGGATCTAGGTTGGGGGGCACACAAAGCACACATGAAAGCTTCCCTTGGCAAAAAGAAAACAGTCTCCATCAGAAAAGGTTATGGGCAACACAGTGATGAAAAGGAAAAATCTAAACTAATAAAAGAGAAACATGCAAATTGGTGTCACTCCACTACACCCACCAGCCAATCAGAGCGACTATGCAAATTAACCCAACAAAGATGGTGGTTAATTTGCATATGCAGGCACGGAATGAAGACTGAAGACTGAAGAGGCTTGGCTTCTCCACTGCAGCCAGATCAAAGGCTTGGGTCCTGGGTACCGAAGGAAAACCGGTGCCAGCAGCCAGGAAAAGGAAGACCTATTGCAAGAATCTTACCTTCCAAATACTCCCATTTGCATATATATATATATATATATATATATATATATATATATATATTCCACTATGGTCCTCATTTTCCTTTTTAAATATTGGTCTTCCCGGGAGCCTGCGGACTCTTGGCTGTCCCCGTCCTCAAAATGAATACTTGTTGCACCTTAAGGAAGACAAATACTCCTGTCCTCCCCCTGACAGTTCCCGTGGGTCCCCAGTGACTGCTTCATGGTGCCCTGCCCCTTGATCAAGGGGCCTCTGCCTGTCCTCCTTAGTGTGGCCTAACCAAGGTGAGTCTCATCTCAGCTCATGGTGGGGACACTGAGCTGGGACACACCATGTGTGGTGCCCCAGCTAAGACAGAATTGGGTGACATCTGCCAAAACCCACCTTAGGGCGGTGAGATGGGGCTTCTGCGGGGTTGGCTGGGGAAGGTGTCCCCAATCCAGGTTGGGGTGCATGCACACCTGGCTCCGGGACAGCTCAGGAGGCACCTGGATGTAGAAGGCAGAGGCCCTGCCTGCTCTGCGCCTGGGCTGTTCCCAGATGAGGGCTCGTGGGTGGGAGTGGGCAGTGCTGAGCAGCTGGGGCTCCAACATCTCTAGAGGCAGGCAGGGGAGAAACAAGGCCTGGCCAGAGTGATCCCTTCTTCAGTGTCAGAGCCCCTGAGCAGCCATCACGCGGCCCTGCCCACACTGGCTGCCCCAGCACTGCTGGGCCTGCAAACACCTGAGAATCTGAGCCCTTGTGACCTGTCCCTTCCCCACCCTCCCATAGCAACAGGCCCAGGAGATGCAGACCTGGGTCCCCAAAAGCCTGCGGGCTGGGCCCGGTTCACAGCTAAGGCCAGTGTTACCATCCATTTGGTCTACAAGCCCCTAGTGGTGTGAAGAACTCAATGTCGAGGCAGGGCTCTGCACAGTGGGGCAGTAGCTCATTTCTCAGCTGCAGAAGCATAGCCCACAGCTCACAGGTCTCACCCCCACGCCCAGGACCCCCTCACCTGGTTCCGGGCGGCCCAGCTTTGCTATAGCACGTGGCAGTAAGCCATCTTCTTCATGGCCTGCTCGGTCAGGACGCTGGACTCAATGCTGCCGTCCACGCCCGCATATGCATAGGCATTCTCCTCGGAGCCCTCCATCTCCTGCTGGCTATCAAGGTCCGAGGAGTTGGTGCCTGTCAGCTCCATCATGGGGTCTTGGCTGTCTAGGCCGATGTCCATGATGCTCTGCTTGACCATCATGGCCAGCTCAGGTTGCCCTTGAGGTTAAACTTGCTGGAGCAGTAGGGACACTGGAAGGGCTTGCTGCCCGTGTGCAGGTGCATGTGGCCCTTGAGGGCCATGATTTTAGGGAAACCTTCCATCTCTGCGGCTGTTGGCTGAGCCTGTCCATGTGCTCCCCGACCCTTGGGGCAACCTCTGTTCTCTGCCTGGGGGACTTGCTTGTGGTCCCCCTGCCTTCCCCATGGTGGTACAAGGCAGGGAGTGGGGCGCTGCACAAGGTCCTTGAGAAAGCAGGTGCTCCTAGCCCCCTAGAAGGAGCCTGTGGGACAAAGGGGACACATGGGAGGGGCCCAGAAGGATCTGTGATGTGGAAATCAGGCTCCTTTCCCATCTCCTTCATCAAAGCTAAGTTCCTATGTTAATTTAATGTTGACTGTGTGTTCCAATGTCGCCCCCTGGAGGGCGTAAGGTGACCTGCAGCTGCATCAGGGATGCTGACCAGGCTCCAGAGCAGGGGTCCTCAAACTAAGGCCTGGGGGCCACATGTGGCCCGCCGAAAACATTTATCCGGCCCTCCAGGTGTTTTTGCCGCTGCTGCCTGTTGCTTAGCAGCCGACTAGTTTTTATTTTTAACTATAGTCCGGCCCTCCAACAGTCTGAGGGACAGTGAACTGGCCCCCTGTTTAAAAAGTTTGAGGACCCCTGCTCCAGAGAGTGGGAGCTGACCCTGAGCCCTGGGCATGGGTGGGCTCTGACCTCCAGGCTGAGTGGCCAGTCACTGTGGGTCCCAGGCTGCCTGACTTCACCCAGGACAGGGTGAGCGCAGGGAGAGGGTGGTGGTTGTCCAGAGGACTCCGGATCCAGTGTCAGGAGAACTACCCACCCAGGAGGAGCTCCCTGTCCCTGAGGTTTCAAGGAAGGGTCTGGTGAGGGCTCCTGTGGGGCTTCCAGGAGAGGGTGCTGGCCTGGGGCTCTGATGCCCAGGATGCCCTGTGTGTCCCCATCACAGCACTGGGCACTGCATCCAAGTCCCCTGTGTCCCTGACTGTCATCTGCTCTAGGCCTCCCCATGGGCCCAGGATCTGGAGCAACTCCACGTGGAGACTCAGTAGGGGGCCCTGAGGGTCCCTCTCTTAGGGGAGAGGAGGCCCCCCTGTACCCTCAGCCCCTCTTAGGTGGAAGCACCCCAGATCTTGGATTCTCCTGACCCATTCTGCACGGGAAGTTCCCCAGGACATCATGGGCTTGTGAGATGTTCTCAGAGACACAGCCTGGTGACCCCACAGATCAGGGCCTTTGGGCACAGGGATTTGCCCCCTGACTTCCTTTGAGGTAAAGGTGGGCTCCTTCCTCCTATGGTAGTAACTCCACCTGGGTCAAGAGTCCAGAGTTTGTGCCAGGTCAGGTGTCACTGAGAAGAGGAAGGACACAGGCTGTCACCAAGACCCAGATTGGGGAGATGAGATGTCACTCACCAGGTAGAGGTGGGTAGGGCTGTGATTTTGGAGGAATGAATGGGAGTCTGGCCCCTCACTGTTAGGAGACCCCTGCCCTCCCTTTTTGGGACAAACAAGGGCACTTGCTGGCCTCCTCCCATGCTGAATCCAGGCCCTGGTCTCCAGTGAACATGCTCTGACCACAGATGTCACAGGTGGTAGGATAAGAGGGCAGGAGCCAGACTTTGATTGTGTGGCTTCTATCATTTACTTAATGGTGTCTGTAAAGCAATGTGAAGGTGCAGACAGGCAGAGCTGGGTATTGATCTGGCTTCTGTCTCATCCTCACTGAGATTGTCACTGGAATGAGGCTTCTGTTCAGAGTCCCTGCCTGGGCACAAGGGCTGGACCTTCCCATCTGTCATCAGGGGTTATCTTAGATGCCAGTGCTTTGGCTCCGCCTCCTGCTCTCACTGTAGGTTCCCTCCTCCTCAGACTCCTGATTCCCTCCTTGCTGAGCACGGCACCTCTGGAACAAGGTCCAGGCCCTCAAAGTGCCAAGTGACCAAACCACAGGCCTCAGTTACCTTCCTCAGGTTGGAGGCAGGTGCTGGATCAGGGTTGCCTCATGGGAAAGGCCTCCAGGTCTGATATCCACCACCTGTGGGGACTGGCAGGTTCTATTATGGTGGTTGGCATGTGGCTTCCAGTGCACCGGGGAGCACCCAGGAGCTGCCCTGAGAGCTGAGAGCCCTGTGGGTGCTTCCATGCAGTGATTCAATTTCCAGAGCTTCCTTCTGTCTGTGCACTGGCCTGAAGGCCCTGATTAACCATAAAGAGGGGCTGGACGCTCCAGTCTTGGGCCAGACCCACCAATCAGTGCCGGTGGATGCAGGGACATCAGGGCTCAGGGACTGCACACAGGGCACACACCTCTGTCTTGACGGCCAGGGGAGCTTAGCAGTTACCTCATCCTTCTGCTCATGGGAGGTGCTGGGATCTGGGTGAGTGTCCAGAGGCCTCCTCTCGCTTTGCTTTACAGATTTAAAGTGATAAAATGTAAAAATTTTTACTGACAAACAAAATAGGTGCAGAGGCATGGATACCTGGACCAGGTCTCAGAGGGGAGGGAGTGGGGGCAATATGAAGAGATTAACCAAAAACCACATATGCATAGCCCATGGACACAGGCAATAATGGGGTGAAGGCCTGCAGAGGGGTGGGGGCCGGTGGAAGGAGAGAAAGGGCGAAGTGGGGGACATCTGTATTCCTGCAACAATGAAAATTGTTTTTAAAAAATTTGTTCAGGGTGTAGCTAGCCTCTTGATAGAAGGGACCCTTACGTCACTGTAAAATGAAAACATGCACTGGAATATTCTTTAGAGGAAAGCCAATAACCATTTTCAATTTATCAGTAACTGTGATGCAGGTTTAATTTTTCTAGTTCATCATTGATAACACTTTTTGTAGTTTAGCTCTTAGGAAGTGGTGAAAGCCGCCCATGATCCATGTTTTAGTTCAAGAATGTGGACTTTATGTGGACCCTCCTGTGATTTTAAGCGTTCATATAGGTCACATTCTGTGAACACTAATGCCATTTGCCTCTGTCCATTTGTTACTCATCCCTGTGCAGAGAGAGTCACATTCTGCCTGGAAAGCATCTGACCACCATTGAAAAGAAAGTTTCCAGATGCTTCTCGGTGATGATGATGGCCCTAAAGGTCGAGGTTAGTTCAGGGTGGGCCAAGGCAACAGTTTTTGAGAACTTTTCCCTCAAAATGACCTGCAGAAGGCACCTGTCACATGTTGGGATGGAGGAAGGACAGAAATAGAGGCTGGTAATTTAGTTACCACACCCAAGATTGGACAGCAGATTCTGCCCAGAGTCTGAGAGGTGGTGGGAGGAATGGTGAGGCCACTACAAAGACCTCACCGAACCCCTTAATGACGGAACATTATAGGTTCTGTAGTTCAAAGGGGGGCCCAGGGATTGGGACAGGGGTTGTCAGCCCACAGGTGCTGGGAAGGAGACCTGACACACTGTCCATTTCGGGGGCATAAATGCATTTTTAAGTTATGATGTCACAGTGTATGATTCTGAAAATATAGACAAACTCCTATGATATAGTTTTCCTCTTAATAAGACCTTTCTTCCTGAGGATAGAAATGACTGTGTTTACTGCTAAGATGCATGAGATGGTATGTACATCAGAGTAGGCTGTCTAATGGCATGGCATATAGATTGGTTATGATGTGTTTTCTCTTCCCAGTGTCTACAGAATTTTCCTCACCCGACTTTGCAGTACAACCCACTGGAGTCATTCTGATTTGTGGCCACACCCTTTCACAACCCAGTTTCCAGCCAGTGAGCCAACGTAGTCATCAGTCATCACCTCTAACTGTGTCTCCTTCTGAACCTGACTGTGCCCTCTGTGGGACTTCAGCCCCAATCTCACAACTCTCCCGCCCCTTTCTCTCCTCTTCAAGCAGGAACAAGCCACTAGAGGGCACCCACACTCCTCCTTGAGCTCCAGGGGTCCTTTTCCATCACCTGAGACAAATAAATGCAAGTGTTTTTCCTGCAACAGCCCCACCCTTCAAATACTCTTTAGATTTGTTCAGGGTGTAGCTCCTGCTTCAGACATCAGGGTCCCCAGGGGAGCCCCTCACATTGGGGTGTGGCAGCAATGACTGGTGACCTGGAACCATCCCCAGGGCCTAATTTATTGTAGAGGGAGATGGTTCAGGGGCAGTGGATAATATAGGATAGACACGAGGGCCCAGATGTTCCTGCACGAGGGGTGGTCACAGGGGACAAGTGGCTCTGAAGGCCCTGCCACTTAATATATGTGCACATGAGCCTTTTCTGGGCTGCTGTGAAATATTTCATACTGGGCCTTCCTCAGTGGGTGGTGGGTCCTCCTGGGCATTTCAAGAACCGTCCTGTTGAAGAATGAGGGGAGATGTGTTATTGGCCTTAGAGAGTCACATTTTCCCCTAGAGCTCAAAAGCATCTGGCCACCATTAAAAAGAAAGTGTCCAAATGCTGTTGGTTGATGATGATGGCAGTCAAGGTGGATGTCTGCTCTGGGTTGGCGACAGAGATCTCTCAGCGCCTGAGGGAGCAGGTGGTGTCGGGCTTTGCCATCAACTTCAGATCAGGACCCAGGAAGTGGGAGTGTGAGGACCTTTCTGACTCTCCAAACCCTCCTCAGGACACCATGCTGGGCTGTCTGTGGGGGACTCAGCCTCCCCTCCCCCTCCCTGTAGTGCAGGACAGGGACCCAAAGCCCCTTCAAGTAAAGTGGACCATGAAGGCGCCCAGGTGAGGGAGGGCAGGTGGACGTGAGGAGAGAGCCATATTCCTGGAGGTGAGAGCTGTGAGATGAGGGCTGGCAGGAGGCACACAGCCTGCTTAGCGCCTGCAGCTGAGTCAGTGCCCCAGAGCGTTTCCTCTGCAGAATCCAGCCTTTTCCCTGCGAACATTCCATTACCTCCCCTTCAGGGCTCCCAGCTGAGGCCTCAGTCCTTCCCCACTCAGTCCTTCATCAGCTCTTTGTCCCCTCACCTTGGGCAGCTCTGTCTGCCCAACTGCCCAGTCCCCCCAGTGCTGCAGAATGGTCATTGCTGCCCCTGACCTCATCAGTGTGGAGACCCAGTCCTGCCTTCCTGGTCAGCGGTGGGTCCAGGCTCTTAGGCTCCAAGTCTTGATTACTATCACCTTCCTGAAGGTGGCAGCAGCTGAACAAAGAAGAGATGCAGGGACAATTGTTATCACCCTGTGAGTCTGCAAGTGGACATGTGGGGAAGGGTGCTGGGGGTGGCGGGGGACCCCAAGGAAATGATGGAATTTTCTGCTAATTTAGATGCTGGTAGTGTGTGACTTGGGAATTTAACAGAGAGTTTATGGATATTTTCTTGGAGATCGATAAGAAGGTAGTTGTAACTCAATATTTGGGTCCTCTCTCTTTGTTTCTTGATGAGTATGGCTAATGCTTTATCAATTTTGTTTACCCTTTCAAAGAACCAGCTCTTCATTTCATTGATTTTTGTATTGTTATTTAGTCTTTATGGTATTTATTTCTGCTGTACTGTTTATTATTTCCTTCCTTCTACTTTGGGCTTTTCTTGTTTTTCTCTTTCTAGTTCTTTAAGTTGTAGGGTTAAATAGTTTATTGCTGATTTTTCTTTTTCTTTTTTTTTTTTTTTAGGTATGGCTGTAGTGCTATGAACTTCCCTCCAGGACTGCTTTTGCTGTGTCCCAGAGATTTTGGGTTGTTGTGTGTTCATTTTCATTTGTTTCCAGGAAGTTTTTGATTTCTTTCTTGATCTCATTGGTAACTCATTCATTGTTTAATCACATGCTATTTAGCTTCCAGGTCTTTGAATGTTTTGGGTTGTTTTTACTGTAGTTTATTTATAATTTCTTCTAGTGTGATATGAGAAAATGCTTAATATGATGTCAATCTTCTTGAACTTGTAGAGACTTGTTTTGCGTCCTAACGTGTGGTCTATCTTTGTGAATGTTCCATATGCACTTGAGAAGAATGTATATTCTGCTTTGTTGGGGTGAAATGTTTTACAAATGTTTGTTAAATCACTCTGATCCAGTGTGTCCTTTCGAGTCTCTGTTTCCTTGTTAAGTTTTTGTCTGGAAGATCTTTCCAGTGATGTCAGAGGGGTGTTAACGTCTCCTACTATGACTGTATTGTTGTCAATCTCTGTTGAAGTTCTCTAGAAGATTTTTTTATATATTTAGGTGTACCTATATTGGGTGAATATATGTTTACCAGGCTTATATACTCTTGTTGGATTGATGTCTTTAGTCTTATGCAGTGATCTTTGTTGTCTCTTGTGATGGCCTTCGTTTTGAAGTCTATTTTGTCATTTATGAGTATTGTTCTTCCAGTTTTTTTTTTCTTTTCCATTTGCATGGAAAAAAATTTTCCATCCCTTCACTTTCATCCTGTGTGTGTCTTTTGTTTTGAGTTGGGTCTCTTGTAGACAGCATATAGTTGAGTCCTGAATTTGTATCCATTCAGCTACCCTACGCTTTTTGATTGTAATATTTAATGCATTTACCTTTAGGGTTATTATGGAGAGGTACTTATTTATAGCCATCATAATTCTGTATGGCTAGGTTTCTCTCTCTGTTTCTTCTTCTCAGCAATCCCTTACAACATTTTTATTTATTTATTTATTTATTTTTATCTCAAGAGAAACTATTTTAAATATAATAATGTTAAATGCAATAAACATAAATTATTCAAGAAAAATGATCTTACTATAATATTATGTGCAGTAAACATTAATATCTCAAGAAAATAGGATTATAAGTATAATAATATTATCAAAACTGTATAACATAGTATGATATTGCAAACATTGTGGGAAATATTAAAAATCTGCCAATGACAGGATTACTACTATTATATTATAAAATATTTTCCCTGTCTGGCTCTATTTTTGTTCATCAGTTTATGTTGTTTATTATATTATACAAAAGAGTGAGATCATGTGATATTTATCTTTCTCACACTAGCTTATTTCTCTTAGCATGATGCTCAGAGCTGGTTCTCTGGCACAGGCCACATCCACAGGGTCTGGGGTCTCAGATCCTGGAGTAACTAAGAAGCCACGTCTGCTCTGGGGGTGATGTGGCAGTACACCTCTGTGTTTGGATTGAGTAATTCCTGTCACAGAAAGAAGAGATCTCTGAGCCCTGCAGCCTTCTCAGAACAAGAGCCATGCTTCACAGGCGCCATGGGGGCTGACTGTGCTGGGGTGTTTGTCCCGGGGCACCGCCCTCCGCCCTACCTCTGTTGTCACTTTTCGCTGCCCTTTCCTTAACCCGGAAGCACAGCCAGGGCTGGGCTGGGGACAGATCCTGGGCCCCCTGGGACCTGCAGAACAGAATGTTCATAACCCAAACTCACCTCGTAGATGGGGCCTGCTGTCCTCGGGTCGGGTAGGGGGCCCTGTGCAGGGGGGAGAGAAGGCATCAGAGGACAGGGAGGGAGGATTTTCATGGCAGGACTGACAGCTCTGTCTCCTGAGCAGCTATCTTCACACCTGTAGCTTAGCACCCCAATTCAGCCCACACTGCCCCCCTCACCCTTGTTACCCTGGGATCTCTGACTGGTGCTCCCAGTGCCCATTCTGCTCCATGCTGGACTCCAGGGTTACCCTCAGACTCTGTTCCTGCCCTGGCCACCACTGATGTGAGGGCCCCACTAGGCCAGGGCGGGCTCCCCTTGTGCTGGCTGTTCTGGGGAAGGGGTCTGTGCTGTGTTGAGAGGTTGGATGATGCCCCTGCCCTGAGCGTGGGTCACTGAGGCCCTGGGTGAAGGAACAGGGAGGGGATGGACTTACCGGGAAGGCAGAGATTCCAGAGGGACCCTGGCCTGGGATCAGAGACAGGAGGAGTTAGCACCCAGCGGGGAGGAAGTTTTGGCCTATTATCCCAGGAGAGGGTGGTTCTTTAGCTCCCAAGAGCCAGGGGTGAAAGGTCATTTCCCAGGGTGAGACCCTCTGGACATTTCAGGGTCCAGTGAGGGAGAGGTGGTGACACATGACACAGTCTTCAGGTCAGGTTGACTGGTGAGCTGGGGTCCCCTGTGCAGAGTGGTGATGAGAATATCCCTTGAAGCCCAGGGAATGGTCAGAGCCTGAGGGACAATAGCAGGGTTGGACACTGTGGGGCAGGCCCAGAGGCTCCAGGCTGAAGAGACACTCAGCAGGGCTGGCTGCTGGAGGTGGGTTCTCTTGGAGGCCATGGGGGTCACTGGCTCTGGGAAAGGTCAGACTTACTTGTGAGGGGTGAAGCGGAGCTTTGGTGTCACAACAGGGGGCAAGGAGGGTCTCCTTTCCCAGCAGAGGGTGGAGGCTTCTCTCCACTGTTTAAGCGGGACAAGCCCAGGAGAGGGAAACTGAGGCAAGGTCTTAAGGATCCACCACTAACTTGGGCCCACAGGGAAAGGACCCACAGGCAGATATGAGTCTCGGAGGAGTTACCAGGGAAGGGACTGAGGACCCAGGACAGGAATCCACCCTGAGGGTCTGACTTAGTAGAAACATCAAGGCTGCAGGAGGCAGAAGTGCCAGACTCATGTAGCATCCAGATGAGCGTGGTGCCCTGCTGTGGGCAGACCCGCCCCTCACGCCTACAGAGCTACACTGTGACAGTGGCCTGTCTTGTCTCCATCCACCTGAACTAGAGGCAAAAATGACACCACAGGCTCTGCTGTTCTCCCGTCTCACACATCAAGGTTTTTAAGAAAATATTTTTTCCCTTTATTGAATAAGATATTACAAATGTGTCCTTATCCCCCCAGTGTCTCCTCATCCCCCCAATCCTGCCCTCACCCTCACCCCATGTTTTCCACATCCATCACATATGCTTATATGCATGCATACAAGTCCTTTGGTTGATCTTTCCTCCTCACCCCCATCATCCCCTGCCTTCCCTCTGAGTTTTGAGCATCTGATCGATGCTTCTCTGTCTCTACATCTGTTTTTGTTCATCGGTTTATGTTGTTCATTATAATCCACAAATGAATGGGAACATATGATATTTATCTTTCTCTGACTGATTTGTTTCACTTAGCATAATGCTCTCCAGCTCCAGCCATGCTGTTGCAAATGGTAGGAGTTCCTTCCTTTTTACAGCTGCATAGTATTCCATTGTGTAGATGTGCCAAAGTTTTTTTAATCCATTCATCTGCTGATGGGCACATAGGCAGATTCCAAATCTTAGCTATTGTAAATTGTGCTGCTATGAACATAGGGATGCATATATCCTTTCTGATTGATGTTTCTGGTTTCTTGGGATATATTCCTAGATGTAGGATCATTGGCTCAAATGGAAGTTCCATTTTTAGATTTTTGAGGAAACTCCATACTGTTCTCCCCAGTGGCTGCAACAGTTTGCATTCCCACCAGCAGTGAATGAGAGTTCCTTTTTCTCCGCATCCTCGCCAGCATTTGTCATTTGTTGATTTGTTGAGGATAGCCATTCTGACAGGTGTGAGGTGGTACCTCATTGTCATTTTGATTTGCATCTCTTGGATGATTAGTGACTTTGAGCATGATTTCATATGTCTCTCAGCATTATGTATGTCCTCTTTCAAAAAATGTCTATTTAGGTCCATTGCCCATTTTTTTTATTGGGTTGTTTATTTTCCTTTTGTTAAGTTTTATGAGGTCCCTATAAATGTCGGAGATTAAACCTTTATTGGAGATATCATTGGTAAATATGTTCTCCCATGCAGTGGGTTTTCTTGTTGTTTTGTTGATGGTTTCTTTTGCTGTGCAGAAGCTTTTTATTTTGATATAGTCCCATTTGGTTATTTTCCCTTTAGTTTCCATTGCCCTAGAAGCTTTGTCAGTGAAGTAATTCCTTCAGCATATATCTGAGATTTTGCTACCTGTGGATTCCTCTAATAATCTTATAGTTTCCCATCTTACGTTCAAGTTCTTTATTCATTTTGAGTTTATTTTTGTGTATGGTGTAAGTTGGTGGTCTAGTTTCATTTTTTTGCATGTGTCTGACCAAATTTCACAGCACCATTGATTGAAGAGACTGTCTTGACTCCATTGTATGCTCTTGCCTCCTTTGTCAAATATTAATTGAGCATAGTGGTTTGGGTCAATTTCTGGGATCTCTATTCTATTCCATTGGTCTATATGTCTGTTCTTGTGCCAGTACCAGGCAGTTTTGAGAACAGTGGCTTTGTAATACAGCTTGATATCTGGTATTGAGATCCCTCCTACTTTGTTCTTCTTTCTCAGGATCGCAGCAGATGTTCGGTTTTTTTTTTTTTAATTCCAGATGAATTTTTTGAGAGTTTGTTCTGTGAAATATGCTGTTGGTATTTTAATGGGGAGTGCATTGAATCTATAGATTGCTTTGGGTAGTATGGACATTTTGATGATGTTGATTCTACCAGTCCATGAAAATGGTATGTTCTTCCATCTGTTTATGTCTTCCTCTATCTCTTTTTTCAATGTCCTGTAGTTTTCTGGATAGAGGTCTTTTACCTCCTTGGTTAAGTTTATTCATAGATATCTTAATTTTTTTGGTGCAATCGTAAATAGGATTGTTTTTTAAATTTCTCTTTCTGCAAGTTCACTATTGGCGTATAAAAATGCCATAGATTTCTTGGCATTAATTTTGTATCCTGCTACATTGCCAAATTCATTTGTTAGGTCTAATAGTTTTTTGATGGAGTCTTTAGGGTTTTCTAAGTACAGTATCATGTCACCTGCGAATAATGACAATTTTACTTCTTCTTTTCCAATTTGGATGCCTTTTATTTCTTCTTCTTGTCTGATCGCTTTGGCTAGCACTTCCAGTACTATGTCGAACAGTAGTGGTGAAAGTGGGCATCCCTGTCTTGTTCCTGTTCTTAAGGGAAATGGTTTTAGTTTTTGCCCATTGGGTATGATATTGGCTGTGGGTTTGTCATATAAGGCTTTTATTATGTTGAGGTATGATCTCTCTATTCCCACTTTGCTGAGTGTTTTTATCAGAAAAGGGTGTTGGACTTTGTCAAATGCCTTTTCTGCATCAATCGATATGATTATGTGATTTTTGTCTCTCAACTTGTTTATATGATGTATCATATTTATTGATTTGTGGATATTGTACTAGCCTTGCATTCCTGGAATAAATCCCACTTGGTCATGGTGTATGATCTTTCTAATGAAATGCTGGATCCAGTTTGTTAGAATTTTGTTGAGGATTTTAGCATCTATGTTCATCAGGGATATTGGCCTGTAATTCTCTTTCTTTGTGGTGTCTTTATCTGGTTTTGGGATTAGTGTAATGCTGGCTTCATAGAAAGAGCGTAGAAGTATGCCTTCCTCTTGAATTTTTTGGAACAGTCTGAGAAGGATTGGCTTTAGTTCTTCTTTGAATGTTTAGTAAAACTCTCCTGTGAAGCCATCTGGTCCAGGGCTTTGTTTGCTGGAAGCTTTTTGATTACTGTTTCAATTTCATCTGTAATTATTGGCCTATTCAGGTTTTTTGACTCTTCCTGATTGAGTTTTGGAAACTTGTATTTTTCTAGGAATGTGTCCATTTCATTGAGGTTGTCCAGTTTGTTGGAGTAGAGTTGTTCGTAGTATTTTTTGACAATCCTTTGTATATCAGTAGGATCAGTTGTTACTTCACCTCTTTCATTTCTGATTTTGTTTATTTGGGTCCTCTCTCTTTGTTTCTTGGTGAGCCTGGTGAGAGGTTCATCAATCTTGTTAATCCTTTCAAAGAACCAGCTCTTGGTTTCATTGATCTTTTGTATTGCTTTTTTGGTCTCTATGTTCTTTATTTCTGCTCTGATCTTTATTATTTCCTTCCTTCTGGATATTGTGGGCTTTTCTTGTTGCTCTCTTTCTAATTCTTTGAGTTGTAGGGTCAGATCATTTATTGCCAGTTCTTCTTGTTTTTTTTTTTTTTTTTTTTTTAGGTACACCTGTAGAGCTGTGAACTTCCCTCTCAGGACTGCTTTCATCGTGTCCCATAGATTTTGGATTGTTGTGTTTTCATTGTCATTTGTTTCCAGGATGCTTTTTATTTCTTCTTTGATCTCTCTGGTAATCCAGTCATGGTTTAATAGCATGCTATTTAGCCTCCAAGTGTTTGATTTTTTTCAATGTTTTTATTGTAGTTGATTTCTAATTTTATGTCATTGTGATCTGAGAAGATGCTTGTTATGATTTCTATTCTCTTGAATTTGAAGAGACTTTGCCTGTGTCCTAATATATGGTCTATCTTTGAAAATGTCCCATGTGCACTGGAGAAGACTGTATATTCTGTAGCTTTGGGGTGAAATATTCTGAAGATGTCAATTAAGTCCATCTGATCTAGTGAGCCATTTAGGATTGCTGTTTCTTTGCTGATTTTTTGTTTAGAGGATTTATCCAGTGGTGTCAGTGGGGTATTGAAGTCCACTACTATGACTTTATTGCTATCGATCTCTCCCTTGATATCTTCCAGAAGTTGTTATGTATTTGGGTGCTCCTGTATTGGGTGCATATATGTTTACCAGAGTTATATCTTCTTGTTGAATTGCTCCCTTTAGTATTATGTAGTGGCCTTCCTTATCTCTTGTTATGGCCTTTACTTTGAGGTCTATTTTGTCAGATATAAGTATCACAACCCCCGCTTTTTTCTCATTTCCATTTGCCTGAAAAATTTTTTTCTATCCCTTCACTCTCAGTCTGTGTGAATCCTTTGTTCTGAGGTGGGTCTCTTGCAGACAGCAAATATATGGGTCATGTTTTCTTATCCATTCAGCTACCCTGTGTCTTTTGATTGGAGCATTTAATCCATTTACATTTAATGTTATTATTGAAAAGTACTTGTTTGTGGTCATTTTTATTCTTAATGCTTGTGTTTCTTCTTGTCTTTCTGTTTCTTATTTTTACAGCAGTCCCTTTAGCATTTCTTGCATTGCTGGTTTGGTGGTAATAAACTCTTTTAGCCCTTTTTTGTCTGTGAAGCTCCTGATTCCACCTTCAATTTTGAATGATAGCCTTGCTGGGTATAGTATTCTTGGATTCATTCCCTTGCTTTGCATCACTTTGTATATATTTC
This sequence comes from Myotis daubentonii, assembly GCF_963259705.1. Lineage (NCBI taxonomy): Eukaryota > Metazoa > Chordata > Mammalia > Chiroptera > Vespertilionidae > Myotis > Myotis daubentonii. Next base: position 17,789,672 of record NC_081854.1, on the reverse strand, counting down.
ATTCCATTCCCTTCTTGCCTGGTGTGTTTCTCTTGAGAAGTCAGCTGATATTCTAAAAGGAGATTCCTTGTAGGTAGCTTTCTGTCTCTCTCTGGCAGCCTTTAAGATTCTTACTTTGTCGTTGGTGTTTGCCAATTTAATTATGTTGTGTCTTGGTGTTGGTCTTTTGGGGTTCATCTTGTTTGGCACTCTATGTGCTTCTTGGTCTTGTGTAGTTTTTTTCTCGCCAGTATCAGGGAAGTTTTCTGTCATTATTTCTTCAAACAGGTTTTCTATTCCTTGCTTCTCCTCCTTTCCTTCTGGTACCCTTATTAAGCGAATGTTGTTTCGTTTTGCATTGTCCAAAAGCTCCCTTAGGCTCTCCTCTTGCTTTTTAAGTTTTTTTTTCCAGTTGCTCCTGTGTTTGTGTGTTTTTTCCTACCTTGTCTTCTAATTCGCTGATGCGGTCCTCAGCCTCTTCTAGTCTGCTGTTTAAGCCCTCCATTGTGTTCTTTATTGCAGCTATGTTGTTCTTCATTTCCTCTTAGTTCCTTTTCGTGTTGGTGACATTCTCATTCAGCTCCTTATAATTCTCATTGAGTTGTGTGTATTTGTCATCCAGCCATTTGAACATCCTTATAACCATTACTCTGAATTCTTTCTCTGATAAGTTAGTAGCCTCAATTTCATTTAACTCTCTTTCTGGTGATTTCTCTTTTTCTTTCCTTTGCGGATTGCTTTTTTGTCTTCCCATGTTTTGCTGTAATGTTTTAATTGTAGCTCCGATTGCTTTGCTACCCAGTTTCTTTAGGGTATGGTGCTACTGGTGTGACCTCTCAGGTCTCCTAGGTTTGGTAGTCTAGTGTAGCTGCCTACTTGAGCTATTTGGGTTCTCTTGATATAGGCCTGCGAGCTGGAAAGGCACAACTGAGGTGTCTAGAAGTCAGCAGCTATGGAGGGGGTGTTCCAAATTTTGCTGTCTTATGCCCTTGGTTGAAATCACCCGTGCCCCGCAGGGACTCACAGTGGCACCCAGGAACCGTCTATTGGGGTGGTGGGGCTCAGGAAGCCTGCGCTCTGGCAAAGCATGACTGTGGTGTCCAGAGTTCTATAGTTGTGGGGTGGGCAGACTCAGCTTTTGCTGCTGCCTCCGTGGTTGGATACACGCGATCCCAGTGGCAGCTCACAAGGCACCTGTGGTGAGTTTGCCAGCAGGGTGTCCTGACACACTCTGAAGGGCCCTGGCACTGAAGCCACTGGATTGCAGTGTCTGTGGGCAGGTATCCCAGAAGAGGGAATTCAGCGTTTCTACAGAACAGCTCCCCTGTTTGTTTAAGTATGTGACCAGCAGCGCTCGCAGTGGGGCCCCAGGTCTGCCTGTGGAGCGGTGGTCTTGGGAGACCTGGAAAAGCATGCAACTGTAGTGTCCAGAGTTCTGCAGCTGTGGGGTGGGGAAACTCAGTTTTTGCTGATGCACCTGTGGTGGATAGGCTTGCATTCCCAGTGGCAGCACACAGGCGCACTCACAGTGAGTTTGCTAGCACAGGCGCACTGAAGCACTCTGAAGGGCCCTGGCATGCTTAATCAAGGCGTCTTTGGGCCGGTATCCAAGATGGGTGAATTCAGAATTTCTACTACCCAGGGTAGTGCGTCCCTATTAGTTCAAGATCGGACCCAGCAGAGGCTCACTGAGGCTTCCCAAAGTGCCCTGTGGAGATGGGCTCAGGGAGAGTGAGCAATTGTGGCAGTGCAGTTCGCCAGCGCTGAGCTCTGACGCACTCTGAGGGGCCCTGGTGCTGAAGGGCCCTGGCGCTGAAGTTGTGCAGCTGCGTGTGTGTGGGCAATCTAATCAGGCAGAGGGAATTCAGAATTTCTACTGGGGGCCTTTGCGCCTGTGTCTGTACAAAATCACATCCAGCTGAGGCTCCCAGTGACTCCTAGGAGAAGTCTATGGAGTGGGGCTCCTCGGAAACCTGTGAACTGGAGACATGCGAATGTGATGTCTGAGGTCTGCCACTGGGGAGGGGAGGCTGCACTTACTGCTGCAGGCAGGCTTGGTGCTCCTTTGGAGGTGGAGATCCCAGGGTCTGCGAGTGTGACTGCAGGATTTTGGTTGGAGTGGCTGCCGGGTTGGTCGCGGGCGGGCAGTCTCCCAGGCCTGTCTGGGTGGTGGTGCTGATGAGTTCCTAGAAGAGGCCGCTCTCCCCATTAAGATGGTGTGAGCTCCATGCCCGAGTCCTGCAGTCCGGGGAGTGCAACAGCAGTGGTAGTCTCTCCGTGTCCCAGAAAGCCTGTTCTTCCAGCCTCTGCTGCTCCTGCTGGAGTTAACTGTCCCTCACTCAGTCACACACACAACACACACATCCACTCACTCTCCTTTTATCCCCTCACTCACTCACTTCCTATCCCTCACCTCCATAATTCCAGCAGCCATTATTTGATGCTCTAAGCCACATCAAGGTTTTTGTTACCAAACTGGCTTAGTGGGGACATTTGATCCAACCCTTCCTGTCCAGGCTCTTCCACCCTCAGCTGTGTGGCCTTGGCCAGGATGACTTTCAGACCCTGAGGCAGCCCATCCCCTCACCAGGGAGGGTGGACTTAGAAAAACAACAGGAGGTGCCTTACTGAGCACTTACTACCTGCTGGCCCCGCTGCAGGTGTGTGGAGAGAACCAGGACAGTCCTGAGGGCACAGTTCCTTAATTGTGCCTCATTTATAGGTGAGGAAGCTGTTGAGGAAACCACCCTGGTCAGCAGCTGGTGAGGGAGGAGCTGGATGGAGGGAGTTAGGGGCCTCCATGGGGAAGCTGGGAGGCCACAGGGAGCAGGCCCAGAACCCTCTGAGGACGGGGTCTTTTTCCTCTTGGCCTGGGCTCTGCTGGGGGTCAGCCTGGATCAGGGGACAGGATTAGGGTGAGGGTGAAGGAAATGCCATGGTACCTCCTCGTCCTCCTGAGGTACAGGAAATAGCCCAGGGAGACCCTCAGAGCCAGCACGATGAGGACCCCGATAACGCTGCCAACGATGGTCCCCACAGAATACCCCGTGTAGTTTTGTTCTTCTGAAAGGAGAAGGGAAAGGGGGAGAGGTGAAGGCCCAAGTCCATTCAGGGGAAACCAGGAGGGGCCCTTGCAGGGGGAGGCCTGGTGAAGGAGGAAGGAACTGCCACCTAGTCTGTGCTGTTTGGGAGTGTCAGTCCTGACACCCCACTTCTGGTGGTTGCATCATTCTCTGTTTTGCACATTTGAAACCTTCCATTTGCTGTAACTTTGCACGTACTCTCACACCCATCATTCCCATGTCCTGGTAATTTTCCTCTTAACTCCTCTTTCCCTCACATGTTCTATCTCTTACCCCTGTTTCTTCTTTTCCATCACGATGGACAGTCTTAGCAGGCACCTTACCTGTCAACTCAGTGCTGATGAGTAATAAGAATGTGCTGAGTGTTTTCAATGGTCCAGTAGGGTGGGAAATACTCTACTTTCATGTCATTTGATCCTCCCACCCCCACCAGGGACAGGGGTGTTACCCCCATGAGCACAAACAGAATCAGGGATGGGAGGTGCTTAATAAATTGCCGGAGTTACAGATCTGGTGAGTGGTGAATGACATTTTCACCAAGTTCTGATTGACTTTACAGCTACTGACAACAGCGTTTATAAAAATAGTAATAATTGGTACACTGACTGAGTCCTGACTGAGCATGACCCTGGCTGAGGGCTTTATTCTCATTAACCTCTCAAGAAATATCCTAACAACAGTGTTTAGGTCCAGCTGTTTTATTCCAGTTTGGAGATGATGAAACTGAGGCTCAGGTAGGTGAGAGCCTTCCCCATGGTCAGACAGTTTAGACTCATAGAACCGAGACAATGACAAGATTAGCCTAATACTGGGGTCCATACCCATGTGCTCTATAGGCTCTGAAGGAGGCTCCCACCTCCTCAAGGCTTTCATCCATCTCACCCCCTGCCCGTGAAATATACAAAGGCAAGTGGGAGAGGTCGAGGGTCACTCATATTGCACATGTAGCCCGAAGAGGTCACTTTTGCTGGAACTGACGGGGTTGAAGACCTCACACTGATAACCCCCGGCATCCTCCCTCCTGACGGGGTCTATGGTGAGGGTGCTGTTGTCCTGGGACAGCTTCATCCTGTCTGTGAGCAGGAGACTCTGGTTTTTGAAGAGCCACCGGATGGAGATCCCTGTGTCATTTGTGAGGCAGGTCAGGACCACGGCGTCATTATGCTCTGTGACTGTGACATTGCTGGCTCGGATGGAGGGCTTTCCCACGGGCTCTGTGGAGAAACAGAGGAGGTGACTGACTGAGAGTGGGCTCCTTCCTCAGAGATGTCAGCCACTCCCAGGCCACGGTGATCTTTGTAAAGGTCACCAGAGGAGGACTCTGACCTCTGCAGGGTGAGGACCTTTGTTCAGGTGACAGTCTGTAAGGAGAGGGCTATACCCCCCTCTTCCCTCCAGATCACCTGGATATCTGAGATATTAGGTCTGGGAGACTTAGATCTTGTGTCCAGCATCTTTATCACCAGGTGGCATTTTCCACCCATTGGCTTTTGTGTGATTTCCATAGTTGTCTGTGACTTTCTAAATAATCACATCCCCTCTCTCATATGGTGACTATACATAGAGATGGGAAGGCATTTTTGTTTTGTTAAGTAATTTATTAGAGACTATAACCCAGGCAGTCTTCATGACCTTAGGACCTGGAGAAGTTTCAATCTAAAGGATTTCTCAGTGTGAATAGGACTTTCACTTCCTGGCCTTTGGATTGAATATCAGGGAGAAGGAAGTCCCTAGAGAGAAGTAGTCAGGTTTAACATCAGGCTGGTACTCTTAGCTTACTTCGTAAACTACACACTTTGTGGCACTGCTCCTACTGTCCCATGAATCTACATACATGTCAAGGAAGCACTACCATTCACTGTGCTCCGTAGGAATGTCACATATGGTCGTCTAGCACATTGTTGTGCAGCTGGTGACTTCAGAGTCAGGACACAGCTCAGAGGAGGATCTCCTGTGTCTCACTCTCTCCCCACATACATGCAGCCTGGTCTGAGGGAGGCATGGTGTCGATAGGTGACATATTCGGCACTTTGGAGGACAGGCTACTCATGCACCTTCACCACAGACCCCTGTCCCAGCACAGAGGGCACAGAGCTGTCAGTCACCAGGTGAGCCTGGAGCAGAGCAGGGAGCAGGGATTTGTCCTATTTACCCCTCCTCAGAGGGTGTTTCATCCTTTAGTTTGGGGAAAAGAGATGAGGTTGTTCAAAGCCTTGTATGTTCCTTGTAGCACATGGAGCAGGTAAAAGACAAGAGGTGACAGAAGGTAAGTGTTAGTGACAGAAGAAGCAACTTTGCCTTGAAGACCCTTGTTTTCCCCTCTGGAAAACTCCCTCCCTCCACCACTTGACTCTTTCTGGGGCTGAGAGAACTCCCTCCTCACTTTCCAAGGCTGGACCCCAGCTTTACTATGACAAATCAGAAGAGCAATGGAGGAGAGTCTACAGAGATGTAGTGGGAGGACTCAGGGGAAGACTGTGATTTGCTTGTGTCCATGGCCACAGGATGGTAGACAACACCCTCTAGACTCTGTCCTGAAAACCAGACACACCTGCAACCCACAGCCTGGTGCCAGTGGTCCAGGAGGCACTTACCATAGACTGTGATAGTCTTGATTATAGTCTTATGGAGACCAGCGACAGAGTTATAGGCGAGGCAGGTATAGGATCCACTGTAATTTGAAGTGATGCTGGGGATAAAGAGCTCCTGTGCAGGGTGCTGAGAACTCCCATTGATAAGCCAAAAATACTGTGCAGGCGGGTTAGAGGCTGCCTGGCAGGAGAGTTTGAGGTTTGTCCCACGTAGGTAATGGGAGTCTGAGGGGGAAATGGTGGGGGTGTCCGGGCCATCTGGAGCAAAGAGAACACAGTCACACATGATGTAATCAGAGGGAAGGGGAAGGTCTGGTCTGTGTAAGGGCCACACTGTCTCTCTGAAATGGATCACAGCCTTGTTTTAAAATGTTTCACCCATAGCCCTCTGTGTTCACTGAGCCTGAGTCATTAACCTTTTTGTCCCATGAAATCTTGTTAACCCCAAGACTCTCCAAACTGGAGTATCCTGTCTCCTCCCAGTTTTGGCTCAAGGCTGAGTCTGCCTAGATGTGTCTGGTACAGGAACTCATGGCCCCCCTGGGTGTTCAGAGTGGGGGTCTGTGTACTTGGACCTGAGAGGGATGGATGTAGCCTGGTCTCTGGCAGTGTGGATTCAGGTGAACAGCCTGGTCCAGGCAGGGACAGAAGTTACTCACAGACAACATTCAGTGTGAAAGGGTCACTGCGGCCGGCACTCATGGGGTTCTGGATTTCACACTCATAGGGTCCCGTGTCTTTCCTTGTGACAGGGAGTAAAGTGAGAGTCCTATTGTCCTTGGACAGCTGCAGTCTGGCACTGCCTGGGAGACTCTGACTGTTGATCAACCACAGGTAGGTGGTGTCATGAGTCCGAGGTTCACACATTAACATGACAGGGTCCTTGTACTCCTCGGGGTTGGAGTTGTTGCTTGTGATGCTGGGTTTGGGTAACTCTGCTGTGCAGTCAACAGAGAGAACATTGCCCATTGAGTCTTCCAAAGTCTTCTTCAATCAGAATTGGTGCCTCTCAGCTAACTTGAGTTCTTCAAGAAATAAGTCAGGTCTGTGCGTCGCAAGACAAACAAATGATTGAGGGTCTGAGGGTTCAGAGATTGCAAGGCCACCTGCTTTATGTCTGGGAGAAAAAGCACAGACTTTCTCAGGTGTCAGATAACTGTCAGGGTTTGATTACAGAGAGACACAGCACTGGAAGTCAGAGACCATATGTCCTGCCTCCTCACTGACCAGCTAACTGCCTGGCTTACCTTGGGTCTCACCTGGAAGGTGTAGGTGCTGAGTCCCTTCCAGCTACTCAGACCTATATTGTCAGATCAACATGTGTTTCCACTGAAGCCTCATGTTCCAGAGTTGACCTAGAGATGAGTAATGATGGGCCATCCCATATTCCTTAAATCCTGAGAAGACTAGGCACTGTGGCCCTGAACTGGGTATCTGAGCAGAAAAAATACACAGGAGACAAGAAGCAACTCTGTTGGTGAGTTTAGTACCCAGACTGAAGGTCCACGAGGAGTGGCTGTCTATCCAGGAGTTCACTGGTGACTGACATGAGACAGTGACTCCAGAAAGGGCAGAGCAGAATCCAGGAATGATTTAGAAAAGAGTGAGGGAAGGCGGGAGCTGGCTGGCGGTGGCAGCAGAGCCGGGCTCTCTGCATTGGTCTTTAATATTCTTTCTGCCACTGCAGAGGGCAGAGATCTTTCCTCAACATGCAAACAATAGCATGTACGGAAGGGGGGCTTGTGGAAGGTGGAGGAGCATGAACTTGTGGAAGATATGGCCCTCGTGGACCATTTGTGTTTGGCAGTTATGAGATAGATTTTGATCTAAACTGTGAAAGAATATGTGAAAATCACTCATGCCCCAAAGTTCTAATAACTGTTTTTGGAGGAATCTCTGTCTAGAGAGCATGAAGAAGACCAAGTTGTCCAACCAGGTCACACTGTGACGAAAGGGAGATGCCACAGTGGGTTTGAAATGAGGGACTCCCTGGGATAGAGAGAAGGTGAGTCCTGCTAAGAGTACAGAAGTGACCGGGAGGCATGTCCAGGTGTCTCTGCTGTATAAAGAGAGGGATGACTCCAGATTGGAAGAAAGGACATGTGCCATGTTAGGCAGAAGGTCCTTCTAGGGAAAGTCAGGCCGATGGGGAGGAGCCCACACATGGGCATGTGGCATATGTTCTTCCTTTTCTTTCTAACTCAGGAAACAACTGGAGTTTAGTCGTATTTATTCAAATTGGGCAGCATCTGAGAGAAAGGAGAGTGGCTGGTGGATCTCACAGTCTGAGAGGATCCCACCCTGTGGTCAAGGACACATGTGTGGAAACAGGCAGTGAACCATTCAGATGGTGCAGGGTCACCAGGCCCACCTTGGAAACGTCTCGGGAGCCACTGGGAGGAATGGGAGCCTCACACCAGGACAAGGGTGTGAGTAACCAGTCAGTGGTGAAGTGAGCCCATGAGCTTTGGGGACTGAGACCTGTCCTTCTGCCTTTTGACTCCCTGGTTGAGTCATTTAGAGATTAGGTTAATGGTTTATATGTCTCTGTCAGGTGGCCTGTTCCTCTTGTTGGCCTCAGGGGAGGAAGAAGCTCTGGATGGGGGCCCAGCAGATGCTCTTTCTCCTGGTGGCCTGGGAAACTGGCTCATGACAGAACTGGGGCTGTTGCTCCCACATATTTTTGTGTCCTTTCCTATTGCCCGAGAGGGTGGGCCTGGACACAGGTGCTAGCAGGGCAGTCTGCACAGTGGGGAAAGCAGAGCAGAGCCAGGCAGTGTGTCTGGAGTGAAGGAGGAGGCAGATAAGGGACATGAAAGGAGCAGAGAGAGGCAGAATGTCCTTGGTGAGCAGTGGGGGTCAAAGGTGACTTCAAAGACCCCAGGGACCAAGAGCCCACAGCTTCCCCAGCGCAGGAGCAGTGCAGCCTGGAAAACCTTCCCCAGTGGAACAGCACCACAGTCACCAAGGGACTTGGCTCCTGAGGAGGCTTCAGGGACAGGTGGTCAGAGGGCTGGACATGGCTCTCAGCACCTGTAGGGACAGGGAACAGGTGTGGCCAAAACCTTTTAGGACTCTGCATCGAGGTTCCAGTCTCTGAGGCAAGTATGTATCATTCATTCATTCATTCATTCATTCATTCATCATTCACTATCATTCCTTCCCTCCTTCATGAAAGAGCAAGTGAGTGCTGGTCCCTGAGCTGGTAGCAGGTGCAGGGTGGAGAGTGAGAAGGCAAAGTCCATTGCTTCATAGGTAGTGGGAGTGACGCCAATACATCAGGAAACAAATAAGTGGTTTCAAGTCCAGTGCAGGGAAGTGTGGATAGATAACCTGAAGGGGAAGGCCTGGGCACTCCCAGCAGTAACTCTGAATGTTATTGTAGGTAATCTGATTCTAGAGTGAAAATTAATTCTCCATTTGCTTTATCACCAGACCAGAAAATCTACCTTCAGTAGGGACCCCTAAGAAAAAGCATTGAACCAATGGCTGGTCTCAGAGTCCACAGACACCTAAGACCCTCATGGAGGAGAGGATGGGGCTGTGGCTGTGCAAGGACCTTGCTGAGCATGAAGAAGAGCATGTGTCTGTGTGAGCCTGATTCAGTGACTGTATCACACTGTGCCTCCGTTTCCCCTGAATAAAAATAGAACAAATGGCAAATGAACTCTGGATTACCATGTTGTCTGTGAATTGTCCTTAAAACATCTCTGACTACCTGAACTCAAGCCCAGTATAGAGGAGACACTGACTTAAATGGCCACTACCATTATTTGTCTCCATGAGAGAGAATTCCTGGGCTGACCCCTGGTGGACAAGGAACTGTCAGGAGCATCTTCTCTCCTCTGTTCCTTCCTGGAGACCTGACCTCCCTCCGGAGTCTCCTAAGTCCCTCAGAAGAGTGAGCTAATGATACAGGGTATTTTGTCTATTTGTACTCTCCTGACACCGCCTTAATTGAAGGAGTAGGCTCTGTCCCTGTCCTGCTGTGGCTCTTGGGGCTGATCCCTGGCTGGTGAGCTGGAGTAGAGCCACTGCTCCCACCCAGCCCTTCCAGGAGGTCAAACCCAACCTGACACAGGCTCCCCAGGTTCCCTGGAGTCAGGAGCCCTGGAACAGGGGTGTGAGAGGGGTTCCCAGGCTGAGCTTCTCTGTGAGCATTCCAGGGTCCCCTCAGGACAGTCCCTCACCAAGCTCTTCAGGGTTTTCTCAGTGTCATGGTCATGAGGAGGGGACCAGGTGCTGGACTGAGACTCTGCTGAGTCACTCCCATAAGACTTCTCTCTGTGTAGAATGTCTGTAGTGCTGGAACCTAGGAAGGGAACTCTGATCTTAGGAAGTTTGTTTCCACTCTGTGTTTCCTGCACTAAATGCCCAAAGCCAACCTGGGAGATGATGCAGAGGGGGACTGAGGCAGAGTTGAGGGCTGTCAGTCCTGTGTGTGAAGTAGACTTCACCCCACCCGACACCCAGAGGTCAGAGAGCAATCACTCACGGTATACACGGATCTGTCCAGTTACTTGCATGCTCTGATAATCTTTGTCTGTGACTAGTAGGGTATAGTATCCTGTGTCTTTCAGGGTGACGTTCTGGAACAGCAGGGATCCGTTGGGGTAAATTGTCTCTCTACCACTGCTTGCAGGCCCGGGGGTAGTTGTTTGAGTGTCTATTACATATGATACAATTTGATGGCTGTTGTCCACCTTTCCCCCTGTGTACCAGGAATAGCTTCCAAGATTCCCAGGCAGGTTGTGGACACGGAGAAGCACATCCTTCCCTTCGGCAGCATTGGGTGGCACTGATTCAATAGTGAGCTGGGCAGTGGTGGGCAGGCTCCAGAGGGTTAAGAGTGAGGCTAGGAGGGAAGAGGGAAATTGATCAACATTTGGAGCTATGTATTGGGATGGAGAGATGATCCCTGGGTCCTGAACAGGTCTCTTCATCTCTCAGCCTTGGTCTGAGTGTGTGTGTGTGTGTGTTTGTGTGTGTGTGTGTGTGTGTGTCCTGTGGTCAAGTTCAATAGCGTGGCCACCTCTGCTCTTATTTCCTCTGTTTTGAATCCTATTACTCACGTGTCTACCCTCAGATTCCTGCTGATACTCAGGAGTGTCCTTTTCTGATCACCTCCTCTAAAGACATCTGTCTTCACTTTCTGACATGTTCATGGGCCGTTTCCTGCAAGGCACTTGTGGTTACCTGACATCACATCTAGATCTTCCCTGGTCTGCCTCCTCTCATAGAACTTGAGATTCATGGGGACAGGGGCTTTTCTGATCTTGTTGCACCTGCAGTGCTTGCAGCAGACTGTAAATACTTGTGGGTGAATGAATGAGTGTTCAGGGTCCGGCACCTCCTGGGATGTATCTGCCCATTTCTGAGCTTGGTGGTGAGGACACTGTTTAGTGCCCCTGGTTAAATTTCCTATCTCCTCACATAACATGTTGTTATCTAAAGTTTTCAGCATTCAGCTCTCAGTGATGAGTAACTTGGGAAATGAGCAGCCATTGATGTGTTCCTGTGTCTCACCACTTCCACATCATTTTCCTGTTGCTGAGTCCCTTCCCCCATCCTACTCTGTTCTCCTGTCTCCTCTCCTCAAGTCCAAACAGAAGCCTGCCCCCTACCCCTTGTTTTCTCTGAGAGCCTGTGTTCCCCAGGAGTCCCCAGCTAGCTTGTGCCTCTCCTCCTCCCGTCCACCACCAGGTAGTTGTCCCCTCTCACCAGCAAGCAGGAGCCACTGCCAGGGGACAAGTCCTCTGTGTGCAGGGGCTGAGGGGGACTCCATGGTGTCTGCTGCCTGTTCTTTCCCTCCCTCTGTGGGAAGAGCTTGGATTCTAAAAATGCTCACACAAGCCCAGCTTTCCTAGTCGGTGGGATATGCTGTTCCTCCTCCCTGTGCACTGAGCCTCCTCCTGGGCAAAGATCACTTTTCTGGTCACATGGGCCAGGGGCGGGGTCTGTACACAGGTTCCTCCCTGCCTGCTCATTATTCCTGCCTCTCCTTTTCTTTCCTCTACATTTGCATTCCCTGTAATTGCTGAGGCTTCTTCCTTCTTCTGCAGTGACTCCTCCCCATGTACACACACACACACACACACACACACACACACACACATACACCTTGCTTGTGCAGTAGGCAGTTAGGCCTGAGCATAGTAGGACAATAGGCCAGTAGGGAAGGTCACCAGAATGGAAAGCCCCAGGTACCTAGCAATGTGCAAAACTGGACTGGGACCTTGCCCCCTGGGTAACCTTTCCTCCCAGAGCATATTCTGGTTTTGCAGTTTAGACCCTCTGACCTTTCATATCACTGGTCATGTGGTTCAGGCCCTCCTCTGACCTTTCCTCCCCTGGCATGTTGTTAGCAATGTGGGTTAGATGGCATTAGAGGGGGAAGAAACCAGAGGACCTAAGAATAACCTTCAGCATTAAGCCCTCAGGACAATGAGGTGCCAACTGGCATGAAATACATCTAGGCCTCAGTTGTGTTTCAGCTCCAGGCCCAGAAAAGCAGCAAAATCAGATGAGTGAGAACATCGTTGACATCAGGATCTACTGCATTGACTGATGATCTTTGACCCAAAAGGGCACACCTGGAAAGCTGATAAATATTTTCTTGGGCTCCTCCCCTGAGACCTCCAGATAAGTAACCTCAAGAAGTATGCCCCAGTGTGGCTATTTCTCTCTGCAACACACCCATGGCTGTCCCCACTTCTTCTCTCTTCAACGCTCTTATATTTGCTCTTTGTCCTAAGCTACACGCACCCTTCTTTTGTTCAGTAACCAGTTTCCTGAGCCCATTTCTTCTACAGCTCACTTCTTCTACCTCTGTGTCTTTCTAAATAAATTATCTCTTATAATTTGAGTTCTTGACTCTGAATTCTTCTCTTAGCTCAACTCAAGTACCGAGGTTGCTGAACTGAGGGCCTAACTCTGCAGGTTAACACCTGGTGCCATGCCACCGCTCACAATTAGACAAGTAGAAGCTTGGGGTGTATGTATCCAGGGCATCTCCCACAGCTCTGTGTGGAGTGCACAGTAGCCCTACCACTGCCTTCTTGCATCCCCATTTGTATCTTATCTTCAGAGCAGAAGCCTGGGACGACATCAGGAATTCTTTTCACAGGAATGCTACCCCCTTGTGTATGGTATCATCACGGGAACTTTCTAAAGATTTCAATGCCCAGGGGACATCTTCGAAATCCTGCTTTGGGCAATACACCTTGAAAACCGGGTCTTGGACCAGAGCAGTGACTTGGATTATTGGAGAGAACCAAGATGGTGGCATACGTAAACACCTGAATTGGCTGCCGCATACAACCACATTAAAACTACGCCTAAAAGACAAAACGAATACCATCTAGAACCATAGGAAGGCTGGCTGAGTGGAAATTCTACCACTAGAAGGAAAGAGAAAAGCACATTGAGTCCGGTAGGAGGTGCTGAGGTGTGGAAGCTTGGAGGTACGGAGGCCCGTATGAAAGGGGCTGGCAGTTGGGTACGCTGTTGTGTTTTTCAATTGGGAGGGAGAAACAAACTCCCGACTACTCTGAACTCCAGTTCCAGGTGAGAATTTGGGGACCCAGACTCATATGGAGAGAAACTGGACTGTCTGCCATCGAGCTAGAACGTGAGGGCGGCTTTCTCACAGATGTGCTTGTAGCGTTCATTGTTACTGAATGGGGCTGCAGGACACAGACCCCAGGACCTCTCTGAGGCAGAGCAGATTGGCAGCCATTGCAGTTTGCTCTGCCCTGGTGATTCCCTGAGAACCCGCCCCACCCAATTTACAACCCCACCCAAGGTGTATGCAGAGGCTTTTGCATATGAATGGCCTGGCCTTTTCCACCTAAAAACATGGGCAGACTCAGTGAGCACCAAAGCCCCACTGAAGCAAGTCCCGCCCCATAATGGTGTCTCCAGCACAGAAGTTCTCCCAGTGTAGACAAAACTTGTCCTCACAGCCAGTTGGCCTGGAGGTCAATTCCACTCAGTGATACCAACAGCAATCAAGGCTTAACTACAACAAGACTGTGCACACAGCCCACAAAGGGGTGCACCAAGAGTGTCTATTAGGGAGGCTGAGCCACTGGGCCCTATAGGACACCTAGCACACAAAACCACTCTATCAACACAGGGAAGCATCTAAAAATGTGGAGACAAAGAAACAGGTCACAAATGAAAGAAATGGAGGAAAGCAAACTTCTGGATATAGAGTTCAAAACCACAGTTATAAGGTTATTCGAGAATCTTCTAGAAACCTCCTAGAAATATAGTGAGACCCTCAAGGATATGAAAAAGGACCAAACAGAAATTAAGCATACACTGACTGAAATAAAGAATAATATACAGAAATCCAACAGCAGACTAGAGGATTCCAAGAATCAAGTCAAAGATTTGAAATATGAAGAAGCAAAAAACACCCAACCGGAAAAGCTAAAAGAAAAAAGAATCCAAAAATATGAAGATAGTACAAGGAGCCTCTGGGACAACTTCAAGTGTACCAACATCTGAATTATGGGGGTGCCAGAAGAAGAGAGAGAGAGCAAGATATTAAAAACCTATTTGAAGAAATAATTATAGGAAACTTCTCCTACCTGGTGAAAGAAATAGAGCTACAAGTCCAGGAAGTGCAGAGAACCCCAAACAAAAGGAATCCAAAGAGGACCACACCAAGACACATCATAATTAAAATGCCAAGGGCAAAAGACAAAAAGAGAATCTTAAAAGCAGCAAGAGAAAGACAGTTAGTTATATACAAGGGAGTACCCATACGACTGTCAGCTGATTTCTCAACAGAGACTATGCAGGCCAGAAGGGAGTGCCGAGAAATATTCAAAGTGATGAATAGCAAGAACCTACAAGATTAGTCTACCCAGCAAGAATCTATAAATCTATAAGATTAGTCTACCTTCAGCTCTCATTTAGAATTGAAGGTCAGATAAGAGCTTCACAGAAAAGAAAAATCTAATATTCTTTATTTCAGTCAGTGTATGCCAAACCAGCATTATATGAAATGCTGAAGGGTATTCTTTAAGAAGAGGAGGAAGAAGAAAAAGGTAAAAAAAAACCAAAGTGACAACAAATACATATCTATCAACAAGTGAACCTAAAAATCAAGTGAATAAAAAATCCGATGAACAGAATAAACTGGCTAATAGAACAGAATCAGGGGCATAGAAAGGGAGTGGACTGACAATTCTTGGGAGGGAAAGGAGTTTGGGGGGTGCAGGAAGAGACTGGATAAAAATCATACACCTATGGACAAGGACAGTGGGGGGAGGGTAAGGGCAAGGGGTAACAGAAGGGGGTGAGGTAGGAACCAAGTGGAGGGGAGCTATGGGGGGAAAAAGAGGAACAACTGTAATAATCTGAACAATAAAGATTTATTTAAAAAAATATACTGTTTCAGCAGCTGCCCAGCTGTAGTGGATGCCCAGCCAGAATGAGACCCCATGATGTGGGGATGGGGACTCCCCTCCCCATTTCCTGTGCATAGGAAGGGTCTGCATGTCTTGCTAAAAATGCAGATTCTGACTCATATGGATGAAATGAGCCACATGTTAAACTGAGAAACTCAGGGAAGGCCTGTATAGCGGTCTTGCAAACTCAGAGACCTAAAGTAATCACAAAAGATGGTCTGAAATTAAACTTTAACTAAAAGCCGTCATGGTGGGTAGTTGGTATCCTAGGTTGGTATCTTCACCGACAAGGTCAACTGTTACCTGACCATATCTGTCTTTTTGCATCTATGATGACATATCCTTGAAATGTCAGGGTAACTTTTTTTCTGGACCCCCTGGGGCACAACCTAATGTGTGTGGGTGCCAGACAGATACCAAAAATTCCTTCATTGTTATTGTTACCGTGTTAATTGTTGACTATTAACTATCCTGCACCCATCTAAGTATCATTTTACTTTTTATCCAATCCCAGAGGTTTCCCCACTTTGCTTTCTCCCCCTTCTCTAATCTTTCATCATTGGATTTCATGTAACCCACCTAGGTCCCCTGCTATGATTGCAATGTATAAAAATAAATGAAAAATCCCCACACTATTCTCTACCAGGGGTGGGCAAACTTTTTGACTTGAGGGCCACAGTGGGTTCTTAAACTGGACCGGAGGGCCGGAACAAAAGCATTGATGGAGTGTTTGTGTGAACTAATATAAATTCAAAGTAAACATCATTACATAAAAGGGTACAGTCTTTTTTTTTAAATTTTATTCATTTCAAATGGGCCGGATCCGCCCGTGGGTCGTAGTTTGCCCACGGCTGCTCGAGACACTGTCCAATTTGTTGAGATACTAGTAATGCTTCCCAGCAATTGTGGACATTTTGGCTTAAATAAACTCACACAAATTCTTTACAGGGTTGAATGTTTTTACGTTAACAGTACTTGCCATATTCACGGTAGGATTCTAAAGAAGCTCACCCAGAACCTTCCAGCAGACCCCGACTTGGTTGTGGGATCCAGCAAAGGGCCCATTGAGCCCCCTGGTTCTCGGCCCATTGGGTGAACATGGGTGAGTTGTCTCTTGGATCCAGGACCTTCCTTTTCTTTTGGTAGAGGGTTTGACTTTATTTGAGCTGTGTCTTAAAATCCTTGAGATGGAATTAAAGTTAAGGGTTGACAGAACTCAGTCGAAGGCAGGACTGGAGGAAAAAAATGAGTGGCTCGTTTTGATTTTGGCTTTTTAATTGGAATTGCTTTCTGAGAGTCTGAGCAAAAAACCTTGGCTGTATAAATGAGCTGAACTCATCAGCTCATAAGATACAGGGGCACATCCTCCCTGCAGTCCAATTCTTGGTTATTCTTAGGTGACTAAGAATGTTTGTGAAGGTGTCAGAAGTGCAGGAGCCCCATAGGGAAGGCCCAACTCAACTGTAATTAACTAACTGGCTCATCTAGGGGGCTACCATAAGGCTTGGTCTTCCCGGGCCTGAATCCTTCCTATTGTTTCAGACAGTCCGGAGAGAAACTGAGGCCACACTTGACCCACTACATAACATATCCTGGAAATTTGCTCAGACTACAGATATCCAAAAATAAAAAAATTTAACATGGGAAATTGTGCCTCCAAGGCCAGACGCTCCCAGACCCCAGCCCTCATTTAATATTCCTGTTAGGAAACCTTTACTTGCAAGTGCTTTACAGAAATGGGAAGATTTAACTAGAAAATTTCAACTTAGAAATGGCCAAAATGCAGTTGTTTTGGGGTATATACATTAATATTTTGCATGCAGAAATTAGAAAAATGTCGGTTCTGAAATGAAACTGAATGACTATATGGGAAGCATGTCTTTACTTGGAAAAATGGAAGCTTCTTAGGAGAAGAATAGAAAAAATAATTCTTCCAAAAAAAGAATGGAAATTATTAAGAAATTTAGGAGACTGTCTCAGAATGATTCTGAAGTTAATAAATGCCTACACCCCATTTCCCCCTCTTCCTTTCTGACCTTCCTTGTCTGGACTTGCCCTTTCCTCTCCCTTCTTCCTTCCCCTTCTGTCTCCTCTATTACCACTGACTTGAAGGAAAATGAGAATAGGAATTCTAACAGTCCCTTTTGGAAAAAGCTGGTCTCAGCTAGAGAGGAACCAGTAATTGTTCCCGACTTTGTCTGGAACTGTGATGGATTCACAAAAATTTAACTGTTAGAACATGTAATCCTGTCTATTCTGACCTATTCCAACTAATATACCCACTGTTTCGGAGAGCAAGGCAACAGGATTACTAAATAAGGTCTGCTGTGCAACAGGAGAGGAGTCTTTTGCAAAAAAAGCAAGGTTTTCTGTTTAAAAAGAAAACCTGAAGTGTGATTTACAAAGTCGAAACAGAAGCAAACATAAGGCTGCTCCAGGACTATGAGAGGGTATTTTCCCCTTTCCCTTACTAAAAAACTGAAATTATCATAAAAGGGAACATTACTAGGCCCTTGGAGATACTGGGGCTTCTCTATCTGTTCTTTGCCCCACCATCTACGTTTCCCTCTCCCTCGGAGTAAAGCCTCTGTACAAATGGGAGGGGTCTCTAGGCAACCAATGGCTGTTTTAAAATCAGAACCTGTCCCCTTTCAATTAGGGCATGTTAAGGGGCAACATATTTTACTGGTCAATTCGGTCCCAAGTCACCTGATATAGATTTTAAAATCAGTGATGCCTACATGTACAAAACCAAAAAGGGAAAATGATGATTTTAAGGGAACCCCCAAGAGAAAACTAACCTTGAGGCTGACTGAATGTTTGCTAACATCTTTTCATTATTAACTTCCATGAAAATCAGAGAATGCTTAACAGCAGACCCGCCCTACTCAGAATGGCCCAAACAGCCCAGAGACTTGCAGAGATGCCTAACCTCGGCTTGCTACACATGCCTCTGTAGATGGGGAACCAGGCCACAGTGCCTTGAGAGTCCCCTTTTCTATTGGGGTACAAAGGCTTAAACTGGGAGAAATTTGACTTGGGATCCCCAAGGGGAAAAAAAAGGCTAATCTTCTTTTGCAACATAGCCTGGCCCCATTATAAAGTAGACAATGAAGAGGTTTGGCCAGTTAATGGCACCATTAAGTTTCATTCCACACTGCCTGCAGCTAGACCTGTTTTCACATTCCCAGGGAAGTGAATGGAGAATGAGGCCTACTTAGATCAATGTGTCTTTTCCATACCTGTAAGCAGTTATGAGTCAGAAATGGCACTCAGCTCTATGCTACCTGTAAACCAGATCTCTCTGTAATTGCTACAGAATCTCAGAGAAAAATATACTCAAATAAAAAGAAACATTTAAAAATGGATGAATAAGTTCGTCCTTTTGCCAACACTTGCCAATCCTTGAGGGATTAAAGTACTGTCCTTGTTTTACTGTGCCCTGTTTTCATCGTCAGAGGTGTGGCTCCAGAATATTAAAGTCCACTAAATCATTTTCCATTCCCCTATTCAGCTCAAAATGCTATAATTGGCTTTCCAAGTCCAAAGTCCCAGGACCTTTGAGATGAAAGTACAGGAACTCTGGTCTGGGCCATTTTAAAAATACAAATCTCTATAAGCTGGAATTACAACTGAAATACAGAAAGACTTCCTGAAGAATGAATGGAAAACTCACAGGAGAGAATCCTGATACCCAAGGACCGAAGGTGGAGACTGCATATAAAGGGACAGTTAATAGAGATTGATAGGAGGTTCAGAGGCCCGAAAGGGCTGGCGGGGCACCCACAAACAGCAACTGAAGTCCTGGAGAGATATCTCAGCTGTGTGTGTGTGTGTGTGTGTGTGTGTGTGTGTGTGTGTGTGTGTGTGGAGGGGGGGTGGCAGTGGGCAGTTGCCACTATGAACTCTGGGATCTAATCCCCAAGCTGGGATCCCCAGCAGAGAGCACCAAATCTGAGGGTATCCACATAACATCTAACTGAAAAGCAGAGGGGTGCTGTTTGCCAGGGAGTGGGAGCTGAAAGTTAGGGCACCTTCTTGAAGGGCCAATGCACAAAAATTCCCTGTGGAGCCACCCACCTTGTGCTCTGGCAGAGGGAGGGTGAAGTGGACTGGAGCTGTGAGAGCAGAACCCAGGACTGAGGGCTCTGGGGCTAGAGCTCAGAAGGCAGACACCCCAATTTTCCTCAGCGGAGTCATTCTCTCACGCAGTGGAGGACATCTTTCCCACATAGACATTTGTCTTGCGTAGGGGGACGACAGTCGACACACCATATTGGAAAACACCTTCCCCTGCAGCCACTTAAGACTTGAAAATCAAAAACAATAATGAGGTGCCATCTCACACCTGTCAGAATGGCTATCATCAACAAATCAACAAAGGACAAGAGCTGGCGAGGATGCAGAGAAAAAGGAATCCTCATGCACTGCTGATGGGAATGCAGACTGGTGCAGCC
Source organism: Myotis daubentonii (assembly GCF_963259705.1). Classification (NCBI taxonomy): domain Eukaryota; kingdom Metazoa; phylum Chordata; class Mammalia; order Chiroptera; family Vespertilionidae; genus Myotis; species Myotis daubentonii. Next base: position 17,770,140 of record NC_081854.1, on the reverse strand, counting down.
ACTGTGGAGAACAGTATGGAGTTTCCTCAAAAAACTAAAAATGCAACTTCCATTTGACCCAATAATCCCATTTCTAGGAATATATCCAAAGAAATCAGAAACACCAATCAGAAAGGATATATGCACCCCAATGTTCATAGCAGCACATTTACAATAGCTAAGGTTTGAAAACAGCCTAAGTGCCGATCAGCAGATGAGCGGATTAGAAAACTGTGGTACAGCTACACAATGGAATACTGTAAAAAAGAAGGAACTCCTACCATTTGCAACAGCATGGATGGATGTAGAGAGCATCACTGTAAGCGAAATAAGTCAGTCAGAGAAAGATAAGTATCACAGATCTCACTCATTTATGGAATATAGTGAACAACATAAACTGATGAACAAAAATAGAGCCAGAATGGGAAAAATATTTTAGAATATAAGTAATCCTGTTATTTGCATATTTTTAATATTTCCTACAACTTTTGTGATATGATACTATGTTAGTACAGTTTTGGTAATATTATTATACTTAAAATCCTTGTTTTCTTAAAATATTGTTTATTGCAAGCGATGTTATTATATTTAAAATAATTTTTCTTGAATAATTAATGTTGATTGGATTTAACATTATTATATTTAAAATTGTTTTTCTTGAGATATAAAATAAAATAAAAAAATAAAAATCTCTGGAAGATAGCCACCTAAAGAAATAACTTTTAACTTATTTCAACTATTCTTTTCTAAATTAGTAAATTTTAATTAAGGTTATTGAATTTTTAGATATTTTGAAATAATATGAAATACTGAAACATTGATTGCTAAATAAGCCTTTAAATTTGCCTGCTTTTGTCTTTATTGCCTAAAGTCGGACTGACAGCTTAGGCCCTCTCCCCACTGGGAGTAGGCCTAAACCAGCAGTAGGACAACCTTAGTGCTGCTGCAGAGGCAGGAGAGGCTCCTGCCACCCTGCTGCACTCGCCAGCAGGTGACTCTGGGGGTGAGAAGGGGTCCTGTGAGTGATGACTGGTGATGGGATCCACCTTGTCTCTTCGGGTGTGACCAGCCTGGTTCCTGTTTCCAGGGACAGAGTCCCAGGACTAGCAGTCTCAGTAGGATCTTCAGTGAAGGGGGCAGGGGGTGTCCTGAGTGTCAGATGAGGGGAGTATGGTAGGAAGTCATATGGCTGTGAGCTCCCTGGTTCTTGAGGGCCATGATTTTGTTTTTAAAAAAGAATATTCACTTATTTATAATTGTTGCCAAGTAAACTTCTCTTTTAAACAGGAACATAAAAACACAGTAGGACTTTGCACAAGTGGAATTTCGAAACAGTTGGTTTGTATACGTGTCAAAATAAGTTAGAATGGAATTCATCCAGGAGTTTCCAAGTCCCCTGAGAGGCCTCACACCTCTTTGGAAAGTTTGGGGTTGAAGGGTGAAGATAGTAGCCTTTGCAAGACCACCCTCCCCCACCCCCGCCTCAAATTGTGAGTTGTGCTGTCCCTTTCCTTAGCTTCGCCCAGGTCCTAGGCACAGGGTAGGGGGGTTCAAGTATCAAACGTCCAGAGGGTCAGCTGATGGTGCGGCTGCAGGTAGGTAGGAGAGCCCCACCCTGGGGTCCTGCACCTTCTCCCTTGAGTTTCTAAGACCAAGGCCACTGCGCTGGCAGGAGCAGAAGGATAAGATGAAGGAGGAGGAGGAGGAGGAGGAGGAGGAGGAGGAGGAGGAGGAGGAAGAGGAGGAGGAGGAGGAGGGGAAGGCACATGGTTCTTTTTGACCCAATAATCCCAGGTGCCAGAGGATAACTGGTGCCAGCAGCCAGGTGAAGGAAGGCGTATTGCATGAATCATCATGCAATGAGCTTCTAGTATAAAATAAATTACCTTCCAAATACTCCCATTTGTATATATATATATTCCACTATGGTCCTCATTTTCCTTTTTAAAAATTGGTCTTCCTGGGAGCTTGTGGACTCTTGGCAGTCCCCGTCCTCAAAATGGATACTTGTTGCACCTTAAGGAAGACAAATGCTCCGGTCTTGCCCCTAACAATTCCCGTGGGTCCCCAGTGACCTCTTCAAGGTGCTCTGCCCCCTGCTCAAGGGGCCTCCACCTGTCCGAGTTAGTGTGGCCTGACCAAGGTGTGTCTCATCTCAGCTCATGGTGGGGACACTGAGCTGGGACACACCATGTGTGGTGCCCCAGCTAAGACAGAGTTGGGTGACATCTGCCAAAACCCACCTTAGGGCGATAAGACTGGGCTTCTGGGGGTTGGCTGGGGAAGGTGTCTGCCGGCCAGGTTGGGGTGCATGCGCACCTGGCTCCAGGCAGCTCAGGAGGCACCTGGAGGTAGAAGGCAGAGGCCCTGCCTGCTCTGGGCCTGGGTTGTTCCCAGCTGAGGGCTCGTGGGTGGGAGTGGGCAGTGCTGAGCAGCTGGGGCTCCAACATCTCTAGAGGCAGGCAGGGGAGAAACAAGGCCTGGCCAGAGTGACCCCTTCTTCAGTGTCTGGATACCCTGAGGGGCCATCACTTGGCCCTGCCCACACTGGCTGCCCCAGCGCTGCTGGGCCTGCAGACACCTGAGAACCTGTGCCCTGTGACCTGTCCCTTTCCCCACCCTCCCACAGCAGCAGGCCCAGGAGATGCAGACCTGGGTCCCTGTTACCCTTCCTTCCCCAAAAGACCTGGGGCCTGAGCCCGGTTCATAGCTGAGGCCAGTAGTACCATCCATTTGGTCTATAAGTCCCTAGTGGTGCAAACGACTCAGAGTCGGGGGAGGGCTCCGCACAGTGGGGCAGCAGCTCATTTCTCAGCTGCAGGAACACAGCCTGCAACCCATGGGTCTCACCCCCATGCCCAGGCCCCCCTCACCTGGTGCTTGGTGGCCCAGCTTTGCTATAGCATGTGGCAGTAGGCCATCTTCTTCATGGCCTGCTCCGTGAGGACGCTGGCCTCGGTGCTGCCGTCCACACCTGGGTATGCATAGTCATTCTCTTCCAAGTCCTCCATCTCCTGCTGGCTACCAAGCTCTGAGGGGTTGGTGCCCATCAGCTCCATCATGGGGTCTTGGCTGTCTAGGCCAATGTCCATGTTGCTGTGCTTGACCGTCATGGCCGGCTCAGGTTACCCTTGAGGTTAATCTTGCTGGAGCAGTAGGGACACTGGAAGGGCTTGCTGCCCCCATGCAGGTGCATGTGGCCTTGAGGGCCATGATTTTAGGGAAACCTCCCCTCTCTGCATCTGTTGGCTGAGCCTGTCCATGTGCTCCCCGACCCTTGGGGCAGCCTCTGTCCTCTGCCTGGGGGACTTGCCTCTGGTCACCCTGCCTTCCCCATGGTGATACAAGGCAGCAAGTGGGGAGCTACACAGGGTCCCTGTGAGAGAAGGTGCTCGTAGCCCCCTAGAAGGAGCCTGTAGGACAAAGCAGACACATGGGAGGGGCCCAGAGGGGTCTGTGATATGGAAATCAGGCTCCTTTCTCATCTCCTTCACCAAAGCCAGGTTCCTATGGTAATTTCCTGTGTTTTTGGTGTGTTCCAATTTCACCCCCTGGACGGCATAAAGAGACCTGCAGCTGCATCAGGGATGCTGACCAAGCTCCAGAGGTGGGAGCTGACCCTGAGTCCTGGGCAGGGGTGGGCTCTGACCTCTAGACTGAGTGGCCAGTCACTGTGTGTCCCAGGCTGCCCAACTTACCCAGGACAGGGTGAGCACAGGGAGAGGGTGGTGGTTGTCCAGAGGACTCCAGATCCAGTGTCAGGAGAACTACCCACCCAGGAGGAGCTCGCTGCCCTTGAGGTTTCAAGGAAGGGCCTGGTGAGGGCTCCTGTGGGGCTTCCAGGAGAGGGTGCTGGCCTGGGGTTCTGATGCCCAGGATGCCCTGTGTGTCCCCATCACAGCACTGGGGCACTGCATCCAAGTCACTTGTGTCCCCATCTGCTCTAGGCCTCCCCACGGGCCCAGGATCTGGAGCAGGTCCACATGGAGACTCAGCAGGGGACCCTGAAAGGAGGTCTCCCTGTGACCCTCTTCCACTCTGAGGTGGAAGCGCCCCAGATGCTGGGTTCTCCTGACCCATCCTGCACGGGAAGTGGCCCAGGACATCATGGGCTGGTGAGATGTTTTCAGAGACACAGCCTGGTGACCCCACAGATCAGGGCCTTTGCGCACAGGGATTTGCCCCCTGACTTCCTTTAAGGTAAAGGTGGGCTCCTTCCTCCTGTGGTAGTAACTCCACCTGGGTCGAGAGTCCAGAATTTGATTCAGCTCAGGTGTCACTGAGAAGAGGAAGTACACAGGCTGTCACCAAGATCCACCCTGGGAGATGAGCTGTCACTCACCAAGTAGAGGTGGGAAGGGCTGTGATTTTGGAGGAATGAATGGGGGTCTGACCCCTCACTGTTAGGAGACCCCTGCCCTCCCTTTTTGGGACAAACAAGGGCAATTGCTGGCTTCCTCCCAGGCTGACACCAGGCCCTGGTCTTCAGGAAACATTCTCTGCCCACAGATGTCACAAGTGGTAGGATAAGAACGCAGGTGCCAGGTTTAATTGTGTGGTTTCCATATTTACTTAATAGTATCTGTGAAGCAATGTGAGGGTACAGACCGGCAGAGCTGCGTATCAATCTGTTTGGGTATCAACCTGGGCATAAGGACTGGACCTTCCCATCTGTCAACAGAGGTTAACTTAGAAGTGAGCACCCTGGCTCTCACTGCAGGTTCCCTCCTCCTCAGATTCCTGATTCCCTCCTTGCTCAGCACGGCTTCTGTGGCACAAGGTCCAGGCACTCAAAGAGCCAAGTGGCCAAACCACAGGTTTCAGTAACCCTCCAGATGTTGGAAGCAGGTGCTGGGATCAGGGATGCCTCATGACAAAGGGCCTCCAGGTCTGAGTAACCACCAGCTGGGGGGCTGGCAGGTTCTATCATGGTAGGTGGGATGTGGCCTCAAATGCACCCGAGAGAACCCAGGAGGTGCTGTGCTAGCTGAGAGCCCTGTGGGTGCTTTGATGCGGTGATTCGGTTTCCAGAGCTTCCTGCTGTCTGTGCACTGGCCTGAAGGCCCCGACTGAACCATAAAGAGGGGCTGGACTCTTCCAGTCTCAGATCAGACCCATCAATCAGTGCCAGTGGATGCAGGGACATCAGGGCTCAGGTTCAGCACACAGGGCGCACACCTGTCTTGAGAGCCATGAAGCTTAGGAATTAGCTTGTCCTTCTGCTGGTGGGAGGTGCTGGGATCTGGGTGAGCGCCTAGAAACCTCCTCTAGTTTTGCTTTACAGATTTAAAGGGATAAAGGGTAATAATTTCTACTGACAAACAAAATAGGTGCAAAGGCATGGATACATGGGAAGGAGCGGGGGCAACAGGAAGAGATTAACCAAAAACCATATATGCATAGCCCATAGACACTGGCAGTAATGGGATGAAGGCCTGGATTGGGGCGGGCCCGAGTGGGAGGGAGGAAATGGTGAAGTGGGGGACATCTGTACTACTGTCAACAATGAAAATTGTTTTTAAAAACGTAGCTAGCCTCTTGATAGGAGCGACTTCTTACATCATTATAAAATGAAAACATGCACTGGAATATTCTTTAGAGGAAAGCCAATAACCATTTTCCATTTATCAGTAACTGTGATGCAAGTTTAATATTTCTAGGTCATCACTGATAACACTTTTTGTAATTTAGCCCTTCGAAGTGGTAAAAGTCGCCTATGATTCATGTTTTAGTTCAAGATTGTGGATTTCATGTGCACTCACCTGTGATTTTAAGTGCTCATATAGGTCACCTTCTGTGAACACTATTGCCATTTCACTCTGTCTGTTTGTTACTCATCCCTGTACAGAGAGAGTCACATTTTGCCTGGAAGGCATCTGACCCCCACCATTAAAAAGAAGTGTTCAGATGCTTCTGGTTGATGATGATGGCACTGAGGTGGAGGTCTGTTCAGGGTGGGCCAAGGCAACAGTTTTTGAGAACTTTCCCCTCAAAATTACCTGCAGAAAGCACCTGTCACATGTTGGGATGGAGGAAGGACAGAAATAGAGGTCTGTAATTTAGGTATCACACCCAAGAGTGGACAGCAGATTCTGCCCAGAGTCTGAGAGGTGGAGGGACGATGGTGAGGTCACTACAAAGACCCCCACCCAACCCCTTAATGGGGGAACATTAAAGGTCTTGTAGTTCAGAGAGGGGCCCAGGGATTGGGACAGGGGTAGTCAGTCCACAGGTGCTGGGAATGAGACCTGACACTGTCTATTTTGGAGGCATAAATGCATTTTGAAGTTATGATGTCACAGTGTATGATTCTGAAAATATAGACAAACTCCTATGATATAGTTTTCTACTTAATAAGATGTTTCTTCCTAATGATAGAAATGACTGTATTACTGCTGAGATGCTAGAGATGGCAAGAACATCAGAGTAGGTTGTCTAATGGCATGGCATATAGGTTTGTTATGATGTATTTTCTCTTCCCAGTGTCTACAGAATTTTCCTCACCCAACTTTGCAGTACAACCCACTGGTGTCAATCTGATTTGTGGGCACACCCTTTCACAACCCAGTCTTCCAGCCGGTGAGCTAAGGCAGCCATCAGTCATCACCTCTAACTATGCCTCCTTCTGAACCAGAACCTGTCCTGTGTCCAAGGTCAGCCCTAATCTCTCAACTTTCCTGCTCCTTTCTCTCCTCTTGTAGCAGGAACAAGCCACTAGAGGGCACCCACACTCCTCCTTGAGCTCCTGGAGACCTTTCCATCACCTGAGACAAATAAATGCAAGTGTTTTTCCTGCAACAGCCCCACCCTTCAAATACTCTTTAGATTTGTTCAGGGTGTAGCTCCTGCTTCAGACATCAGGGTTCCCAGGGGAGCCCCTTCACATTGGGGTGTGGCAGAATGGACTGCGGACATGGAACCATCCCCAGGGCCCAAGTCATTGTAGGGGGAGATGGTTCAGGGGCAGGGGCAGTGGATAGTATAGGGTAGACACCCAGGGCCCAGATGTTCTTGCACGAGGGGTGGTCACAGGGGACAATGGTCGTGAGCCTGTGGTTCTGAAGGCCCTGCCACTTAGCATCTGTGCACATGGGCCTTGGCTCGGCTTCTGTGAAACATTTCAGACTAGGCCTTCTTCAGTGGGTGGTGGGTTCTCCTGGGCATTTCAAGAACCTTCCTAATGAAGAATGAGGGGAGATGTGTTATTGGCCTTAGAGAGTCACATTTTCCCCTAGATCTGGGAAGCATCTGACCACCATTAAAAGAAAGTGTCAAAAATGCTGTTGGTTGATGATGATGGCAGTCAAGTTGGAGGTCTGCTCAGGGTGGGCGAGGGAGGTTCTCTCAGGTTAGGACCCATGAAATGGGAGAGTGAGGACCTTCCTGACTCCCACCCTCCTCAGGACACCACTGCTGGGTTCACTGTGGGGAACTGAGCCTCCCCTCCCACTCCCTGCAGTGTATTACAGGGACCCAGAGCCCCTTCATGTAGAGTGGACCATGAAGGAGTGCAGGTGAGGGAGGGCAGGTGGACGTGAGGAGAGAGACTTACCTGGAGGTGGGAGCTGTGAGATGAGGGCCAGCAGGAGGCACACAGCCTGCTTAGGGCCTGCAGCTGAGTCGGTGCCCCAGAGCGTTTCCTCTGCAGAATCCAGCCTTTTCCCTGCGAACATTCCATTACCTCCCCTTCAGTGCTCCCAGCTGAGGCCTCAGTGCTTCCCCACTCAGTCCTGCATCAACTCTTTGTCCCCCTCACCCTCGGGCAGCTCAGTCTGCCCAACTGCTCAGTCCCCCAGGGCTGAAGAATGGTCATTGCTGTCCCTGACCCGACCCGTGTGGAGGCCCAGTCCTGCCTGCCTGGTCAGCTGTGGGGCCAGGCTCTCAGGCGCCAAGTCCTGATTACCATCACCCGCCAGGAGGTGGCAGCAGCTGAACAAGGAGAGATGCAGGGACAATTGTTATCACCCTGTGTGTCTGCAAGTGGACATGTGGGGGAAGGTGCTGGGGAGAGACACCAAGGAAATGGTGGAATTTCCTGCTAATTTCGATGCTGGTAGTGTGTGCCTTGGGAATTTAACAGAGAGTTCATGGATATTTTCTTGGAGAAAAATAAGAAGGTAGTTGTAACTCAATATATGGGTCCTCTCTCTTCGTTTCTTGATGAATACGGCTAATTTTTTATCAATTTTTTTTATCCCTTCAAAGAACCAGCTCTTCATTTCATTGATTTTTTGGTATTGTTTTTTAGTCTCTATGGTATTTATTTCTGCTCTACTGTTTATTATTTCCTTCCTTCTACTTATTCTGGGCATTTCTTGTTATTCTCTTTCTAGTTCTTTAAGTTTTAGGGTTAAATAGTTTATTGCTTTTTTTTTTGTTTTCAGTTATTTTGAGGTATGCCTATAGTGCTATGAACTTCCTTCTCAGGACTGCTTTTGCTGTGTCCCAGAGATTTTGGGTTGTTGTGTGTTCATTTTCATTTGTTTCCAGGAAGTTTTTGAGTTCTTTCTTGATCTCGTTGGTAACCCATTCAGTGTTTAACAACATGCTATTTAGCTTCCAGGTGTTGGAATGTTTTGGGGTGTTTTTACTGTAGTTGATGTCTAATTTAATTCTACTGTGATCTGAGAAGATGCTTGACATGATTTCAGTCTTCTTGACCTTGTGGAGACTTGTTTTGTGCCCTAACATGTGTTCTATCTTTGTGAATGTTCCACATGCACTTGAGAAGAATGTATATTCTGCTGCGTTGGGGTGAAGTGTTCTATAAATGTCTGTTAAATCCATCTGATCTAGTGTGCCCTTTAGAGTCTCCGTTTCCTTGTTAAGTTTTTGTCTGAAAGATCCTTCCAGTGAAGTCAGAGGGGTGTTAAATTCCTCTACTATGACTGTATTGTTGTCAGTCTCTCCGTTAAAGTCCTTTAGAAGATTTGTTATATATTGAGGTGCACCTATATTGGGTGCATATATGTTTACCAGGGTTATACACTCTTGTTGGATTGATCCCTTTAGTATTATGTAGTGACCTTTGTTGTCTCTTGTGATGGCCTTCATTTTGAAATCTATTTTGTCAGATATGAGTATTGTTCCTCCAGCTTTTTTTTCTTTTCTCTTTGCTTGGAAAAATTTGTTTCCATTTCATCCTGTGTGTGCCTTTTGTGTCTTGTGTGTGTGTGTGTGTGTGTGTGTTTGTTGTTGTTTTTTTGGTCTGAAGGTCCTTTATGGAGGGATGAGGCTCTGCATCCAGCATCAGCTACAACTGGAGCTCCCGGAATGCCCGCTTCTCCACAAGCTTCACTTTGTACTTGCGCTTGAACTTGGCTCTCTCCCGGGGCTCGATCATATTTGTCCTCTGGAAGCTCTTGAACCGGTCACATAGGATGTTGCCATCGGGATTCAGGGTCGGGAGCGAGTTGCCCAGCTCCGAGTGGAGCTGCAAGTCGATGTCGGGGGGCCTGGTACTTGAGCCGCCCCAGCCTGCGGGGCTTGTCAGCCTCGGCCAGCTGCTGTGCCACCTGGGCCTTGATCCCGCGCAGCCTGAAGAGCTCCTGGTGCCGCAGCCGAGCTGCCCGCACCGTGGCCTGCTATACCCACAGCATCCGGGCGGCCTGTTCCCGCCGACGCTGCTGCTCTGTCTTCTTCTCCACAGCAGCCAGGCGGTCGGGTGTGGTAGCTTTGGCTCTTCCAAACTCATCATCTCTGGCCTGGTCTCCAGCCCCCTTGGGCCCCTGGCCCTGGCCCTCGAGTGGCTCCCCCTCCCTATCTGACTCCTCCAGCAGCCCCTGGCACATCTCCTCAAAGGTAGACTCCAGGGTGGCTGCCTGCTCAGCGGGGAGCAGGGCCAGCTGCAGCTCCAACTTCTCCGGTTCCCTCTGCAGCTGCAGCTCGACCTCGTGGTCTTCCCAGAGCAGCGTCTGGTGGTCCTCAAAGGAGGGGCTGTAGGAGGCTCCCGAGGGTGTCACCTCCACAGCAGGCACCTGGGACGGCTTGGTGTGCAGACGCAGCGGCCGTTCCACTCCTTTCTTCGTGGTCTGCTCCAGGAAGAAGGGGTCCTGGCCGGCCAGCGGCCGCTCCAGAGGGTTGTCTGTGGCCCAGAGATGGTAGAAGGGCCGCTCCGCGGTGTCCTGGGGCCCGGGCCTGGCTTTGGCCGCAGGAGGGCTGCGGAGCCTGGCCTGCGCCCTGCGCACCTCCCGGGGCAGCTCGCCCAGCTTGGTCGGCCTCTCCCATAGCTGCTCCTTCCGCTTGAGCTTCTTGGCGTTGGGGACCCGGTGGGTGAGGATGTCTTTGGGGGCAGGGATCTTGGATGTGCTCTCCAACACGAGGTCCACCGCAGGGGTTTCTGGAGGAGCAGTGGCTTCTGCTGGCCTTTGGTCCTCTTCCTGCCGCGCACTCTCTCCTTGGGGCCAGAATCCACGAAGAAGAGTTTATCATGGGGGGTGGGGGGCCCCCATACCAAGCCACCGCTCGTGCACTCCTGTAGCCGCAAGTCCTCTAGGAATTGATCCACTTCCAGCCCCAAGGGCTCCAGAGCGAGCTGCCGCCAGCCCGGCTTCCTATTTCTCCCTGTTTCCCGGGCCTCGCCGCCGCCGCCTCAGCGCAGGGTCCGCAGAAGTGGGCCGCAGCCCCAGGAAGCTGGAGTCGGCCTCGCTTTTCGCTTTTCCAGCGGAGCTTGCCGCTGCCACCACTGCTGCCCGCGCCACCTTGTTAAAAGCTGTCTTTTGTTTTGAGGTGGGTCTCTTGTAGACAGCATACAGTTGGGTCATATTTTTGTATCCATTCAGCTACCCTACACCTTTTGATTGGAGTATTTAATCCATTTACATTTAGGGTTATTATTGAGAGGTACTTATTTATAGCCATTTTAATTCTGTATGGCTAGGTTTCTCTCTCTGTTTCTTCTCAGCAATTCCTTACAGCATTTTCTTAATTTTTTTTTATCTCAAGAGAAACTATTTTGAATATAATAATATTAAATGCAATAAACATAAATTATTCAAGAAAAACCTTAATATACCATTACATGCAGTAAACATTAATATTTCCAGAAAATAGGATTTTAAGTATAATAATATTATCAAAACTGTATAACATAGTATGATATCACAAACATTGTAGGGAATATTAAAAATCTGCCAATAACAGGATTACTACTATTATATTCTAAAATATTTCCCCCCCTCTGGCTCTATTTTTGTTCGTCAGTTTATGTTGTTCATTATATTTCACAAATGAGTGAGTTCATGTGATATTTATCTTTCTCACACTAGCTTATTTCGCTTAGCATGACGCTCAGAGCTGGTTCTCTGGCACAGGCGCCAACCACAGGGTCTGGAGTCTCAGGTCCTGGAGGAACTAAGAAGCCACGTCTGCTCTGGGGGTGATCCGGCAGTACACCTCTGAGTTTGGGTGGAGTAATTCCTGTCACAGAAAGAAGAGATCTCTGAGCCCTGCAGCCTCCTCAGAACACGAGCCGTGTTTCTCAGGTACCATGGGGGCTGACTGTGCTGGGGTGTCTGTCCCCGGGCACCTTCTCCTCCACCCTCAGTTGTCACTTTTCACTGCCCTTTCCTGAGCCTGGAAGCACAGCCAGGGCTGGGCTGGGGGCAGATCCTGGGGCCCCTGGGACCTGCAGGACAGAATGTTCATAATCCACACTCACCTCATAGATGGGACCTGTTGTCCTGGGGTCAGGTAGGGGCCCCTGTGCAGAGGGGAGAGAGGGTATCAGAGGATGGGGAGGGAGGGTTTTTCTCCGCAGGACGGACAGCTCTGCCTCCTGAGCAGCTGTCTTCACAGCTGTAGCCCAGCACCCCAATTCAGCCCACACTGCACGCCTTCTCCCTTGTTAGTCTGGGACCCAGACTGTTGTTCCTGGTGCCCATTCTGCTCCATGCTGGACTCCAGGGTTCCCCTCAGACTCCGTCCTACCCTGTCTACCCCTGATGTGAGGGCCCCACTGGACCAGGGCGGGGCTCCTCTTATTGTGGCTGTTCTGGGGAGGGGGTCTGTGCTGTGTTGAGAGGTTGGATGGTGCCCCTGCCCTGAGCGAGGGTCACTGAGGCCCTGGGTGAGGGAACAGGGAGGGGATGGACTTACCGGGAAGGCAGAGGTTCCAGAGGGACCCTGGCCTGGGAGCAGAGACAGGAGGCGTTAGCACCCAGAGGGGAGGAAGCTTTGGCCTGTTCTCTCAGGAGGGGGTGGTTCTTTAGCTCCCAAGTGCCAGGGGTGAAAGGTCATCTCCCAAGGTGAGACCCTCTGGCCATTTCAGGGTCCAGTGAGGGAGAGGTGGTGACAGATGACACAGCCTACAGGTCAGGGTTGACTGGTGATACGGGGTCCCCTGTGCAGAGTGGTGGTGAAAATCGCCCTTGAAGCCCGGGGAAGGGTCAGGGCCTGAGGGACAAGGGCAGGGGTGGACAGTGTAGGGCAGGCCCAGGGGCTCCAGGCTGAACAGACACTCACCAGGGGTGGCCGCTGGAGGTGGGTGCTCTCGGAGGCCATGCGGGTCACTGGCCCTGGGAAAGGTCAGACTTACTTGTGAGGGGTGCAGGGGAACTTTGGTGTCACAACAGGGGGACAGGAGGGTCTCCTTTCCCAGCAGAGATTGGAGGCCTCTCTCCACTGTTCATGGGGGTACGGGCCCAGGAGAGGGGAACTGACACATGGTCTTAGGGATCCACCACTCACTTGGGCCCACAGGGGAAGGACCTCCGGCAGATGGGGGTCTGAGAGGAGTTACCAGGGAAGGGACTGAGGACCCAGGACAGGAATCCACTCTGAGGGTCTGACTTAGTGAAAGGTCAAGGCTGCAAGGGGCAGCAGTGCCAGACTCATGTAGCATCCGGATGAGCATGGTACCTGCTGTGGCCAGACCCGCCCCTCAGGCCTACAGAGCTACAGTGTGACCATGGCCTGTCCTGTCTCCATCCACCTGAACTAGAGGCAAAAACCATGCCACAGGCTTTGCTGTTCTCCCATCTCACACATCAGGATTGTGGTTAATAAACTGGCTTCATGGGGGCATTTGACCCACCCACTCTGTCCAGGCTCTTCCACCCTCAGCTGTGTGGCCTTGGCCAGGATGACTTTCAGACCCTGAGGCAGCCCATCCCCTCACCTGGGAGGGTGGACTTAGATAAACAACAGGAGGTGCCTTCCTGAGCACTTACTACCTGCCGGCACCACTGCAAATGTGTGGAGAGACCAGGACAATCCTGAGGGCACAGTTCCTTAATTGTGCCTCATTTATAGGTGAGGAAGCTCTTGAGGAAACCACCTTGGTCTGCAGCTGGTGAGGGAGGAGCTGGATGGAGGGAGTTAGGGGCCTCCATGGGGAAGCTGGGAGGCCACGGGGAGCCGGCCCAGAACCCTCTGTTGAAGTGGTCTTTGTCCTCCTGGCCTGGGCTCCACTGGGGGTCAGACTGGGTCAGGGGGAAGGATTAGGGTGAGGGTGAAGGAAATACCATGGTACCTCCTAGTCCTCCTGAGGTACAGGAAATAGCCCAGGGAGGCCCCCAGAGCCACCACAACGAGGACCCCGATTACGCTGCCAACGATGGTCCCCACAGAGTAGCCTGTGTCCTTTTGTTCTGCTGAAAGGAGAAGGGAAAGGGGGAGGGGTGAAGGCCCAAGTCCACTCAGGGGAAACCAAGAGGGGCCTTGCAGGGGAGGCCTGGTGAGGGAGGAAGGAACTGCCACCTGGTCTGTGAGGTTTGGGAGTGTCAGTCCTCCTGACACCCCACTTCTGGCGGTTGCATCATTCTCTGGTTTGCACATTTGAAACTTTCCATTGGCTCTACCTTTGCACGTACTCTCACACCCACCATTCCCATGCCCTGGTAATTTTCCTCTTAACTCCTCTTTCCCTCACATATTCTGTCTCTTACCCCTGTTTCTTCTTTCCCATCGCTATGGACAATCTTAGCAGGCACCTTACCTGCCAACTCAGTGCTGATGAGTAACAAGAATGTGCTGAGTGTTTTAAATGGCCCATAGGGTGGGAAATACTCTACTTTCATGTCATCTGATCCTTCCACCCCCAGGAGGGATTGGAGTGTCACTCCTACTGAGCACAAAGAGAATCAGGGATGGGAGGTGCTTAATAAATGACTGGAGGTCACAGAACTGGTGAGTGATAAAGGACATTTTCTCCAAGTTCCGCTTGACCTTACAGCTATTGGCAACAGTGTTTATAAAAATAACAATAATAATTGGTACATTGACTGAGTCCTGAGTGAGCATGACCCTGGCTGAGGGCTTTAACTCATTAACCTCACAAGAATTATCCTAACAACTGTGTTTAGGTGCAGCTGTTTTATTCCAGTTTAGAGAGGAGGAAACTGAGGCTCAGGGGGGTGAGAGCCTTCCCCGTGGTCAGCCAGCTTAGACTCATAGAACCGAGACAATGACGAGATTAGTCTAATCCTGGGGTCCTTACCCATGGTTAGGCTCTGAAGGAGGCTCCCACCTCCTCAAGGCTTTCATCCATCTCACCACCCTGCTCGTGAAATATACAAAGAGCAAGTGGGAGAGGTCAAGGGTTACTTACACTGCACATCCAGCCTGAAGGGTTCACTTTTGCTGGAATTGACCAGGTTGAAGACCTCACACTGATAATCCCCAGCATCCTCCCTCCTGATGGGGTCTATGGTGAGGGTGCTGTTGTCCTGGGACAGCTTCATCCTGTCGGTGAGCAGGAGACTCTGGTTATTGAAGAGCCACCGGATGGAGATTCCTGTGTCATTTGTGAGGCAGGTCAGGACCACGGCGTCCTTATGCTCTGTGACTGTGGCATTGCTGGCTCGGAGGGTGGGCTTTCCCACTGGCTCTGTGGAGAAACAGAGGAGGTGACTGACTGGGAGTGGGCTCCTTCCTCAGAGATGTCAGCCACTCACAGGCCACACTGATCCCTATAAAGGTCACCAGAGGATGGCTCTGACCTCTGCAGGGTGAGGACCTTTATTCAGGTGTCAGTCTGTAAGAAGAGGGCTATACCCCCCCTCTTACCTCCAGATCACCTCAGGGTGAACTTGTCCTGTGTCCCTGGACATCTGCGGTATTAGTACCTGGAGCCTTAGACCATTTGTCTAGCATCCTCATCATCAGGTGGCATTTTCCACCCACTGACTTTTTTGTGACTCTTTCCCAGACCTTTCTGTAACTTTTTAAATAATCACACCCCCTCTCTCGTATGGTGGCTATAAAAAGAGATGGGAAGGCATTTCCCTTTTTTTAATTTTTTTTTTTATTTATTTTTTTTATTGCTTAAAGTATTACAAAGGGTATTACATATGTATCCATTTTATCCCCCCGCCCAAGGCATTTCCCTTTTGTTAAATAATTTATTAGAGAATATAGCCCAGCCAGTCTTCATGACCTTAGGATCTGGAGAAGTTTCAATCTAAAGGATTTCACAGTTTGAATAAGACTTTCACTTCCTGGTCTGTGGATTGAATATCAGGGAGAAGGAAATCCCTAGAGAGAAGTTGTCAGTTTTAACATCAGGCTGGTACTCTTAGCTTCCTTTGTAAACTACACACTTTGTGGCACTGCTCCTTCTGTCCCATGAATCTACCTACTTGTCCAGTAAGCACCACCATTCACTGCTCTCCTCAGCAATGTCACATACACTCGGGTCACACAGTGCTGTACAGCTGGTGACTTCAGAGCCAGGACACAGCTCAGAGGGGTCTCCCCCGTGGCTCACTCTCTCCCCATTTCCATGCAGCCTGCTCTGAGGAAGGCCGTGGTGTCGATGGGTGACATGATTTGGCCAGTCCGAGGACAGGCCACCCATGCACCTTTACCACAGACCCCTGTCCCACCACAGATGGCATAGAGCAGCCAGCCACCAGGTGAGCCTGGAGCACAGCAGGGAGCAGGGGTCTGTCCTGCTCACCCCTCCTCAGAGGTGGTTTCCTCCTTTAGTTTGGGGAAAAGAGGTGAGCTTGTTCAGAACCTTGTATGTTCCTTGTAGCACATGGAGCAGGTAGCAGACAGGAGGTGACAGAAGGAAAGTGTTAGTGACAGGAGAAGCAGCGTGACCTTGAGGACCTTTGTTTTTCCCTCTGGGAAGCCCCTTCCATCCACCACCTGACTCTTTCTGGGGCTGAGAGAACCCCCTCCTCACGTTCCTAGGCTGGAGCCCAGCTCTGCCATGAGAAATCAGAAGTGCAAGGGAGGAGAGTCTACAGAGATATAGTGGGAGGGCTCAGGGGAAGACTGTGATTTCCTTGTGTCCATGACCACAGGATGGGAGACAACACCTTTTAGGGCCTGTTTTGAAAACCAGATAGCCCTGCACCCCACAACCTGGTGCCGATGGTTGAATAGGCACTTACCATAGACTGTGATAGTCTTGATCGTGGTCCTATTGAGGCCAGAGACAGAGTTATGGGCAAGGCAGATATAGGATCCACTATAATTCGAAGTGATGTTGGGGATGAAGAGCTCCTGTGTGGGGTGCTGGGAACTCCCATTGATAAGCCAAGAATATTGTGCAGGCGGGTTAGAGGCTGCCTGGCAGGAGAGGTTGAGGTTTGTCCCACGTAGGTAATGGGAGTCTGAGGGGGAAATGGTTGGGGCATCCGGGCCATCTGGAGCAAAGAGAACAAAGTCACACATGATGTAATCAGAGGGAAGGGGAGGCTCCTGGTCTGTGTAAGGGCCACACACTCCCTCTGAGCCGAGTCACAGTCTGGTTTAAATATGTCCCACCCATAGCCCTCTGTGTTCACTGAGCCTGAGCCTGAAACATTAACCTGTTTGTCCCATGAAAGCTTGTTAACCCTGAGCCTTTCCAACCAGGAGTATCTCGTCAAGGCCGAGACTGGCCAGTTGTGCCTGGGACAGGAACTCATGTCCACCCTGGGTATTCAGAGTGGGGGTCTGTGTATGTGGACCCGAGAAGGACGGATGTAAGCCTGGCCCCTGGCAATGTGAATTCGGGTGGGCACCCTGGCCCAAGCAGGGACAGAAGTTACTCACATACAACATTCAGGGTGAATGGGTCACTGCGGCGAGCACTCACAGGGTTCCGGGTTTCACACTCATAGGGTCCCGTGTCATTCCTTGTGGCAGGGAGTAAAGTGAGAGTCCTGTTGTCCGTGGACAGCTGCAGTCTGGCACTGACTGGGAGACTCTGACTGTTGATCACCCACAGGTAGGTGGTGTCCTGAACTTGAGGTTCACATGTTAACACGACAGGGTCCTTGTGCTCTTCGGGGAGGGAGTTGTTGCTTGTGATGTTGGGTTTGGGTAACTCCGCTGTGCATAAAACAGAGAGAACATGGCCCATTGAGTCCTCCAAAGGCTTCTTCAGTCAGAATTGGTACCTCTCAGCTAACTTGAGTTCTTCAAGAAATAAGGCAGGTCTGTGCATCACAAGACAAACAAATGTATGAGGATCTGAGTGCTCAGAGATTGTAAGGCCGCCTGCTCTATGTCTAGGAGAAAAAGCACAGACTTTTTCAGGTGTCGGACAACTATCAGGGTTTGGTCACAGAGAGACGCAGGGCTGGGAGTCAGAGACCACCCGGCACCTGTCCTGGCTCCTCACTGACCAGCTGACTGCCTGCCTGATGTTGGTGCCTCACCTGGATGTGCAGGAGCTGAGTCCCCTCCAGCAACACAGACCTACATTGCCGGGTCGAGATGTGTTTCCACTGAAGCCTCACAGTCCAGGGTTATCCTAGAGATGAGTAATGATGGGCCTCCCCATAGTCCTTAAACCCAGAGAAGACTGCGCAGGGTGTCTTGGAACTGGGTGTCTGAGCAGAAACAATACACGGGAGACCAGAAGCAAGTCTGGTGATCAGTTCAGTACCCAGGCTGCTGGGCCATGAGGTGGGGCCATCTGCCCAGGAGTTTGCTGGTGACTGACATGAGACAGTGACCCCAGAAAGGGTAGAGCAGAGTCCAGGAATGATTTAGAAAAGAGTGGGGGACGGCGGGAGCTGGCTGGCGGTGGCAGCAGAGCCAGGCTCTCTGCCCTTGGTCTTTAATGTGCTTTCTGCCACTGCAGAGGGCAGGGATCCTTCCTCAACACGCAGACAATAGCACGTACAGAAGCGGGGCTTGTGGAGGTGGAGGAGCATGAACTTGCTGGAAATATGGCCCTCATGGTCCATTTGTGTTTGGCAGTTACGAGATAGATTTTGAGTTAAACTGTGAAAGAATATGTGAAAATCACTCATGCCCCGAAATTCTAATGCCAGATTTTGGAGGAATTTCTGTCTAGAGAGCACGAAGGTCATAGACCAAGTTCTGCAATCCAACCAGGTCACACTGTGACCAAAGGGAGATGCCACAGTGGGTTTGGAATCAGGGACTCCCTGGGATAGAGAGAAGGTGAGTCCTGCAAAGAGAACCAAAGTGATGGGAGGTTGGGAGGTCGGGGGACAGAGGGTGAGTCCAGGTGTCTCTGCTGTATAAAGGGAGGGAAGACACAAAATTGGGAGAAAGGACATGTGCCATGTTAGTAAAGTTGGAGAGAAGGTCCCTCCCTGTTTCTATGGACAGTCAGGCAGATGGGGAGGAGCCCCCACACAGGCCTGTGGCATATGTTCTTCTTTGTCTTTCTAACCCAGGAAACAACTGGAGTTTATTCGTATTCATTCAAATTGGGCAGCATCTGAGAGAAAGGAGAGTGGCTGGTGGATCTCAAACTCTGAGAGGATCCCACTCTGTGGTTAAGGTGTCACCACGAGGACACATGTGTGTGAAACAGGCTGTGAACCAGTCAGATGGTGCAGGGTCACCAGGCCCACCTTGGGAAGGTGTCGGGAGCCAGTGGGAGGAATGGGAGCTTCACACCAGGACAAGGGTGTGAGTTACCAGTCAGGGGTGAAGTGAGCCCATGAGCTTTTGGGGGAGTGAGACCTGTCCTTCTGCCTTTGACTTCTAGGTTGAGTCATATTGAGAGGAGGTCAATGTTCACATGCCCCTGTCATGTACCTGTTCATAGTGTTGGCCTCAGAGGGGAAGGAACCTGGATGGGGGCCCAGCAGCAGCTCTTTCTCCTGGTGACCTGGGAAACTAGCTCAGGATGGAGCCAAGGCTGCTGCTCCTTCTGATATCTGTGTCCTCTCCTATTGCCCGGGAGGGTGGGCCTGGACACAGGTGTTAGCACGACAATCTGCACAGTGGGGGAAGCAGAGCAGGGCAGGGCAGTGTGTCTGGAGTGAAGGAGGAGGCAGATAAGGGACATGGAAGGAGCAGATAGAGGCAGTGGGGGTTATGCGTGACTTCAAAGACCCCAGGGACCAAGAGCCCACAGCTGCCCCAGAGCAGGAGAAGTGCAGCCT
This sequence comes from Myotis daubentonii, assembly GCF_963259705.1. NCBI lineage: Eukaryota > Metazoa > Chordata > Mammalia > Chiroptera > Vespertilionidae > Myotis > Myotis daubentonii. The sequence continues at coordinate 17,750,857 of NC_081854.1, read as the reverse complement.
GGAAAACCGTCCCACAGTGGAACAGCCCCACAGTCACCAAGGGACAGGTGGTCAGAGGCATGGACGTAGTTCTCAGCACCTGTAGGGACAGGGAACAGGTGTGGCTAAAACCTTTTAGGACTCTGCTTCCAGGTTCCAGTCTCTCTAGCGATTATGCATCATTCATTCATTCATTCATTCATTCTGTCATCATTCACCATCATTACTTACCTCCTTCATGAAAGAGCAAGTGAGTGCTGGTCCCTGAACTGGTAGCAGGTGTAGGGTGGAGAGTGAGAAGGTAAAGTCCTTTCCTCCACAGTTAGTGGGAGTGGCACCAACAAATAAGTGGTTTCAAGTCCAGTGCAGGGAAGTATGGATCGGTAACCTGAGGGGAAGGTCTGGGCATTCCCAGCAGTGACTCTGAATGTTATTGTAGGTGATTTGATTCTAGAGTGAAAATTAATTCTCCATTTGCTTAATCACCAGACCAGAAAATCTACCTTAAGCTGGGGACTGCTAAGAACAAGCACTGAACCAAGGCTGGTCTCAGGGTCCACAGACACGTAAGACCCTCGCGGTGGAGGAGAGGATTGGACTGTGGCTGTACAAGGACCTTGCTGTGTCTGTGGGAGCCTGATTAAGTGGCTGTATCACACTGTGCCTCTGTTTCCCTTGAATAAAAACAGAACAAATGGTAAATGGACTCTGGATTACCATGTTGTCTGTGAATTGACCTTAAAACATCACTAACTTCTTGATCTCAAGCTCAGAATAGAGGAGACACTGACTTAAATGGCCACTACCATTATTTGCCTCCATGAGAGAGAATTCCTGGGCTGAGCCCTGGTGGATGAGGAGCTGTCAGGAGCATCTTCTCTCCTCTGTTCCTTCCTGGAGACCTGACCTCCCTCCGGAGTCTGCTAAGTACCTCAGAAGAGTCAGCTAATGATAGGGGGTATTTTGTTTACCTGTGCTCTCCTGACACTGCCTTAGGTGAAGGACTAGGCTCTGTCCTGTCGTGATGTGACTCTTGGGGCTGAGCCCTGGCTGGTGTGCAGAAGGAGAGCCACTGCTCCCACCCATCCCTTCCAGGAGGCCAAACCCAACCTGACACAGGCTCCCTAGGTTCTCTGAAGTCAGGAGCCCTGGGACAGGGGTGTGGGAGGGGTTCCAAGGCTGAGCTTCTCTGTGAGGATTCCAGGGTCCCCTCAGGCCAGGTGTGACCAAGCTCTGCAGCGTTTTCTCAGTGTCATGGTCATGGGGAGGGGCTATGGACTGGACTGAGACTCTGCTGAGTCTCCTTTTGCTGAGTTATTCCCATCAGACTTCTCTCTGTGGAGAATGTCTGCAGGGCTTTAATCTGTGAAGGGAACTCTATCCTTAGGAAGTCTGTTTCCACTCTGTGTGACCTGCACTAAATGCCCAAACCCAACCTGGGAGATGATGCAGAGGGGGATCGAGGCAGAGTCAAGGGCTGTCAGTCCTGTGTGTGAAGTAGAGTTCACCACCCAACACCCAGAGGTCAGAGAGCAATCACTCACGGTATACACGGAGCTGTCCAGTTACTTGTGCATGCTGTAAATCGTTCCTGGTGGCTAGTAGGGTGTAGTATCCTGTGTCCTGCAGGGTGACGCCCTGGGACAGCAGTGATCCATTGGGGTATATTGTCTCTCTACCACTGTGTGCAGGCCCGAGGGTAGTTGTTTGAGTGTCTATTACATATGATATGATTCTATGGCTGGTGTCCACTATTTCCCCTTTGTACCAGATACAGCCGATCAGATTCCCAGGCAGGTTGTGGACACGGAGAAGCACATCCTTCCCTTCGGCAGCATTGGGCGGCACTGATTCAATAGTGAGCTGGGCAGTGGTGGGCAGGCTCCAGAGGGTTAAGAGTGAGGCTAGGAGGGAAGAGAGACATTGATCAATATTTGGAGCTCTGTATTGGGATGGAGAGATGATGCTTTGGGTCTTCAGGTGGTCTCTTCATCTTTCAGCCTTGGTCAAAGTGTGTGTGTGTGTGTGTGTGTGTGTGTGTGTGTGTGTGTCTCCTTTGGTTAAGTTCAGCAGCATGGCCACCAGTACTTCAGCACCTCTGATCTTATTGCCTGTGTGTGTGTGTGTGTGTGTGTGTGTGTGTTTTTTTTTAATAATTGTAAAGAATTTTTGTGAATTTATTTGAGCCAAACTGTTGACATATGCTGGGAAGAAGAACCTCAACGAATTGAGATAATGCTCTGGAGAATGGCTGGTTACATCTTATTTATACATTGCAATCAAAGGAAGGGATGTAGGTAGGTTATATGAAATCCATTGGTGATAGACTAGAGCAGTGGTCAGCAAACCGCAGCTTGCAAGCCACATGCGGCTCTTTGGCCCCTTGAGTGTGGCTCTTCCAAAAAATACCATGTGCGGGCGTGCACATACAGTGCGTTCGAAACTTCGCAGCCCATGAGCAGAAGTCAGTTTTAGGCCTTGGTGAGTCTATTTTGAAGAAGTGGCGTTAGAAGAAGTGGGGGGTGTTGGTCAGTTGGGCGACGGGAGACATGGCGCAGGTGGCCCGCGGTATACACAGCACCGGGGAGGTGCGCGCGATTCATGCAGGAGTTGAGTGAGCCAGTCAGTCAGCAGTCTCATTGTGCAGTGCTTAGTGCCAGTTGTGTCCGCAAACTGCACGAGGGTGACAAAAGTACCTACTTGAAGCATAAAGTTACCTGTATTTTTCCAACCAGCTGCAAATCCTACAGGTATTTTTGTCATCAATTTAAGAATTGTAATTATTTTGTGTTGGTGGCTTTATTATTATAAAATGAAACTTATCTGCTTAGAGGGGTTTAAATGCCTAACCTTGCTAAAAAATGTCTCTTGCTTACTGTTTATTTCCTTCATTAGCACTCATGACAACTGCAATTATTTGATGTGACTATTTATTTATTTAAAGTTGATCTTCCTCACTAGAATGTAAGTTCCAGAAGGATGGCATGTTATCTCCAGCCTTAGACACATAATAGGCATTCCATAAATATATTAGTGTATTGAACTCATGTTGTTAGTACTAAGTTCACCATCCAAAATTATTTATTAAGTTAATAACAATGTACCTACCTATATAGTTTAAGTTTTAAAAATTTGGCTCTCAAAAGAAATTTCAATCGTTGTACTGTTAATATTTGGCTCTGTTGACTAATGAGTTTGCCAACCACTGGACTAGAGAGGCAGGAGAAAGCAAAGCGAAGCAAAGGGGGGGGTTCCCTGGGATTGGATAAAAAGAAAAATGATGGACACATACTTAGGTGGGTGCAGGAACAATTAACATGATAACAATAAAGGAATCTGTGGTATCTGTCCTGGCCCCCAGCACATTAGTTTGTGCCCCAGGGGCTCCAGAAAAAGGGAAGTTACAAGTTACCCAGACACTTCAAGTGTATGTTATCATAGATGCAAAAAGACAGATAGGCTCAGTTAAGGTAAAGGTTGACCTAGTCAGTGAAGATACCAGCCTAGGACATAACTGCCCACCGTATCTGCTTTTAGTTAAAGTTTAATTTCCGACCATCCTTTAGGTTACTTTAGGTCTCTGAGTTTGCAAGGCTGCTATGCAGGCCTCCCCTGAGCTTGTCAAGCTAGCATGTGGCCCCTTTCGTCCACAAATCCCCCTTTTGGTCATAAATCAATCCAAAGGATGCATTGATGACCAACCTTTTGGTTGGACCATGGAGTCCCATGGTGCTAGGAAGACTCATTCTAGGATGTCTTATTGACAGCATGTCTTGCTGAACAGGTGGACCACTGGGGATGGGGCAAGACCATAAACTTAGATGGCATTCAAGATCGAATTATTAGTATTCAAAAGGGAGGCAGTCAGATCCTATATGTCCTTGTTAAAAAGTATTCTGGATCATTTCTAATTTTTGAGCCACCATAATCTGAGTCTTTTTGCTGTTTGTCAAGTTTTGTTTTTCTGCATCTAATATAACATTTACATACCAGGAACAAAAGTAACAATAATAAACCAGTAACATTGATTAGGAAGAGAAAATGTCTAATACTAGACAAGGAAAAGTCTGAGGGGAACAAGCATGCCAGCCAACGGAAAAACCCTTTACATCAGTTGTCTGGGTAACTTGTGACTTCCCTTTTTCTGGAGCCCCTGGGGCACAAACTAATGCGCTGGGGCCAGGACAGATACCACAGATTCCTTCATTGTTATCATGTTAATTGTTCCTGCACCCACCTAAGTATGTGTCCATCATTTTTCCTTTTATCCAATCCCAGGGGTTTCCCCACTTTGCTTCCTAAGCCGCAACCCTTTAATACAGTTCCTCATGTTGTGGTGACCCGCAACCATAAAATTGTTTTTATTGCTACTTCATAACTGTAATTTTTCTACTGTTATGAATCGTCATGTAAATACCTGATATGCAGGATGTATTTTCATTGTTACAAATTGAACATAATTAAGGCATAGTGATTAATCACAAAAACAATGTAATTATATACGTGTTTTCTGATGGTCTTAGGCCACCCCTGTGAAAGGGTCTTTCCACCCCCAAAGGGGTCTCGACCCACAGGTTGAGAACCGCTGCTTTACATGTATTATCATATTTTTTTATTAAGCTAATATATGTTTTCATCCTTCATCCACTGTCATTTGTACCTTATGATATGTTTGGCCAGATGAATTAAGACTCTACTATTTCATTATCTAGATCAGGAAGCTCTAATTTTTCCTCTGGCCAATTAATTTCCATAAGTATTTCCTCTGTTGTGAATACTGTTACCCAGGTGTCTGCCCTCAGACCCCTGCTGACACTCAGGAGTGTCCTTGGGAGACCCCCTCCCAGACCACCTCCTCTACAGACCTCTGTCTTCACTTTCTGACCTGTCCCTGGGCTGTTCCCTGCATGGCATTGTGGGGACCTGACATCACATCTACATCTTCCCTTGTCTGCTTCCTCCCCATAGAACATGAGCTTCATGGGGGCAGGGACTTGTCAGATCTTGTTGCACCCCCAGTGCCTGCAACAGGCTGCAAGTACCTGTGGGCGAACTAGTGAGTGTTGCAGGGTCCTGCACCTCCTGGGATGTATCTGCCCATTTCTCAGCTTGGTGCTGAGGACAATGTTTAGTACCACTGGTTATATTTCCTATCTCCTCATATAAATTATTATTGTCAAAAGTTTTCAGTATTCAACTCTCAGTGATGAGTAAGTTGGGAAATGAGCAGCCATTGAGGTTTTCCTGTCCCTCACCACTTCCACATCATTTTCCTGTTACCCGGTCCCCTCCCCCATCCTACTCTGCTCCCCTGTCTTCTCCTCTGACAGAAGCCTGCCCCCTACCCTTTGTTTTCTCTGAGAGCCTGTGCTCCCCAGGCATCCCCAGCTAGCCTGTGCCTCTCCTCCTCCCATCCACCACCAGGTTGTTGTCCCCTCTCACCAGCCAGCAGGAGCCCCTGCCTGGGGACAAGTCCTCTGTAGGCAGGGGCTGAGGGGGACTCCATGGTGTCTGCTGCCTGCTCTGTCCCTCCCTCTGTGGGAAGAGCTTGGATTCCAGAAATGCTCACAAGCACCACTGTCCTGATGGGTGGGATGTGCTGTTCCTCCTCCCTGTGCACTGAGCCTCCTCCTGGGCCAAGATCACTTCCCTGGTCACATGGGCCAGGGGCGGAGTCTGTACCCAGGTTCCTCCCTGCCCTCCCCTTATTCCTGCCTCCCTTTTCTTTCCTCTACATTTGCTTTCCCTGTAACTGCTGAGGCTTCTACCTTCTTCCCCAGTGACTCCTCCCCATGTACACACAAACACACACACACACACACACACACACACACACACACACACAGACACCTTGCTTATATAGTAGGCAGTTAGGCCTGAGCAGAGTAGGACAATAGGGAGGTAGGGAAGGTCACTAGAATGGAAAGCCCAGGTACCTAGCAACGTGAAAAACTGGACTGGGACCTTGCCCCCTGGGTAACTTTTCCTCCCCGAGCATATTTTGGTTTTGCAGTTTAGGCCCTCTGACCTTTCATATCACTGGACACGTGGTTCAGACCCTCCCCTGACCTTCCCTCCCCTGGCATGCTCTTAGTCATGTGGGTTAGAGGCCAGTAGAGGGGAAATGAACAAGTTTACCAAAGAATGGCTCTTCAGCATTAAGCCCCCAGGACAATGAGGTTCTGACTGGCATCAGATACATCTTGGCTTCAGTTGTGTTTCAGCTGCAGGCCCAGGGAAGCAGCAAAACCAGATGAGTGAGAACATCCCTGACATCAGGATCTACTGCATTGACTAATGACCTTCGACCCTAAAGGACACACCTGAGAAGCTGATAAATATTTTATTGGGATCCTCCCCTGAAACCTCCAGATAACTGCCCTCAAGAAGTAGGACCTTCTTCCAAAGTAAGAAGGAACTTGGCTTCTGAGGCTTATGCCTTACCAAGAAAGGATCCTCTCCCATAGTCCCAAGAGGGAATTTTTGGCTTCCGGATCATTCCCAAGGCCCCCCACCTGACAAATCCTAAATGAAGTCTATTTAGGGGAGTCACACTTTCATAACTTTATCCTAATTCACAATATAGGAGTTTAGACTTGCAAAAGCACGGTTTTGCAAGTATCTTAGATAATTACTAGTACAGAACCAGCATTTTAGAGCTCAAGGGTTAAAAATCCTCTTGCAGGAGCCACACTACATAAATAGGAATGCTAGGGAGGGGACCTGCCCGACATGGGTTCCATGGCCTTATTTCCCCCGACCCCCCTTAGTTCCAAGATAAAGTATGGAAAGTAAACCACTGCTTGACCTACCTAAGGTAAGTTAACGCTCAGGGAACCCTCTCCTGGTTCTTGACCTTGCACAAAGAAAAGAACCTATGGGGCCTTGAAAGTTAAATCCCTTTGGCCCTGGAAACTAGAGACATTTTATTTCAACGATGTAGTTTAAGTACTTGAATGTCACAATGTATGACCAAGGTTGGAGAAAATGTTCCTTCTCCCAACTTTTATAGGGTGTGATTCTTAGACACTTTTATAATGTTCAAGGTATATACAAGGATATGTATTGTAACAATTATGGGTGTGTATTTTTTGCAAAGATTGTAGCTTCTCTGTCATGAGAAGGGAAATATTTTCATAAATTGTTTTTATTTCATAGGTACTAATAAAGTGAAAGAAAGCCTCCCTACTCTCCCCCCCAACACCCCTCCACACACACACACACACACACACAGAAGTAGGACACATTGCAGCTCTTTCTCTCTGGAGCACACCCATGCCTTTCCCTACCCCCTTCTTTCCTCAAGGCACTTATCTTTGTTTTCTCTCTCCTAAGCTCCAAGGGTCCTTCTTTTGCTGCTGTAACTAGTTTCCTGAGCCCATTTCTTCTACAGCTCACTTCTTCTACCTCTGTGACTTCCTAAATAAACTCTCTCTTATAATTTGAGTTCTTGACTCTGAATTCTTCTCTTAGCTGAACCCAGGTACCGAGGTTGCTGAACTGAGGGCCTAACTCTGCAGGTTAACACCTGGTGCCATGCCACCGCTCACAATTGGACAAAGAGAAGCTTGGGGTGTATGTATCCAGGGCGTCTCCCACAGCTCTGTGTGGAGAGCACAGTAGCCTTCCCACCACCTTCTCTCATCCCCATTTGGCTCTTATCTTCAGAGCAGAAGCCTGGGGTGACATCAGGAATTCTGGTCGCAGGGATGCCCCCCTGTTGTGTATGGTATCATCACTGGAACTTTCTAAAGATTTCAATGTCCAGGTGACACCTTAGAAATGCTGCTTTGGCAGCTGCTCAGCCAGGTGGATGCCCAGCCAGAATGAGACCCTGTGATGTGGGGATGGGGAATCCCCCTTTCCCCCTCTCCTGTGCACAGGGAGGGTCTGCAGATTCTGACTCAGAAGGTGTTTGGTGGACCCGACAGTCTCCATCTAACAAGCTGTCAGGAGATGCTGATCATACTGGCCTCAGAGCACTTTCAATGGCAAGGATAATGGGGATCCCTGCTCTCTAAGAGGACAACCTACCCACTTAACCCCACCCTTGTCCTGTGCTGTGTCCTGGCCATTAGTCTGTCTGTCTACACAGAGAGCCCAAGGGATCCCCAAACCGAGGGGATGATCTATTTGTGTGACACAGAAACCCAGCTGGGCACCACACCTTCCCCGTGTTCTCAAACTGCTGGGGAGGTTGGATTTCCTCCCAGCAGGAAGGTCACAGAGGTGACTCGGGGTGAGAAGGGGTCGTCTGAGTGATGACTGGTGAGGGGATCCACCTTCTGTCTTTGGGTGTCACCAGCCTGTTTTCTGCTTCCAGGGACAGAGTCCAGGACCAGGATTCTTGGTAGGACCTTCAGTGGACTGAGGGTGGGGGGGTTAGGAGGGAGGACTGGGAGGAGGAGACTGTAGTGGGAAGAGGGACTGTGGTGGGAGGTCATGTGGCTGTGAGCTGCCTGGTTCTTAAGGGCCATGATTTTAGGGAAATCTTCCCTCTTCGTGTCTGTTGGCTAAGACGGTCCATGTGCTCCCTGACCCTTGGGGCAGCCTCTGATTTCTGCATGAGAAACTTGCTTGTGTCCTCCTGCCTTCCTCATAGTGGTACAAGGCAGGGAGTGAGGAGCTGCACAAGGTCCCCACTCTCCCTGAGAGCAGGTGCTCCTAGTCCCCTAGAAGGAGCCTGTGGGACAAAGTGGACACATGGGAGGGGCCCAGAAGGGTCTGTGATATAGAAATCAGGCTCCTTTCCCATCTCCTTCATTAAAGCCAGCTTCCTATGTTAATTTCCTGTTGTCTGTGTGTCCCAATGTCGCCCCCTGGAGGGCATAAGGTGACCTGTGTCTGCATCAGGGTTGCTGACCAGGGAGCTGACCCTGAGCCCTGGGCAGGGGTGGGCTCTGACTTCACCCCTTCAGGCTGAGTGGCCAGTCACTGTGTGTCTAGGCTGCCCGACTTCACCCAGGACAGGATGAGCACAGCGAGAAGGTGGTGGTTGTCCATAGAACTCCGGATCCAGTGTCAGGAGAACTACACACCCAGGAGGAGCTCCCTGTCCCTGAAGTTTCAAGGAAGGGCCTGGTGAGGGCTCCTGTGGGGCTTCCAGGAGAGGGTGCTGGCCTGGGGCTCTAATCACAGCACTGGGCACTGCATCCATGTCCCCTGTGTCCCTGACTGTCATCTGCTCTAGGCCTCCCCACGGGGCCCAGGATCTGGAGCAGCTCCACGTGGAGACTCTTCCAGGGGACCCTAAGGGTCCCCCCTCTCTTATGAGAGAGGAGGACCCCTGGGACCCTCTGAGGTGGAAGCACCCCAGATGCTGGGTTCTTCTGACCCATCCTGTACGGAAAGTTCCCCAGGACATCATGGGCTGGTCAGATGTTTTCAGAGACACAGCCAGGTGACCCCACAGATCAGGGCCTCGGGCACAGGGATTTGCCCCCTGACTTCCTTTGAGGTTAAGGTGGGCTCCTTCCTCCTGTGGTAGTAACTCCACCTGGGTCTAGAGTCCAGAGTTTGTGCCAGGTCAGGTGTCACTGAGAAGAGGAAGGACCCAGGCTGTCACCAAGAGCCACCCTGGGGAGATGAGATGTCACTCACCAGGTAGAGGTGTGGAGGGCTGTGATTTTGGAGGAATGAATGGGGGTCTGATCCCTCACTGTTAGGAGACCCCTGCCCTCCATTTCTCCATTTTTGGGACAAACAAGGGTGCTTCTGGCCACCTCCCATGCTGACACCAGACCCTGGTCTCCAGGGAATATTCTCTGACCATGGATGTCACAGGTGGTAGGATAAGAGGGCATGTTCCAGGCTTTAATGGTGCGGTTTCCACCATTTACTTAATGGTGTCTGTGAATCAATGTGAGGGTGCAGACGGGCAGAGCTGGTTATCAATCTGTTTGGGTAACAACCTGGGCACAAGGACTGGACCTTCCCATCTGTCATCAGGGGTTATCTCAGATGCCAGTGCCTTGGCTCTGCCTCCCGCTCTCACAGCAGGTTCCCTCCTCCTCAGACTCCTGATTCCCTGCTTGCTCAGCACGGCCTCTGTGGCCCAAGTTCTGGGCACTCAAAGCGCCAAGTGACCAAACCTCAGGCCTCAGTCACCCTCCGGATGTTGGAAGCAGGTCCTGGGATCAGGGCTACCTCATGGGAGAGGGCCTCCAGGTCTGAGTAACCACCACCTATGGGGACTGGCAGGTGCTATCATGGTGGGTGGCATGTGGTCTCAGGGTGCACCTGGGAGCACCCTGGAGTTTCCCTGAAAGCTGACAGCCTTCAGCTGAGTGCTTTCGTGCAGTGATTCAGTTTCCAGAGCTTCCCTCTGTCTGTGCACTGGCCCGAAGGCCCCTATTGAACCATAAAGAGGGGCTGGACTCTTCCATCCTCAGGCCAGACCCACCAATCAGTGCCCGTGGATCCAGGGATATCAGGGCTCAGGGACAGCATGCAGGGCACACACCTCTGTCTTGAGGGCCAGGGGAGCTTAGCAGTTAGCTTATCCTTCTGCTGGTGGGAGGTGCTGGGATCTGGGTGAGTGGCCAGAAGCCTCCTTTAGTTTCGCTTTTCAGATTTAAAGGGATAAAAGATAATAATTCCTACTGACAAACAAAATAGGTGCAGAGGCATGGATCCATGGACCAGGTCTCAGAGGGAAGGGAGTGGGGGCGACAGGAATAGAGTAACCAAAAACCATATATGCATAGCCCATGGACACAGGCAATAATGGGGTGAAGACCTGCAGAGGGGTGGAGGCCGGTGGAAAGAGAGAAAGGGCGAAGTGGGGGACATCTGTTACTGTCAACAATGAAAATTGTTTTAAAAAATGTAGCTAGCCTCTTGATAAAACGGAACTCTTACATCATTGTAAAATGAAAACAATGCTCTGGAATATTCTTTAGAGGAAAGCCAATAACCATTTTCCATTTATCAGTAACTGTGATGCAGGTCTAATTTTTCTAGTTCATCACTGATAACACTTTTTGTAGTTTAGCTCTTAGGAAATGGTGAAAGCCGCCCACAATCCATGTTTTAGTTCAAGAATGTGGACTTTATGTGGACTCTCCTGTGATTTTAAGTGTTCATATAGGTCACCTTCTGTGAACACTAATGCCATTTCCCTCTGTCCGTTTGTTACTCATCCCTGTACAGAGAGAGTCACATTCTGCCTGGAAAGCATCTGACCACCATTGAAAAGAAAGTGTCCAAAAGCTTCTGGTTGATGATCATGGCGCTGAAGGTGGAAGTCTGTTCAGGGTGGGCCAAGGCAACAGTTTTTGAAAACCTTTACCTCAAAATTACCTGCAGAAGGCACCTGTCACATGTTGGGATGGAGGAAGGACAGAAATAGAGGTCTGTAATTTAGTTATCACACCCAAGAGTGGACAGCAGATTCTGCCCAGAGTGTGAGAGGTGGAGGGATGACTGGTGAGGACACTACAAAGACCCCCACCGAACCCCTTAATGACGGAACATTATAGGTCTTTATAGTTCAGAGAGGGGCCCAGGGATTGGGACAGGGGTTGTCAGCCCACAGGTGCTGGGAATGAGACCTTACACACTGTCCATTTTGGGGGCATAAATTCATTTTTCAGTTATGATGTCACAGTGTATGATTCTGAAAATATAAACAAACTCCTATGATATAGTTTTCCTCTTAATGAGACGTTTCTTCCGAACGATAGAAATGACTGCATTTACTGCTAAGATGCTTGAGATGGTAGGAACATCAGAGTAGGTTGTCTAATAGAATGTCATATAGATTTGTTATGATGTAATTTCTCTTCTCAGTGCCCACAGAATTTTCCTCACCCGACTTTGCAGTACAACCCACTGGTGTCAATCTGATTTGTGGGCATACCCTTTCACAACCCAGTCTTCCAGCCGGTGAGCCAAGGCAGCCATCAGTCATCACCTCTAACTATGCCTCCTTCTGAACCTGAATGTGCCCTCTGTCCAAGGTCAGCCCCAGTCTGTCAACTCTCCTGCCCCTTTCTCTCCTCTTCTAGCAGGAACAAGCCACTAGAGGGCACCCACACTCCTCCTTGAGCTCCTGGGGACCTTTTCCATTACCTGAGACCAATAAATGCAAGTGTTTTTACTGCAACAGCCCCACCCTTCAAATACTCTTTACATTTGTTCGGGGTGTAGCTCCTGCTTCAGACATCAAGGTCCCCAGGGAGCCCCTCACATTGAGGTGTGGCAGCGTGGTCTGGGGACCTGGAACCATTCCCAGGGCCTAATTTATTGTAGAGGGAGATGGTTCAGGGCAGTGGGTAATATAGGATAGACACCAGGGCCCAGATGTTCCTGCACAAGGGGTGGTCACAGGGGACAATGGTCGTGAGCCTGTGGCTCTGAAGGCCTTGCCACTTACTACCTGTGCACATGTGCCTTGGCTGGGATGCTGTGAAATATTTCAGACTGGGCCTTCCTCAGTGGGCAGTGAGTCCTCCTGGGTATTTCAAGAACCTTCCTATTGAAGAATGAGGGGAGATGTGTTATTGGCCTTAGAGAGTCACATTTTTTCTTAGAGCTGGAAAGCATCAGACCACCATTAAAAAGAAAATGTCCAAATGCTATTCATTGATGATAATGGCACTCACGGTGGAGGTCTGCTACCGTGGGCAAGGTAGGTCTCTCAGCATCTGAGGGAGCAGGTAGTGTCGGGCTTCATTATTAACTTCAGATCAGGACCCAGGAGGTGGGAGGGTGAGGACCTCCCTGATCCTTCCCACCCTCCTCAGGACACCATGCTGGGCTGTCTGTGGGGAACTCAGCCTCCCCTCCCCCTCCCTGCAGTGCAGGACAGGGACCCAGAGCCCCTTCATGTAGAGTGGACCATGAGGAGCCCAGGTTTGAGAGGGCAGGTGGACGTGAGGAGAGAGTCTTATTCCTGGAGGTGGGAGCTGTGAGATGAGGGCCGGGCAGGAGGCACACAGCCTGCTTAGCGCCTGCAGCTGAGTCAGTGCACCAGAGCGTTTCCTCTGCAGAATCCAGGCTTTTCCCTGCGAACATTCCATTACCTCCCCTTCAGTGCTCCCATCTGAGGCCTCAGTGCTTCCCCACTCAGTCCTGCATCAACTCTTTGTCCCCCTCACCCTCGGGCAGCTCTGTCTGCCCAACTACCCAGTCCCCCCAGGGCTGCAGAATGGTCATTGCTGCCCCTGACCCCCCAGTCTGGAGGTGCAGTCCTGCTTTCGTGCTCAGCTGTGGGACCAGGCTCTCAGGGTCCATGTCCTGATTACCATCACCTGCCAGGAGGTGGCAGCAGCTGAACAAGGGAGAGATGCAGGGACAATTGTTATCACCTTGTGTGTCTGCAAGTGGACATGTGGGGAAGGGTGCTGCAGCAGGGGAGAGGGGAGGTGGCACCAAGGAAATGATGGAATTTCCTGCTAATTTAGATGTTGGTAGTGTGTGCCTTGGGAATTTAACAGACAGTTCATGGATATTTTCTTGGAGATAGATAAGAAGGTAGTTGTAAATCAATATATGGGTCCTCTCTCTTTGTTTCTTGATGAGTATGGCTAATGGTTTATCAATTTAGTTTATTCTTTCAAAGAACCTTCGTTTCAGTGATTTTTTTTTGTATTGTTTTTCAGTCTCTAATGGTATTTATTTCTGCTCTACTGTTTATTATTTCCTTTCTTCTACCTACTTTGGGCTTTTCTTGTTGTTCTCGTTCTAATTCTTTAAGTTTTAGGGTTAAGTAGTATATTGCTTTTTTTTTTTCTCTCTCTTTTTTTTTCTGTGTGTGTGGTTTTTTTTTTTTTTTTTTTTTTTTTTTTAGGTATGCCTGTAGTGCTATGAACTTCCCTCTCAGGACTGCTTTTGTTATGTACCAGAAATTTTGGGTTATTGTGTGTTCATTTTCATTTGTTTCCAAGAAGTTTTTGAGTTCTTTCTTGATCTCGTTGGTAACCCATTTAGTGTTAAATAACATGCTATTTAGCTTCCAGGTGTTTGAATTTTTTGGGGTGCTTTTACTGTAGTTGATTTCTAATTTCATTCTACTGTGACCTGAGAAGATGCTTGATATGATTTCAGCATCTTGACCTTGTAGAGACTTGTTTTGTGTCCTAACATGTGGTTTATTTTTTTGAATGTTCCACATGCACTTGAGAAGAATGTATATTCTGCTTTGTTGGCTAAAATGTTCTATAAATGTCAAATCCATCTGACCCCGTGTGTCCTTTAGAGTCTGTTTCCTTGTTAAGTTTTTGTCTGGAAGATCCTTCCAGTGAAGTCTGAGGGGTGTTAAAGTCCCCTACTATGACTGTATTGTTGTCAATCTCTCCGTTAAAGTCCTCTAGAAGATTTGTTATAAATTGAGGCACACCTATATTGGGTGCATATATGTTTATCAGGGTTATATACTCTTGTTAGATTGATCTTTTTATTATTATGCAGTGACCTTTGTTGTTCCTTGAGTTGGCCTTCATTTTGAAGTCTATTTTGTCAGGTATGAGTATTGTTCCTCCAGCATTTTTTTCTTTTCCATTTACATGGAAAAAATTTTTCCATCCTTTCACTTTCCTCCTGTGTCTGTCTTTTGTTTTGAGGTCGGTCTCTTGTAAACAGCATATAGTTTCGTCATATTTTTGTATCCATTCAGCTACCCTATGCCTTTTGATTGGAATATTTAATCCATTTACAGTTAGGGTTATTATTGAGAGGTACTTATTTATAGCTATTTTAATTTTGTATCGCTAGGTTTCTCTCTCTGTTTCTTGTTCTAAGCAATCCCTTATAGCATTTTATTTTTTTAATCTCAAGGGAAACTCTTTTTAATACAATAATGTTAAATGCAATAAACATAAATTATTCAAGAAAATGATCTTAAGTATAATAATATTACATGAAATAAACATTAATATTTCAAGAAAATAGGATTTTAAGTATAATAATATTATCTATAATGTATAATATAGTATGATATCACAAACATTGTAGGAAATATTAAAAATCTGCCAATAACAGGAGGACTACTATTATATTCTAAAATATTTTTCCCCCCTCTGGCTCTATTTTTCTTCATCAGTTTATGTTGTTCATTACATTCCACAAATGAGTGAGATCATGTGCTGTTTATCTTTCTCCCACTGGCTTCTTTCGCTTAGCATGATGCTCAGAGCTGGTTCTCTGGCGCAGGCCACATCCACAGGGTCTGGGGTCTGAGGTCCTGGAGGAACTGAGAAGCCACGTCTGCTCTGGGGACGATGCGGCAGTACACCTCTGTGTTTGGGTCGAGTAATTCCTGTCACAGAAAGAAGAGATCTCTGAGCCCCGCAGCCTCCTCAGAACCCGTGCTGTGGGGCTCTATGGGGCTGACTGTGCTGGGGCGTCTGTCCCCGGGCTCCTCCCTCCCCCCACCCTCTGTTGTCACTTTTCACTGCCCTTTCCTGAGCCTGGAAGCACAGCCAGGGCTGGGCTGGGGGCAGATCCTGGGGCCCCTGGGACCTGCAGGACAGAACGTTCATAATCCACACTCACCTCATAGATGGGACCTGTTGTCTTGGGGTCGGGTAGGGGGCCCTGTGCAGCAGGGAGAGAGGGCATCAGAGGATGGGGAGGGAGGGTTTTTCTCCGCAGGACTGACAGCTCTGCCTCCTGAGCAGCTGTCTTCACACCTGTAGCCCAGCACCCCAATTCAGCCCACACTGCACGCCCTCACCCTTGTTAGTCTCGGACCCAGACTGTTGTTCCTGGGGCCCATTCTGCTCCATGCTGGACTCCAGGGTTCCCCTCAGACTCCGTCCTACCCTGTCTACCCCTGATGTGAGGGCCCCACTTGGCCAGGGCGGGGATCCCCTTGTGCTGGCTGTTCTGGGGAAGGGGTCTGTGCTGTGTTGAGAGGTTGGATGGTGCCCCTGCCCTGAGGGTGGGACACGGAGGCTCAAGGTGACGGAACAGAGAGGGGATGGACTTACCCGGAAGGCAGAGGTTCCAGAGGGACCCTGGCCTGGGAGCAGAGAAAGGAGGCGTTAGAACCCAGAGGGGAGGAAGCTTTGGCCTGTTCTCCCAGGAGGGGATGGTTATTTAGCTTCCAAGTGCCAGGGGTGAAAGGTCATCTCCCAGGGTGAGGCCCTCTGGCCATTTCAGGGTCCAGTGAGGTAGAGGTGGTGACACATGACACAGGCTACAGGTCAGGTTGACTGGCGATAGGGGTCCCCTGTGCAGAGTGGTGATGAGAATGCCTCTTGAAGCCCAGGGAAGGGTCAGGGCCTGAGGGACAAGGGCAGGGGTGGACACTTTGGGGCAGGCCCAGGTGCTCCAGGCTGAACAGACACTCACCAGGGGTGGCTGCTGGAGGTGGGTGCTCTCGGAGGCCATGCGGGTCACTGGCCCTGGGAAAGGTCAGACTGACTTGTGAGGGGTGCAGGGGAGCTTTGGTGTCACAACAGGGGGCAAGGAGGGTCTCCTTTCCCAGCAGAGGACGGAGGCTTCTCTCCACTGTTTAGGGGGTCGGGCACAGGAGAAGGGAACTGAGGCAAGGCCTTAAGGATCCACTGCTGACCTGGGCCCACAGGGAAGGACCCACAGGCTAATAGCGGTCTGGGAGGAGTTACCAGGGAAGGGACTGAGGACCTAGGACAGGAATCTACCCAGAGGGTCTGACTTAGTGGAAAAGTCAAGGCTGCAGGCAGCAGCAGTGACAGACTCATGTAGCATCTGGATGAGTGTGGCGCCTGCTGTGGGCAGACCTTCCCCTCAGGCCTACAGAGCTACACTGTGACAGTGGCCTGTGCTGTCTCCATCCACCTGAACTAGAGGCAAAAACCACACCACAGTTTCTGCTGTCCTGTCCAGGCCAGGCTTCCTATCTCACAGATCAGGATTGTGGTTAATAAACTGGCTTCATGGGGGCATTTGACTCACTCAGTCTGTCCAGGCTCTTCCACCGTCAGCTGTGTGGCCTTGGCCAGGATGACTTTCAGACTCTGAGGCAGCCCATCCCCTCACCTGGAGGGTGGACTTAAACAGCAGGAGGTGCCTTACTGAGCACTTACTACCTGTCGGCACCGCTGCAGGTGTGTGGAGGGAACCAGGACAATCCAGAGGGCACAGTTCCTTAATTTTGCCTCATTTATAGGTGAGGAAGCTATTGAGGAAACCACCCTGGTCAGCAGCTGGTGAGGGAGGAGCTGGATGGAGGGAGTTAGGGGCCTCCATGGGGCAGCTGGGAGGCCACAGGGTGCCGGCCCAGAACCCTCTGAGGACGGGGTCTTTTTCCTCCTGGCTTGGGCTCTGCTGGGGGTCAGCCGGGATCAGGGGACAGGATTAGGGTGAGGGTGAAGGAAATGCCATGGTACCTCCTCGTCCTCCTGAGGTACAGGAAATAGCCCAGGGAGGCCCCCAGAGCCACCACAACGAGGACCCCGATAACGCTGCCAACGATGGTCCCCACAGAGTAGCCTGTGTCCTTTTGTTCTGCTGAAAGGAGAAGGAAACGGGGAGGGGTGAAGGCCCAAGTCCACTCAGGGGAAACCAGGAGGGGCCTTGCAGGGGGAGGCCTGGTGAGGGAGGAATGAGCTGCCACCTGGTCTGTGAGGTTTGGGAGTGTCAGTCCTCCTGACACCCCACTTCTGGCGGTTGCATCATTCTCTGTTTGGCACATTCGAAACCTTCCATTGGCTCTACCTTTTCACGTACTCTCACACCCACCATTCCCATGCCCTGGTAATTTTCCTCTTAACTCCTCTTTCCCTCACATGTTCTGTCTCTTACCCCTGTTTCTTCTTTTCCATCACTAAGGACAGTCTTAGCAGGCACCTTACCTGCCAACTCAGTGCTGATGAGTAACAAGAATGTGCTGAGTGTTTTAAATGGCCCATAGGGTGGGAAATACTCTACTTTCATGTCATCTGATCCTTCCACCTCCACCAGGGACGGGGGTGTCACCCCTTGAGCACAAACAAAATCAGGGATGGGAGGTGCTTAATAAATGGCTGGAGTCACAGAACTGGTGAGTGATAAATGACATTTTCACCAAGTTCTGCTTGACTTTACAGCTACTGACAACAGCGTTTATAAAAATAACAATAATAATTGGTACACTGACTGAGTCCTGACTGAGCATGACCCTGGCTGAGGGCTTTAACTCATTAACCTCACAAGAATTATCCTAACAATGGTGTTTAGGTCCAGCTGTTTATTCCAGTTTAGAGACAAGGAAACTGAGGTTCAGGTGGGTGAGAGCCTTCCCCGTGGTCAGTTTATACTCATAGAACCGAGAAAATGATGAGATTAGTCTAATTCTAGGGTCCGTACCCATGTGCTCTATAGGCTCTGAAGGAGCCTCCCACCTTCTCAAGGCTTTCATCCATCTCACCCCCTGCCCGTGAAATATACAAAGAGCAAGTGAGAGAGGTGGAGAGTCACTTACATTGCACATCCAACCTGAGGGGCTCACTTATGCCGGAACTGACCAGGTTGAAGACCTCACAGTGATAATCCCCAGCATCCTCCCTCCTGACGGGGTCTATGGTGAGGGTGCTGTTGTCCTGGGACAGCTTCATCCTGTCCGTGAGCAGGAGACTCTGGTTCTTGAAGAGCCACTGGATGGAGATCCCTGTGTCATTTGTGAGGCAGGTCAGGACCACGGCGTCCTTATGCTCTGTGACTGTGACATTGCTGGCTCGGATGGAGGGCTTCCCCACAGGCTCTGTGGAGAACAGAGGAGGTGACTGACTGGGAGTGGGCTCCTTCCTCAGAGATGTCAACCACTCACAGTCCACAGTAATCTTTGTAAGGGTCACCAGAGGAGGACGCTGATATCTGCACGGTGAGGACCTTTGTTCAGATGACAGTCTGTAAGGAGAGGGCCATACCTCCCCTCTGGCCTTCAGATCCCCTCAGGATGACCCCTGACCTATCTCCCTGGTTATCTGAGGTATTAGCACCGGGTGCCTTGTAGCATGTGTCCAGCATCTTCATCACCAGGTGGCATTTTCCACCCATTGACTTTTATGTGACTCTTTCCCAGACCTTTCTCTAATTTCTAAGTACTCACACCCACTCTCTAGTATAGTGCTATAAGAAGAGATGGGAAGGCATTTCCTTTTTGTTAAATAATTTATCAGAGAATATAGCCCAGCCAGTCTTCCTGACCTTAGGACCTGTAGAAGTTTCAATCTAAAGGATTTCACAGTCTGGATAGGATTTTTACTTCCTGGCCTTTGGATTGAATATCAGGGAGAAGGAAGTCCCTAGAGAGAAGTAGTCAGTTTTAACATCAGGCTGGTACTCTTAGCGTCTTCAGTAAACTACACACCACGTGTTCCTGCTCCTACTGTCCCATGAATCTACCTACTTGTCAAGTAAGCACCACCATTCACTGCGCTCCGTAGGAATGCCACATAGGCTCGTGTCACACAGTGTTGTGCAGCTGGTGACTGCAGAGCCAGGACACAGCTCAGAGGAGTCTCCCCTGTGACTCACTCTCTCCCATTTCCATGCAACCTGGTCTGAGGGAGGCCATGGTGTCGATGGGTGACATGATTTGTCCAGTTGGAAGACAGTCTACTCATGAACCTTCACCACAGACCCCTGTCCCACCACAGAGGGCTCAGAGCAGCCAGTCACCAGGTGAGCCTGGAGCAGTGCAGGGAGCAGGGGTCTGACCTGCTCACCCCTCTTCAGAGGTGGTTTTCTCCTTTAGTTTGGGGAAAAGAGATGAACTTATTCAAAGCCTTGTATGTTCCTTGTAGCACATGGATCAGGTAACAGATAAGAAAAAGGTGACAGAAGGAAAGTGTTAGTGACAGAAGAAGCAACTTTGCCTTGAGGGCCCTTGTTTTCCCCTCTGGGAAGTTCCCTCCCTCCACCACTTGACTCTTTCTGGGGCTAAGAGAACCCCCTCCTCACTTTCCAAGGCCAGACCCCAGTTCTGCCAAGAGAGATCAGAAGAGCAAGGGGAGGAGAGTCTACAGAGATGTAGTGGGAGGGTTCAGGGGAAGACTTTGTGACTTGCTTTGTGTCTATGGCCACTGGGTGGGAGACAACACCCTCTAGGCTCCTTTCTATAAACCAGACAGACCTGTACCCCACAGCCTGGTGGTGATGATCCAGGAGGCACTTACCAGAGATTGTGATAGTCTTGACCGTGGTCCTATTGAGGCCAGTGACAGAGTTATGGGCGAGGCAGGTATAGGATCCACTATCATTGGAAGTGACGTTGCGGATAAAGAGCTCCTGTGTGGGGTGATGGGGCCTTCCATTGAAAAACCAGGAATACTGTGCAGGCGGGTTAGAGGCTGCATGGCAGGAGAGGTTGAGGTTTGTCCCACGTAGGTAATGGGAGTTTGAGGGGGAAATGGTGGGGGCGTCCGGGCCATCTGGAGCAAAGAGAACAAAGCCACACATGATGTAATCAGAGGGAAGGGAAAGGTCCTAGTCTATGTAAGGCTCACACTGTCCTTCTGAAATTGGTCACAGCCTTGTTTTAAAATGTCCCACCCATAGCCCCCTGTGTTCACTGAGCCTGAGTCTGAGACATTAACCTGTTTGTCCCTTGAAAGCTTGTTAACCCTGAGACTCTCCAAACTGCAGAATCCTGTCTCCTCCCATCTTGGCTCAAGGCTGAGCCTGTCCAGATGTGCCTGGTACAGGAACTCATGTCCACCCTGGGTGTTCTGAGTGGGGGTCTGTGTACGTGGACCTGAGAGGGACGGATGTAGCCTGGCCTCTGGCAGTGTGGATTTGGGTGGCAGCCTGGCCCAGGCAGGGACAGAAGTAACTCACAGAGAACATTCAGGGTGAATGGGTCACTGCGGCCAGCACTCACGGGGTTCCGGGTTTCACACTCATAGGGTCCTGTGTCATTCCTTGTGACAGGGAGTAAAGTGAGAGTCCTGTTGTCCTTGGACAGCTGCAGCCTGGAACTGACCAGGAGACTCTGACTGTTGATCAACCACAGGTAGGTGGTGTTCTGAGTCCGAGGTTCACATGTTAACACGACAGGGTCCTTGTGCGCCTCAGGGTTGGAGTTGTTGCTTGTGATGTTGGGTTTGGGTAACTCCACTGTGCAGAAAACAGAGAGAACATTGCCCATTGAGTCCTCCAAAGGCTTCTTCAATCAGAATTAGTGCCTCTCAGCTAACTTGAGTTCTTAAAGAAATAAGGCAGGTCTGCGCATCACAAGACAAACAAATGCATGAGGAGCTGAGCGCTCAGAGATTGATTGCAAGGCTGCCTGCTCTATGCCTGGGAGAAAAAGCACAGGCTTTCTCAGGTGTCAGATAACTATCAGGGTTTCATCACAGAGAGACACAGGACTGGGATTCAGAGATGACCCAGCACCTGTCCTGGTCCCACACTGACCTGCTGACTGCCTGGCTGACTTTGAGGTCTCACCTGGGATGTGCAGCCTCACATTCCAGGGTTAATCTAGAGAGGAGTAATGATGGGCCACCGCATAGTCCTTAAACCCTGAGGGGACTGGGCAGGGTGTCCTGGAACTGGGTGTCTGAGCAGAAGCAATACACAGGAGACCAGAATCAAGTCTGGCATTGAGTTTAGTACCCAGACTGCAGTGCCACGAGGTGTGGCCATCTGTCCAGAAGCTCACTGGTGACTGACATGAGACAGTAACCCCAGAAAGATGTAGAAAAGAGTGAGGGATGGCGGGAGCTGCCTGCCAGTGGCAGCAGAGCCATGTTCTCTGCTTTTGGATCTTTAATGTCCTTTCTGTCACTGTAGAGGTCAAGGATCTTTCCTCAACACGCAGACAATAGCACGTACAGAGGGGGGGCTTGTGGAAGGTGGGGGAGCATGAACTCGCTGAAGATATGGCCCTCATGGACCATTTGTGTTTGGCAGTAATGAGACAGATTCTGTTTTAAATGGTGAAAGAATATGTGAAAATCACTCATGCCACAAAGTTCTAATGCCAGATTTTGGAGGAATTTCTGTCTAGAGAGCACGAAGGTCATAGACCAAGTTCTGCCGTACAACCAGGTCACACTGTGACCAAAGGAAGATGCCACAGTGGATTTGAAATGAGGGACTCCCTGGGATAGAGAGAAGGTGAGTTCTGCTAAGAGAACAGAAGTGACTGGGGGATGGGGGGGTTGTGAGTCCAGGTGTCTCTGCTGTATAAAGGGAGGGATGACACCAGATTGGTAGAAAGGACATGTGTCATGTTAGTAAAGTTAGGGAGACGGTCCCTCCCTGTTTCTATGGACAGTCAGGCAGATGGGGAGGAGCCCCCACACTGCATGTAGCCTGTGTTTTTCCTTGTCTTTCTAAGTCAGGAAACAACTGGGTTTAGTCAAATTCATTCATATTGGGCAGCGTCTAAGAGAAAGGAGAGTGGCTGGTGGATCTCACCATCTGAGAGGATCCCAACCTCTGGTTAGTGTGTCTTCATAAGGAAACACGTGTGTGAAAAAGGCAGTGAATCAGTCAGATGGTGCAGGGTCACCAGGCCCACCTTGGGAAGGTCTCAGTAGCCAGTGGAGGAATGGGAGCCTCACACTAGGAGAGGAGTATGAGTCAGCAGTCAGGGGTGAAGTGAACCCGTGAGCTCTGGGGACTGAGACCTGTCCTTCTGCCTTTGATGCCCTGGTTCAGTCATATAGAGAGTAGGTTAATGGTTTATATGTCTCTGTCATGTGACCTGTTCCTCTTGTTGGCCTCGGGGGCGGGGGTGGGGGGAAAGGTGCCCTAGATGGGGGCCCAACAGAGGCTCTATCACCTGTTGACCTGGGAAACTGGCTCATGATGGAGCCGAGGCTGTTGCTCCCACTGATTTCTGTGTCCTTTCCTATTGTCCGGAAGGGTGGGCCTGGACACAGGCGTTAGCAGGACAATCTGGGGAGACTGCATGGTTGTGGAAGCAGAGCAGAGCAGGGCAGTGTGTCTGGAGGAAAGGAGGAGGCAGATAAGGGACACGGAAGGAGCAGAGAGAGGCAGAATGTCCTTGGTGAGAAGTGGGGGTCACAGGTGATTTCAAAGACCCCAGGGACCAAGAGCCCACAGCTGCCCTAGGGCAGGAGCAGTGCAGCCTGGAAAACCTCCCCCAGTGGAACAGCCCCATAGTCACTAAGGGACTTGGCTCCTGAGGGGGCTTTAGGGACAAGTGGTCAAATAGATGGACATGGCTCTCAGCACCTGTAGGGACAGGGAACAGGTGTGGCTAAAACCTTTTGGGACTCTGCATCCAGGTTCCAGTCTCTCTAGCGATTATGCATCATTCATTCATTCATAATTCACCATCATTCCTTCCCTCCTTCATGAGAGAGCAAGTGAGTGCTGGTCCCTGAGCTGGTAGCAGGTGTAGGGTGGAGTGAGAAGCCAAAGTCCTTTCCTTTATAGCCCATGGAAGTGACACCAACACAACAGGAAACAAATAAGTGGTTTCAAGTCCAGTGCAGGGAGGTGTGGATCAGTAACCTGAAGGGAAGATCTGGGCATTCCCAGCAGTGACTCTGAATGTTATTGTAGGTAATTGATTCTAGAGTGAAAATTAATTCTCCATTTGCTTAATCACCAGACCAGAAAATCTATCTTGAGCTGGAGACTGCTAAGAACAAGCACTGAACCACAATGGCTGGTCTCAGGGTCCACAGACACCTAACACCCTCGTGGTGGAGCAGAGGATGGGGCTGTGGTTGTGCCAGGACCTTTCTGTGTCTGTGGAGCCTGATTCAGTGACTGTATCACACTGTGCCTCTGTTTCCCCTGAATAAAAACAGAACAAATGGTAAATGGACTCTGGATTACCGTGTTGTCCGTGAATTGACTTTAAAACATGCCTGAATACTTGACCTCAAGCCCAGTATAGAGGCGACACTGACTTAAATGCCACTACCATTATTTGCCTCCATGAGAGAATTCCTGGGCTGACCCCTGGTGGACAAAGAACTGTCAGGAGCATCTTCTCTCCTCTGTTCCTTCCTGGAGACCTGACCTCCCTCCAGAGTCTCCTAAGTCCCTCAGAAGAGTTAGCTAATGATATGGGTATTTTGTTCATCTGTGCTCTCCTGACGCTGCCTTAACTGAAGGACTACCAGCCGTAGGCAAACTAAGACCCGTGGGCCGGATCCGGCCCATTTGAAATGAATAAAACTAAAAAAAAAAAAAAGACCATACCCTTTTATGTAATGATGTTTACTTTGAATTTATATTAGTTCACACAAACACTCCATCCTGCTTTTGTTCCGGCCCTCCGGTCCAGTTTAAGAACCAATTGTGGCCCTCGAGTCAAAAAGTTTGCCCACCCCTGGACTAGGCGCTGTCCCTGTCCTGATGTGATCTTGGGTCTGAGCCCTGGCTGGTGAGCAGTAGAGCCACTGCTCCCACTCAGCCCTTCCAGGAGGGCTCACCAGGTTCCCTGGAGTCAGGAGCCCTGGGAAAGGGGTCTGGGAGGGGTTCCCAGGCTGAGCTTCTCTGTGAGGATTCCAGCGTCCCCTCAGGACAGGACCCAACCAAGCTCTGCAGCGTCTTTCTCAGTGTCATGGTCATGGGGTGGGGCCCAAGGGCTGGACTGAGACTCTGCTGAGTCTCCCTCTGCTGAGTCACTCCCATCAGACTTCTCTCTGTGGAGAATGTCTGCAGGGCTGGAATCTGGGAAGGGAACTCTAATCTTATGAAGTTTCTTTACACTGTGTGTGTCCTGCACTAAATGTTCAAATCCATTCTGGAACATGATGCAGAGGGGGATCGAGGCAGAGTCCAGGGCTGTCAGTCCTGTGTGTGAACTAGAATTCATCCACCCGAACCCAGAGGTCAGAGAGCAATCACTCACGGTATACACGGAGCTGTCCAGTTACTGATTTGCTCAGAAAATTTTTGTCTATGGCTAGTAGGATATAGTATCCTGTGTCCTTCCGGGTGACGTTCTGAAACAGCAGGGATCCATTGGGATATATTTTCTCTCGATCACTGTATGCAGGTCCGTAGGTAATTTTTTGAGTGTCTATTACATATGATACAATTTTATGGTTGCTGTCCACTGTTTCCCCTTTGTACCAGGCATAGCCTCCAAGATCCCCAGGCAGGTTGTGGGCACGGAGAAGCACATCCTTCCCTTCAGCAGCACTGGGCGGCACTGATTCAATAGTGAGCTGGGCAGTGGTGGGCAGGCTCCAGAGGGTTAAGAGTGAGGCTAGGAGGGAAGAGAGAAATTGATCAACATTTGGAGCTATGTATTGGGATGGAGAGATGAAGCTTTGGGTCTTCAGCTGGTCTCTTCATCTTTCAGCCTTGGTCAGAGTATGTGTGTGTGTCTCCTGTGGTCAAAGTCAGCTGTGTGACCACCAATACTTCAGCACCTCTGCCCTTATTTCCTCTGTTTTGAAAACTGTTACCCAGATGTCTGCCTTCACACTTCCTGTTGACACTCAGGGATGACCTTAGAAGATACCTTTGCTAACCATATTCTCTAACGGCCTCTGTCTTCACTTTCTGGCCTGTCCCTGCTCTGTTCCCTGCATGGCATTGTGGGGACCTGACATCACATCTACATCTTCCCTTGTCTGCTTCCTCCCCATAGAACATGAGCTTCATTGGGGCAGGGGCTTGTCTGATCTTATTGCACCCCCAGTGCCTGCAACAGGCTGCAAGTACCTATGGGTGAATGAGTGATTGTTCCAGGATCCTGCACCTCCTGGATGTATCTGCCCATTTCTCAGCTTGGTGGTAAAGACAATGTTTACTGCTCCTGGTTAAATTTTCTGTCTCCTCACATAAATTGTTATTATCCAAAGTTTTTAGCCCTAGCCAGTTTGGCTCAGTGGATAGAGCATTGGCCTCTGGACTGAAGGATCTCGGTGTGTTATTGGTCAAGGGCACATGCCGGGGTTGTGGGTTCAATCCCCAGTGGGGGCGCGTGCAGGAGGCAGTCAATCAGTGATTCTCTCTCATCATTGATGTTTCTCTCTCCCTCTCCCTTCCTCTCTGTAATCCATACAAATACATTCTTTAAAAAAGTTTTTAGCATTCAATTCTCAGTGATGAGTAAGTTGGGAAATGAGCAGCCATTAAGGTTTTCCTGTCCCTCACCACTTCCACTCATTTTCCTGTTGTGGAGTCCCCTCCCCCATCCTACTCTGCTCCCCTGTCTTCTCCCCTCAAGTCCAAACAGAAGCCTGTCCCCTCCCCCCTGTTTTTTCTGAGAGCCTGTGGTCCTCAGGAGTCATCAGCTAGCCTGTGCCTCTCCTCCTCCCACCCACCACCAGGTAGTTGTCCCCTCTCACCAGCCAGCAGGAGCCCCTGCCTGGGGACAAGTCCTCTGTGGGCAGGGGCTGAGGGGGACTCCATGGTGTCTGCTGCTCTGTCCCTCGTTCTGTGGGGAGATCTTGGATTCTAGAAATGCTCACAAACACGGCTGTCCTGGTGAGTGGGATGTGCTGTTCCTCCTCCCTGTGCACTGAGCCTCCTCCTGGGCCAAGATCACTTCCCTGGTCACATGAGCCAGGGGTGGGGTCTGTACCCAGGTTCCTCCCTGCCCTCCCATTATTCCTGCCTCCCCGTTTCTTTCCTCTACGTTTGCATTCCCTGTAACTCCTGAGGCTTCTACCTTCTGCAGTGACTCCTCCTTATACACACAGACACACACACACACACACACACACACACACACACACACACACTCACACACACCTTGTTTGTGCAGTAGGCAGTTAGGCCTGAGCAGAGAAGGACAATAGGCCAGTAGGGAAGGTCACCAGAATGGAAAGCCCCAGGTACCTAGCAATGTGCAAAACTGGACTGGGACCTTGCCCCCTGGGTAACCTTTCCTCACTGAGCATATTCTGGTTTTGCAGTTTAGACCCTCTGACCTTTCATATCACTGGTCATGTGGTTCAGGCCCTCCCCTGACCTTTCCTCCCCTGGCATGTACTTAGTCATGTGGGTTAGACGCCCTTAGAGGGGGAAGAAGCCAGAGGACTTAAGAATAGCCCTTCAGCATTAAGCCCCCAGGACAATGAGGTTCTGACTGGCATCAAATACATCTAGGCTTCAGTTGTATTTCAGCTCTAGACCCAGAAAAGCAGCAAAATCGGATTAGTCTGGACATAGCTAACGTCAGGATCTACTGCATTGACTAATGACCTTCGACCCAAAAGGACACACCTGGAAAGCTGATCAATATTTTATTGGGATCCTCCCCTGAAACCTCCAGACAACTACCCTCAAGAAGAAGGACCCAGTGTGGCTCTTTCTCTCTGGAACACATCATGGCTGTCCCCACTCCTTCTTTCCTCCAGGCTCGTATCTTTGTTTTCTTTCTCTTAAGCTCCAAGGGTCCTTCTTTTGCTGCTGTAACTAGTTTCCTGAGCCCATTTCTGCTACATCTCAATACTACCTCTGTGACGTTCTAAATAAACTCTCTCTTATAATTTGAGTTTTTGACTCTGAATTCTTCTCTTAGCTGAACTCAAGAACAGAGGTTGCTGAACTGAGAACATATCTAACTCTGCAGGTTAACCCCTGGCTCCATGCCACCGCTCACAATTGGACAAACAGAAGCTTGGGGTGTACATATCCAGGGCGTCTCCCACAGCTCTGTGTGGAGTGCACAGTAGCTTTCCCACCACTTTCTCTCATCCCCATTTGGCTCTTATCTTCAGAGCAGAAGCCTGGGGTGACATCAGGAATTCTGGTCACAGGGATGCCACCCTGTTGTGTATGGTATCATCTATGGAACTTTCTAAAGATTCAATGACCAGGAGACATCTTAGAAATGCTGCTTTGGCAGCTGCCCAGCTGTAGTGGATGCCCAGCCAGAATGAGACCCCATGATGTGGGGATGGGAACTCCCCTCCCCATCTCCTGTGCATAGGGAGGGACTGCAGGTCCTGCTAAAAATTCAGATTCTGACTCATGTGGATGAAAGGGGCCACATGTTAACATGAGCAGCTCAGGGAAGGCCTGCATGGTGGTTTTTCAAACTCAGAGACCTAAAGTAATCACAAAAGATGGTCTGAAATTAAACTTTAACTAAAAGCAGTTTTGGTGGGTAGTTACATCCTAGGTTGGTATCTTCACCGACAAGGTCTACCGTTATCTTAACTGAGCCTATCTGTCTTTTTTGCATCTATGATGACATATCCTTGAAATGTCAGAGTAACGTGTAACTTCCCTTTTCCCCGACACCCTGGGGCACAACCTAATGTGCCTGGGCACCAGGACAGACACCAGAAATTCCTTCATTGTTATTGTTATCATGTTAGTTGTTGACTAGTAACTATTAACTATCTGCACATTCTAAGTATGTGTCTATCGTTTTACTTTTTATCCAATTCCAGAGGTTTCTCCACTTTGCTTTCTCCCGCCTCTCTAATCTTTCACCAATGGATTTTATGCAACCCACCTACATCCCCTCCTGTGTTTGTAACGTATAAAAATAGGTGAAAAAACTGCCATTCTCTGGAGCACTATCCCGACTTGTTGAGATACTGCTTCCCGGCCATTGTCGACAGATTGTCTTAAATAAACCCACACAAATTCTTTACAGGTTCAAATGTTTTTATGTTAACATTACTTGGCGTATTCTCGGCAGGATTGCAAAGAAACTCACCCAGGACCTTCCAACAGACCCAGACATCATGCTAGGATCCAGCAAAGAGCCCATTGAGCCTGCTGGTTCCCATGCAAGTGCTTCACAGAAATGGGAAGATTTAACTAGAAAATATCAACTTAGAAATGGTCAAAATGCAGTTGTTTTGGGGTACCTACATTAATATTTTGCATGCAGAAATAAGAAAAATGCTGGCTTTGAAATGAAACTGAATTACTATATGGGAAGCATATCTTGATTTGGAAATTAGAAGATTCTAAGGAGAAGCACATAAAAAATAATTCTTCCAATAGAAGAAAGGAAATTAATAAGAAATTTTAGAGACTGTCTCAGAACTGTTCTGAAGTTAATAAATGCCTACATCCCATTTCCCCCGCTTCCTTTCCAACCTTTCTTGTATGGACTTGCCCTTTCCTCTTCCATCTTTCTTCCCCTTCCCTCTCCTCTATTACCACTGACTTGCAGGAAAATGAGAATAAGAATTCTAACAGCTCCCTTTGGCAAAAGCTGGTCTCAGCTAGAGAGGAACTAGCAATTATTCCCGACTTTATCTGGGACCCTGATGGATTCACAAAAATTTCACTGTTAGAACAATCCTGTCTATTCTGACCTAGTCCAACTAATACAGCCACTGGTTTCTGAGAGCAAGGCAACAGGATTACTAAATAAGGCCTGGTGTGAAACCTGAGAGGAGTCTTTTGCAATAAAGAGCAAGGTCACCATGAGAAAGACTGTTTAACAAGGAAATCTGAAATGTGATTTACAAAGAGGAAACAGAAGCAAACATAGGGTGGCTCCAGGACTCTGAGAGGGTATTTTCCCCTTCTCCTTACTAATATGTTAGGAGAAATTGAAATCATCTTAAATGGGGACATTACTAAGGCCCTTGGAGTTATTGGGGCTACCTTATCTGTTCTTAACCCTACCCGTCTACGTTTCCCTCTCCCTCAGAGTAAAACTTCTGTACAAATGGGAGGGGTGTCTAAGCAACCAATGGCTGTTTTAAAATCAGAACCTCTCCCCTTTCATTTAAGGCCGTGGTTGGCAAACTGCGGCTCAGGAGCCACAAGCAGCTCTTTGGCCCCTTGAGTGTGGCTCTTCGTAAGCCTTAGGAGTACCCTAATTAATTTAATAACACTGTACCTAACTATATAGTTTAGGTTTAAAAAATTTGGTTCTCAAAAAAAATTTCAATCGTTGTACTGTTGATATTTGGCTCTGTTGACTAATGAGTTTGCCAACCACTGAATTAGAGCATGTTAAGGGGCAACATAATTTACTGGTCATTCAGTCCCAATTCACCTGATAGAGATTTTAAAATCAGTGATGCTCACATGTCCCCCCGCCTCCCTCGCCCCCACCCCGGCCCACAAGGTTAATATGTATTTAGAACTAAATGAAACAGATTCTGAAACAAAAAGGGAAAATGATTTTAAGGGAACCCCGAAGAGGAAACTAATCTTGAGACTGACCGAATGTTTGCTAACCATCTCTTCATTATTAACTTCCATGAGAGTCAGAGAGAAAGCTTAACAGGAGACCTGCCCTACTCAGAATGGCCCAAACAGCCAAGCCGAGAGACTTGCAGAGATGTTTAACCATGGCTTGCTGCACATGCCTCTGTAGATGGGGAACCAGGCCACAGTGCCTTGAGAGTCCCCTTTTCTTTTGGGGTACAAATGCTTCAACTGGGAGAAATTTGACTCAGGTGCCCCAAAGGGATAAAAAGGGCTAATCTTCTTTTGCAACTTAGCCTGGCCCCACTCTAAAGTGGACAATGAAGAGGTTTGGCCAGTTAATGGCACCATTAAGTTTAATGCTACCCTGCCTGCAGCTAGTCCTGTTGTAACATTCCCAGGGAAGTGAATGGAGAATGAGGCCTACTTAGATCAATGTGTCTTTTCCATACCTGTAAGCAGTTATGAGTCAGCTCTATGCTACCTGTAAACTAGATCTCTCTGTAATTGCTACAGAATCTCAGAGAAAAATATACTCAAATAAAAAGAAACATTTCAAAATGGATGAATTAGTTCGTCCTTTTGCCAACATTTGCCAATCCTTGAAGGATTAAAGTACTGTCCTTGTTTTACTGTGCCCTGTTTTCATCGTCAGAGGTGTGGCTCCAGAATATTAAAGTCCACTAAATCATTTTACATTCCCCTATTCAGCTCAAAATGCTATAATTGGCTTTCCAAATCCAAAGTCCCAGGGCCTTTGAGGTGCAAGTATCAGGAACTCTGGTCTGGGCCATTTTAAAAATACAAATCTCTATGAGCTGGAATTACAACTGAAATACAGAAAGACTTCCTGAATAATGAATGGAAAACTCATAGGAGAGAATCCTGATACCCAAGGACTGAAGGTGGAGACTGCATATAAAGGGACAGTTAATAGAGATTGGTAGGAGGGGCAGAGGCCCGAAAGGGCTAGTGGGGCACCCACAGACAGCAACTGAAGTCCTGGTGAGATATCTCAGCTGTGTGTGTGGGGGGGGGGGGAGGGGGAAGGGGGGCGGGGGGTGCGGTTGCCACTGTGAACTCTGGGATCTAATCCCCAAGCTGGGATCCCCAGCAGAGAGCACCAAATCTGAGGGTACCCACATAACATCTAGCTGTGAAAAGCAGAGGGGTGCTGTCTGCCAGGGAGTGGCAGCTGAAAGTTTGGGTACCTTCTTGAAGGGCCAATGCACAAAAATTCCCTGTGGAGCCACCCACCTTGTGCTCTGGCAGAAGGAGGGGGAAGTGGACAGTAGCTTTGAGAACAGAACCCAGGACTGGGGGCTCAGGGGCTAGAGCACAGAGGCAGATATCCCAATTTTCTTCAGCGGAGTCATTCTCTCACGCAGTGGAGGACATATTTTCCACAGAGACATTTGTCTTGCATAGGGGGAAGACAGTCGACACACCATATTGGGAAACACCTTCCCCTGTGGCCACTTAAGACTTGCAAATCAAAAACAACAATGAGGTGCCATCTCACACCTCTCAGAATGGCTTTCATCAGCAAATCAACAAATGACAAGAGCTGGCGAGGATGCAGAGAAAAAGGAATCCTCATGCACTGCTGGTGGGAATGCAGAAAGGTGCAGCCACTGTGGAGAACAGTATGGAGTTTCCTCAAAAAATTACAAATGGAACTTCCATTTGACCCAATAATCCCACTTCTAGGAATATATCCCAAGAAATCAGAAACACCAATCCGAAAGGAGATATGCACCCCTATGTTCATAGGAACACATTTACAATAGCTAAGATTTGGAAACAGCCCAAGTGCCCATCAGTATATGAGTGGATTAGAAAACTGTGGTACAGCTACACAATGGAATACTACGCTGCTGTAAAAAAGAAGGAACTCCTACCATTTGCAACAGCATGAATGGATGTAGAGAGCATCACTGTAAGCGAAATAAGTCAGTTGGAGAAAGATAAGTATCACGTGATCTCACTCATTTATGGAATATAATGAACAACATAAACTGATGAACAAAAATAGAGCCAGAATGGGAAAATTATTTTAGAATATAATGTAAATAATGCTGTTATTTGCATATTTTTAATATTTCCTACAACTTTTGTGATATGATACTACGTTAGTATAGTTTTGGTAATATTATTATACATAAAATCCTTTTTTTCTTAAAATATTTTTTATTGCAAGCAATGCTATTATGTTTAAAATAATTTTTCTTGAATAATTAATGTTGATTGGATTTAACATGATTATATTTAAAATAGTTTTTCTTGAGATATAAAATAAAATAAAAAAATAAAAATCTCTGGAAGATAGCCACGTAAAGAAATAACTTTTAACTTATTTCAACTATTCTTTTCTAAATTAGTAAATTTTAATTAAGGTTATTGAATTTTTAGATATTTTGAAATAATATGAAATACTGAAACATTGATTGCTAAATAAGCCTTTAAATTTGCCTGCTTTTGTCTTTATTGTCTAAAGTCGGACTGACAGCTTAGGCCCTCTCCCCACTGGCAGTAGGCCTAAGCCAGCAGTAGGACAACCTTAGTGCTGCTGCAGAGGCAGGAGAGGCTCTTGCCACCCTGCTGCACTCGCCAGCAGGTGACTCTGGGGTGAGAAGGGGTCCTGTGAGTGATGACTGGTGATGGGATCCACTTTCTGTCTTTGGGTGTCACCAGCCTGGTTTCTGTTTCCAGGGACAGAGTCCCAGGACCAGCAGTCTCAGTAGGACCTTCAGTGAAGGGGGTGTCCTGCGTGTCAGATGGGGGGACTATGGTAGGAAGTCATGTGGCTATGAGCTCCTTGGTTCTTGAGGGCCATGATTTTGTTTTTAAAAAAGAATATTCACGTATTTATAATTATTGCTAAGTATACTTCTCTTTTAAACAGGAACATAAAAACACAGTAGGACTTTGCACAAGTGGAATTTCGAAACAGTTGGTTTGTATACGTGTCAAAATAAGTTAGAATGGAATTCATCCAGGAGTTTCCAAGTCCCCTGAGAGGCCTCACACCTCTTTTGCAAAGTTTGGGGTCGAGGGGTGAAGATAGGAGCCTTTGCAAGACCACCCTCCCCCACCCCCGCCTCAAATTGTGAGTTGTGCTGTCCCTTTCCTTAGCTTTGCCCAGGTCCAAGGCACAGGGTAGGGGGGTTCAAGTATCAAACTCACTGAGGATCAGCTGATGGTGGGGCTGCAGGCAGGAATGAGAGCCCCACCCTGGGGTCCTGAACCTTCTCCCTTGGGCTTCCAAGACCCAGGACACTGCTCTGGCAGGAGGAGGAGGTGGAGGAGGAGGAGGAGGAGGAGGAGGAGGAGGAGGAGGAGGAGGAGGAGGATGAGGAGGAGAAGGCACAGGGTTCTTTGTGGTACCAGGGGAGAAAGACGTTTTGGAAGAGGTAGTTGTCAGGAATGATGCTCTGAGCAGGAGAAAATGTCTTCCACAGTGACAAGGTTACTTCCACCTGAGGGTCATTGTGGCCGGCACCTGGTGCTGGGGGGCCCGAGGTCTGGAGAGCACACTTGGGGTGAGGCTCCGTGAGCCCCAGCCTTCTCATCTGTTGCTTAGTGTGAGCTGTAGCAGAGAAGCAGGGGTCTCTGGCTGCCTGATCCCAGGCCACAGTGTCCTCCCCTCAGTCCTGATCACAGCCACCCTGAGGCTGGGGATGGCCCTGCACTAGGCTACAGCCTTGGAGGGGCTACATTGCAAAGCGGTCCCCCACCCCCAGCAGTCCCCCCACCTGGTTCCTGGGCTGAAGTTGGCTTCACCTCCTTCTGTGCCTTTGGGGATAACCCTGCCCGCCCTTCCCCACGGAGGCCTCAGGAGGCCAGTGGGCAGGAGTCTGGGCCCCTGGGTCCTGAATGTGCTATTTCCCTGTCTGGACCCTGCTGCCTCCAGTTCCAGGGGCAGTAGCCGGCTGGGGACAGGCGAGGAGGGCAGCTGCCCTGGGAGCTCTGGCCTCTTTTGTGTGATGCAGAGTGAGTCACTGGCAAGTGGCTGGAAGGGGTGGAGGGCCTGCCCCACCACCTCCTCCTGCTTCCCACCTGCCTCCTGAGCCTCCCTGCCAGAAGCTGGGCCCCCAGTACCAAAGCACAACCCCCAGAGTTTCCTCGACCAGGCAGCTCTGGGTTGGGGGGCACACAAAGCACACAAGAAAGCTTCACTTCGGAAAAAGGAAAACACTCTCCATCAGAAAATGTTATGGGCAACACAGAGTTGAAAAGGAAATATCTACACTAATAAAAGAGAAACATGCAAATTGTTGTCACTCTGCTACACCCACCAGCCAATCCGCGTGACTATGCAAATTAACTCCCAAGAAGATGGTGGTTAATTTGCATATGCAGGCTCGTAGTGAAGACTGAAGGCTCCGGCTGGAGTGAAGACTGAAGACTGAAGAAGC
Organism: Myotis daubentonii; assembly: GCF_963259705.1. Lineage (NCBI taxonomy): Eukaryota > Metazoa > Chordata > Mammalia > Chiroptera > Vespertilionidae > Myotis > Myotis daubentonii. The sequence continues at coordinate 17,716,475 of NC_081854.1, read as the reverse complement.
TTGGCTTCTCCACTGCAGCCAGATCAAAGGCCTGGGTCCCGGGTGCCAGAGGAAAACCGGTGCCAGTAGCCTGGGGAAGGAAGGCCTATTGCATGAATCTTCATGCAATGGGCTTCTAGTATAAAATAAATTACTTTCCAAATACTCCTATTTGTATATATATATATATATATATATATATATATATATATATATATATATATTAGAGGCCCGGTGCACAAAAATTTGTGCATTCGGGGGGGAGGGTCCCTCAGCCCGGCCTGTGCCCTCTCGCAGTCTGGGACCCCTCGGGAGATAACGACCTGCTGGCTTAGGCCTGCTCCCGGGTGGCAGAGGGCAGGCCCAATCCCTAGGTGCAGCCCCTGGTCGGGCTCAGAGCAGGGCCGATTGGGGAGTTGGGGCTCAGCCCCCTGTCATGCACAGAGCAGAGAGATTGGGAGGTTGTGATGCCACCCTCAGTCATGATCAGGGTAGGGCTGATTGGGGGATTGGGGCACCACCCCCTGTCACACTCAAGGCAGGGTCAATGGGGAGGTTGCGGCGCCACCCCCTGTCACACACAGAGCAGGGCCAATCAGGGGGTTGGGGCACTGCCCCCTGTCACTCACAGAGCAGGGCCCATCAGGGGGGTTGGGGCTCTGTACCCTGTCACGCACAGAGCAGGGCCAATCAGGGGGTTGGGGCGCTGCCCCCATCACACACAGAGCAGGGCCCAGCAGGGGGTGGGGCACCGCCCTCTATCACCCATAGAGCAGGGCCGATCAGGGGGTTGGGGCGCCGCCACTGTCATACTCAGGGCAGGGCCGATGGGGAGGTTATGGCTCTACCCCGTCACACACAGAGCAGGGCCCGTGGGGGGGGGGGTTGGGGAGCTCCCCCCTACCAGGCACAGAGCAGGGCTGATCAGGGGGTTGGGGCGCCTTCCCTTGTCACGAACAGAGCAGGGTGGATAGGGAGGTTGTGGCCCCACCCCCTGTCACACACAGAGCCACAGGGCGATCGGGGTTTGGGCGCTGCCCCCTGTCACGCTGAACCCAGTGCCGGGAGGCCTTGTGACTCTGCTGATCCCGGTGCTGGGAGGAATATTACCCTTTTACTATATAGGGTAGAGGCCTGGTGCATGGGTGGGGCCGGCTGGTTTGCCCTGAAGGGTGTCTTGGATCAGGGTGGGGGTCCCCACTGGGGTGCCTGGCCAGCCTGGGTGAGGGGATGATGGCTGTTTGCAGCTGGTCACACACCCTTCAGGGTGGGGGTCCCCACTGGGGTTCCTGGTCAGTCTGGGTGAGTGGCTGAGGGCTGTTTTCAGGCTGGGGGTGACTGAAGCTCCCAACTGCTCCTTTTTTTCTTTTCTTTTTTTTTTTATTCTGGGCCAGCTTTAGCTTTGAAGCTTGGCTCCAGCTCTTAGGCCCCCGCGGCTGAAAGTAGGTTTCTGGCCTTTGCTTACAATGTTGCAATCCTGCTGGCTGAGGCCCAGTGGTATTTGTTACAGAGTTTCTTAAACTGCAGGCTCAGAGGCCTGCAAGGCAGGTGGGGAACGTTGGTTTCCTCCGTCACTGAAGCAAGCAAGCCTCATGTTAGTTTCAAGCTGCCTGGCTTCCGGCCGCCATCTTGGCTGACAGTTAATTTGCATATCTCGCTGATTAGCCAATGAAAAGGGTAGCAGTCGTACGCCAATTACCATGTTTCTCTTTTATTAGTGTGTATATATCCTATCTAATAAAAGAGAAAAATGGTAATTGGCGTACGACGATACCCTTTTCATTGGCTAATCAGGGCTATATGCAAATTAACTGCCAACTAAGATTGGCAGTTAACTGCCAACAAGATGGCGGTTAATTTGCATATGTAGGCACAATGCAGGGAGGTGAAAGGGAAAGCAGGAAGAAGCCCCCTGCCACTGACAGTGATCAGAAACCCAGGGGGGAGCTAAGAGCTGGGGGGCAGGGCAAAGGCGGCCCTGGGGCCGCCTTTGCCCTGCCCCCCAGCCATGATCGGAGAATCAGGTGCCTTTTCCACCCTGGCCAGTGAGAGCAGGAAGTAGGGGTGGAGCCAGCGATGGGAGCTGGGCACGGTCGAAGCTGGCAGTCCCAGGAGCTAGGGGTCCCTTGCCTGGGCCTAAAGCGGAGCCCACGATCGTGGGGCCGCTGCAGCTGCGGGTCCCCGTTGCCCGAGCCGGACGCCTCAGCCAGAGGTGTTAGGCCTGGGTGGGGCGGAGCCTGCAACCGCGGGGAGCCGCGGGTCCCCTGCCCAGGCCTGACGCCTCTGCCAGAGGCCTCAGGCCTGGTCAAGGGGCCGATCCGGTGATTGGTGATCGGAGGGTGATGAGGGTCAACTCCTCTGGCCGAGGCATCAGGCCTGGGTGGGGGGCGGAGCCGGGGATTGGGGGGATATGATGGTCCCCTTGCCCAGGCCTGAAGCCTGGGTCAGAGGCGTCAGGTTTGGGTGGGGGGTGGAGCAAGTGATCAGAGGGAGATGGGGGTCCCCTGTCCAGGCATGATTCCTGGGCCAGAGGCCTCAGGCCTGGGCGGGGTCCAGAGCCAGTGATCAGGGGGAGATGGGGGACCCCTGTCCAAGCCTGACACCTCTGGTGGAGGCGTCAGGCCTGGGCAAGGGGCCGATCAGGTGATTGGAGGGTGATGGGGGTCAACGCCTGAGGGCTCCCAGTATGTGAGAGGGGGCAGGCTGGGCTGAGGGACACTCCCCCCGACACACACACCCAGTGCACGAATTTCGCGCACCGGGCCCCTAGTATATATATATATATATAATTTGACTATGGTCATCATTTTCCTTTTTTTAAATTTTATTTTATTGATTTTTTACAGAGAGGAAGGGAGAGAGATAGAGAGCTAGAAACATCGATGAGGGAGAAACATCGATCAGCTGCCTCCTGCATACCCCCCACTGGGGATGTGCCTGCAACCAAGGTACATGCCCTTGACCAGAATCGAACCCAGGACCCCTGAGTCCGCAGGCTGATGCTCCATCCACTGAGCCAAACCGGTTAGGGCTCATTTTCCTTTTTAAATATTGAAATATTGGTCTTCTTGGGAGCCTGCGGACTCTTGGCTGTCCCATCCTCAAAATGGATACTTGTTGCACCTTAAGGAAGACAAATGCTCCTGTCCTCCCCCTGACAGTTCCTGTGGGTCCCCAGTGACCCCTACACGGTGCCCTGCCCCCCGCTCAAGGGGCCATTGCATGTCCTCGTTAGTGTGGCCTGACCAAGGTGTGTCTCATCTCACCTCACGGTGGGGACACTGAGCTGGGACACACCATGTGAGGTGCCCTAGCTAAGACAGAATTGGGTGACATCTGCCAAAACTCACCTTAGGGTGGTAAGATGGGGCTTCTGCCGGGTTGGCTGGGGAAGGTGTCTGCTGTCCAGGTTGGGGCACATGCGCACCTGGCTCCAGGAAGCTCGGGAGGCACCTGGAGGTAGAAGGCAGAGCCCTTGTGACCTGTCCCTTACCCACACTCCCACAGCAGCAAGCCCAGGAGATGCAGACCTGGGTCCCCAAAAGCTTGGGGCCTGGGCCCGGTTCACAACTGAGGCCAGTGGTACAGTCCATTTGGTCTAGAAGCCCCTAGTGGTGCGAAGAACTCAGTGTCGGGGGAGGGCTCTGCACAGTGGGGCAGTAGCTCATTTCTCAGCTGCAGGAACACAGCCCACAGCTCACAGGTCTCACCCCCACTCCCAGGACCCCCTCACCTGGTTCTGGGCAGCCCAGCTTTGCTATAGCACATGGCAGTAGGCTCCTTTATGGCCTGCTCGGTCAGGATGCTGGCCTCGGTGCTGCTGTCCACGCCCACGTATGCATAGGCATTCTCCTCGAAGCCCTCCATCTCTTGCTGGCTATCAAGCTCCGAGGGCTTGGTGCCTGTCAGCTCCATCATGGGGTCTTGGCTGTCTAGGCCGATGTCCATGATGCTGTGCTTGACCGTCATGTGCCGGCTCAGGTTGCCCTTGAGGTTAAACTTGCTGGAGCAGTAGGGACACTGGAAGGGCTTGCTGCCCGCATGCAGGTGCATGTGGCCCTTGAAAGCCATGATTTTAGGAGACCTCCCCTCTCTGCAGCTGTTGGCTGAGCCTGTCCATGTGCTACCTGACCCTTGGGGCAGCCTCTGTCCTCTGCCTGGGGGACTTGCTTGTGGTCCCCCTGCCTTCCCCATGGTGGAACAAGGCAGGGATGGGGAGCTGCACAAGGTCCCTGAGAGAGCAGGTGCACCTAGCCCCCTAGAAGGAGCCTGTGGGACAAAGGGGACACATGGGAGGAGCCCAGAAGGATCTGTGATGTAGAAATCAGGCTCCTTTCCCAAGTTCCTATGTTAATTTAATGTTGACTGTGTGTTCCAATGTCACCTCCTGGAGGGAGTAAGGTGAACTGCGGCTGCATCAGGGATGCTGACCAGGCTCCAGAGCAGCGGTCCTCAAACTAAGGCCCGGGGGCCACATACGGCCCGCCGAAAACATTTACCCGGCCTGCCAGGTGTTTTTGCCGCTGCTGCCTGTTGCTTAGCAGCCGACTAGTTTTTATTTTTAACTATAGTCCGGCCCTCCAACAGTCTGAGGGACAGTGAACTGGCCCCCTGTTTAAAAAGTTTGAGGACCCCTGCTCCAGAGGGTGGGAGCTGACCCTGAGCCCTGGACAGGGGTGGGCTCTGACCTCCAGGCTGAGTGGCCAGTCACTGTGGGTCCCAGGCTGCCCGACTTCATCCAGGACATGGTGAGTGCAGGGAGAGGGTGGTGGTTGTCCAGAGGACTCCGGATCCAGTGTCAGGAGAATTACCCACCCAGGAGGAGCTCACTGTCCCTGAGGTTTCAAGGAAGGGTCTGGTGAGGGCTCCTGTGGGGCTTCCAGGAGAGGGTGCTGGCCTGGGGCTCTAATGCCCAGGATGCCCTGTGTGTCCCCATCACAGCACTGGGCACTGCATCCAAGTCCCCTGTGTCCCTGACTGTCATCTGCTCTAGGCCTCCCCACGGGCCCAGGATCTGGAGCAGCTCCACGTGGAGACTCAGTAGGGGGCCCTGAGGGTCCCTCTCTTAGGGGAGATGCGGCCCCCCTGTACCCTCAGCCCCTCTTAGGTGGAAGCACCCCAGATCTTAGATTCTCCTGACCCATCCTGCATGGGAAGTTCCCGAGGACATCATGGGCTGGTCAGATGTTTTCAGAGACACAGCCAGGTGACCCCACAGATCAGGGCCTTTGGGCCCAGGGATTTGCCCCCTGACTTCCTTTGAGGTAAAGGTGGGCTCCTTCCTCCTGTGGTAGTAACTCCACCTGGGTTGAGAGTCCAGAGTTTGTGCCAGGTCAGGTGTCACTGAGAAGAGGAAGGACACAGGCTGTCACCAAGACCCAGCCTGGGGAGATGAGATGTCACTCACCAGGTAGAGGTGGGGAGGGCTGTGATTTTGGAGGAATGAATGGGGGTCTGACCCCTCACTGTTAGGAGACCCCTTCCCTCCCTTTTTGAGAAAAACAAGGGCACTTGCTGGCCCCCTCCCATGCTGAATCCAGGCCCTGGTCTCCAGTAAACATGCTCTGACCACAGATGTCACAGGTGGTAGGATAAGAGGGCAGGTGCCAGGCTTTGATTGTGTGGTTTCTATCATTTGTTTAATGGTGTCTGTGAAGCAATATGAAGGTGCAGACAGGCAGAGCTGGGTATTGATCTGGCTTCTGTCTCGTCCTCACTGAGATTGTCGCTGGAATGAGGCTTCTGTTCAGAGTCCCTGCCTGGGCACAAGGACTGGACCTTCCCATCTGTCATCAGGGGTTATCTTAGATGCCAGTGCTTTGGCTCCGCCTCCCTCTCTCACTGTAGGTTCCCTCCTCCTCAGACCCCTGATTCCCTCCTTGCTGAGCACGGCCTCTCTGGCACAAGGTCCAGGCACTCAAAGTGCCAAGTGACCAAACCACAGGCCTCAGTAAGCCTCCGCAGGTCGGAGGCAGGTGCTGGATCAGGGTCGCCTCATGGGAAAGGCCTCCAGGTCTGATATCCACCACCTGTGGGGACTTGCAGGTTCTATTATGGTGGGTGGCATGTGGCCTCCAGTGCACCCAGGAGCTGCCCTGAGAGCTGAGAGCCCTGTGGGTGCTTTCATGCAGTGATTCAATTTCCAGAGCTTCCCGCTCTCTGTGCACTGGCCTGAAGGCCCCAATTGAACCATAAAGAGGGGCTGGACACTCCAGCCTTGGGCCAGACCCACCCATCAGTGCCGGTGGATGCAGGGACATCAGGGCTCAGGAACTGCACACAGGGCACACACCTCTGTCTTCAGGGCCAGGGGAGCTTAGCAGTTACCTCATCCTTCTGCTGGTGGGAGGTGCTGGGATCTGGGTGAGTGCCCAGAGGCCCCCTCTCGCTTTGCTTTACAGATTTAAAGTGATAAAGTGTAAAAATTTTTACTGACAAACAAAATAGGTGTAGAGGCATGGATACCTGGACCAGGTCTCAGAGGGGAGGGAGTGGGGGCAATATGAAGAGATTAACCAAAAACCACATATGCATAGCCCATGGACACAGACAATAATGGGGTGAAGGCCTGCAGAGGGGTGGGGGCCGGTGGAAGGAGAGAAAGGGCGAAGTGGGGGACATCTGTATTCCTGCAACAATGAAAATTGTTTTTAAAAAATTTGTTCAGGGTGTAGCTAGCCTCTTGATAGAAGGGACCCTTACGTCATTGTAAAATGAAAACATGCACTGGAATGTTCTTTAGAGGAAAGCCAATAACCATTTTCAATTTATCAGTAACTGTGATGCAGGTTTAATTTTTCTAGTTCATCATCGATAACACTTTTTGTAGTTTAGCTCTTAGGAAGTGGTGAAAGCCGCCCATGATCCATGTTTTAGTTCAAGAATGTGGATTTCATGTGGACTCTCCTGTGATTTTAAGTGTTCATATAGGTCACCTTCTGTGAACACTAATGCCATTTGCCTCTGTCCATTTGTTACTCATCCCTGTGCAGAGAGATTCACATTTTGCCTGGAAAGCATCTGACCACCTTTCAAAAGAAAGTTTCCAGATGCTTCTGGGTGATGATGATGGCGCTAAAGGTGGAGGTTAGTTCAGGGTGGGCCAAGGCAACAGTTTTTGAGAACTTTTCCCTCAAAATGACCTGCAGAAGGAACCTGTCACTTGTTGGGATGGAGGGAGGACAGAAATAGAGGCCGGTAATTTAGTTACCACACCCAAGAGTGGACAGCAGATTCTGCCCAGAGTCTGAGAGGTGGAGGGAGGAATGGTGAGGACACTACAAAGACCCCACCGAACCCCTTAATGACGGAACATTATAGGTTCTGTAGTTCAGAGGGGGGGCCCAGGGATTGGGACAGGGGTTGTCAGCACACAGGTGCTGGGAATGAGACCTGATACTCCATTTTGGAGGCATAAATTCATTTTGAAGTCATGATGTCACAGTGTATGATTCTGAAAATATAGACAAACTCCTATGATATAGTTTTTCCTTTTAATAAGACCTTTCTTCCTAAGGATAGAAATGACTGTGTTTACTGCTAAGATGCATGAGATGGTATGTACATCAGAGTAGGCTGTCTAATGGCATGGCATATAGATTGGTTATGATGTGTTTTCTCTTCCCAGTGTCTACAGAATTTTCCTCACCCGACTTTGCAGTACAACCCACTGGAGTCATTCTGATTTGTGGCCACATCCTTTCACAACCCAGTTTCCAGCCGGTGAGCCAAGGTAGTCATCAGTCATCACCTCTAACTATGCCTCCTTCTGAACCTGACCCTGCCCTCTGTCTGACTTCAGCCCCAATCTCACAACTCTCCTGCCCCTTTCTCTCCTCTTCAAGTAGGAACAAGCCACTAGAGGGCACCCACACTCCTCCTTGAGATCCTGGAGACCTTTCCATCACTTGAGACAAATAAATGCAAGTGTTTTTACTGCAACAGCCCCCACCCTTCAAATACTCTTTAGATTTGTTCAGGGTGTAGCTCCTGCTTCAGACATCAGGGTCCCCAGGGAGCCCCTCACATTGGGGTGTGGCAGCATGGACTGGTGACCTGGAACCATCCCCAGGGCCTCAGTCATTGTAGAGGGAGATGGTTCAGGGCAGTGGGTAATATAGGATAGACACCAGGGCCCAGATGTTCCTGCACGAGGGGTGGTCACAGGGGACAATGGTTGTGAGCCTGTTGCTCTGAAGGCCCTGCCACTTACTACCTGTGCACATGGCCTTGGCTGGGCTGCTGTGAAATATTTCAGACTGGGCCTTCCTCAGTGGGTGGTGGGTCCTCCTGGGTATTTCAAGAATCGTCCTATTGAAGAATGAGGGGAGATGTGTTATTGGCCTTAGAGAGTCACATTTCCCCTAGAGCTGAAAAGCATCTGACCACCATTTAGAAGAAAGTGACCAAATGCTGTTGGTTGATGATGATGGCAGTCCAGGTGGAGGTCTGCTCAGGGTGGTGAGGGAGATCTCTCAGCGCCTGAGGGAGCAGGTGGTGTCGGGCTTCGCCATCAACTTCAGATCAGGACCCAGGAAGTGGGAGTGTGAGGACCTTCCTGACTCTCCAAACCCTCCTCAGGACAGCACTGCTGGGCTGTCTGTGGGTGACTCAGCCTCCCCTCCCCCTCCCTGTAGTGCAGAACAGGGACCCAAAGCCCCTTCAAGTAGAGTGGACCATGAAGGAGCGCAGGTGAGGGAGGGCAGGTGGACGTGAGGAGAGAGCCTTATTCCTGGAGGTGGGAGCTGTGAGATGAGGGCCAGCAGGAGGCACACAGCCTGCTTAGCGCCTGCAGCTGAGTCCGTGCCCCAGAGCTTTTCCCCTGCAGAATCCAGCCTTTTCCCTGCGAACATTCCATTACCTCCCCTTCAGCGCTCCCAGCTGAGGCCTCAGTGCTTCCCCACTCAGTCCTACATCAGCTCTTTGTCCCCTCACCTTGGTCAGCTCTGTCTGCCCAACTACCCAGTCCCCCCAGGGCTGCAGAATGGTCATTGCTGCCCCTGACCCCACCCATGTGGAGGCCCAGTCCTGCCTTATTGGTCAGCTGTGGGACCAGGCTCTTAGGCTTCAAGTCTTGATTACCATCACCGTCCTGAAGGTGTCAGCAGCTGAACAAAGGAGAGATGCAGGGACAATTGTTATCACCCTGTGAGTCTGCAAGTGGACATGTGGGGAAGGGTGCTGGGCGTGGCGGGGGACCCTAAGGAAATGATGGAATTTTCTGCTAATTTAGATATTGGTAGTGTGTGACTTGGGAATTTAACAGAGAGTTTATGGATATTTTCTTGAAGATCGATAAGAAGTAGTTGTAACTCAATATTTGGGTCCTCTCTCTTTGTTTCTTGATGAGTATGGCTAATGCTTTATCAATTTTGTTTACCCTTTCAAAGAACCAGCTCTTTGTTTCATTGATTTTTGTATTGTTATTTAGTCTCTATGGTATTTATTTCTGCTGTACTGTTTATTATTTCCTTCCTTTTACTTTGGGCTTTTCTTGTTTTTCTCTTTATAGTTCTTTACGTTGTAGGGTTAAATAGTTTATTGCTGATTTTTCTTGTTTTTTGTTTTGTTTTGTTTTGTTTTGTTTGTTTTGTTTTGTTTTAGGTATGGCTGTAGTGCTATGAACTTTCCTCCAGGACTGCTTTTGCTGTGTCTCAGATATTTTGGGTTGTTGTGTGTTCATTTTCATTTGTTTCTAGGAAGATTTGATTTCTTTCTTGATCTCGTTGGTAACCCATTCATTGTTTAATCACATGCTATTTAGCTTCCAGGTGTTTGAATGTTTTGGGTTGTTTTTACTGTAGTTTATTTATAATTTCTTCTAGTGTGATCTGAGAAAATGCTTAATATGATGTCAATCTTCTTGAACTTGTAGAGACTTGTTTTGCGTCCTAACATGTGGTCTATCTTTGTGAATGTGCCATATGCACTTGAGAAGAATGTATATTCTGCTTTGTTGGGGTGAAATGTTCTACTAATGTTTGTTAAATCCATCTGATCCAGTGTGTCCTTTCGAGTCTCTGTTTCCTTGTTAAGTTTTTGTCTGGAAGATCTGTCCAGTGATGTCAGAGGGGTGTTAACGTCTCCTACTATGACTGTATTGTCAATCTCTCTGTTGAAGTTCTCTAGAAGATTTTTTTTCTTTTTATATATATATTTTTATTGATTAAGATATTACATATGTGTCCTTATCCCCACGTTACCCCCTATCCCCCCCCCCGCTCTTGCCCTCCCCCTCCCTCCCCCCGTTGTCTGTGTCCATTGGTTAGGCCTATATGCTTGCATATAAGTCCTTTGGTTGATCTTTCCCCCTTACCCCAACCCTCCCCTACCTTCCCTCCAAGGCCCAACAGTCCAATCAATGCCTCTCCATCTCTGGATCAGTCCTTGTTCACCAGTTTATGTTGTTCATTATATTCCACAAATGAGTGAGATCATGTGGTATTTATCCGCTCTCCAGTTCCATCCATGCTGTGGCAAATGGTAAGAGTTCCTTTTTCTTCTTCCTCTTCTTAAAGAATACCTTTCAGCATTTCATATAATGCTGGTTTGGTGGTGATGAACTCCTTTAGCTTTTTCTTATCTGTGAAGCTCTTTATCTGACCTTCTATTCTGAATGATAGCTTTGCTGGATAAAGTAATCTTGGTTGTAGGTTCTTGCTATTCATCACTTTGAATATTTCTTGCCACTCTCTTCTGGCCTGCATGGTTTCTGTTGAGAAATCAGCTGACAGTCGTATGGGTACTCCCTTGTAGTTAACTGACTGTCTTTCTCTTGCTGCTTTTAAGATTCTCTCTTTGTCTTTTGCTCTTGGCATTTTAATTATGATGTGTCTTGGTGTGGTCCTCTTTGGGTTCCTTTTGTTTGGGGTCCTCTGTGCTTCCTGGACTTGTACGTCTATTTCTTTCACCAGGTAGGGGAAGTTTTCTGTCATTATTTCTTCAAATAGGTTTTCAAAATCTTGCCCTCTCTCTTCTTCTGGTACCCCTATAATTCTGATGTTGGTATGCTTGAAGTTGTCCCAGAGGCTCCTTACACTATCTTCATATTTTTGGAATCTTTTTTCTTTTTTCTTTTTCAGTTGGGTATTTTTTGTTTCTTTGTATTTCAAATCTTTGACTTGATTCTTGGGATCCTCTTGTCTGCTGTTGGATATCTGTATATTATTCTTTATTTCAGTCAGTGTATGCTTAATTTCTAGTTGGTCTTTTTTCATATCCTCCAGGGTCTCACTAAATTTATCGGAGGTTTCCATAAAATTCTTGAAAAACCTTATAAACGTTGTTTTGAACCTATATCCAGTTGTTTGCTTTCCTCCATTTCTGTCATTTGTGACCTGTTTCTTTGTCTCCACATTTTTTATGCTTCCCTGTGTTGGTAGAGTGGTTTTGTGTGCTAGGTGTCCTGTAGGGCCCAGTGGCTCAGCCTCCCCAGTTACCTGAGGTGGACACTCTTGGTGCACCCTCTTGTCGGCTTTGTGCACAGTCTTGTTGTAGTTATTCCTTGATTTTTGTAGGATCACTGGGAGGAATTGACCTCCAGGCCAACTGGCAGTGAGAATCAGCTGTGTCTGCAGTGGGAGAACTTCTGTGCTGAAGACACCCTTCTGGGGCAAGACTTGCTTCAGTGGGGCTTTGGTGCTCACTGAGTCTGCCCCCTGAGTGTGTCCCTTATGGATCTGAGGAGTTGTAATCCAGATGGTCCCCCTCTGACAACTGGGTACACTGGCTCTTGGATCTAAGGAGGTGCTAATTTAGCCTCTTCCTGAGGTTACCCGGCAGGAGCTACGAAGAGAACTGCAGATTCCCCTTCCTTTTTTGGAGTTTGGAGGGACCCTGATGAAGCCCAGCTGTGAAGCAATGCAAGCGGCTGTGGGGCCTTGGGCCTTCTCTTGGAAGTTCTGGATCTGTCTGGCCCAGCTGCACTTTGTTAGGTTATTTTCAGGTTGCAAAGGGCCGGGGCATTCATATGCAAAAGCCTCTGCTGCAGCCTGGGTGGGGTCTCAGGGAATCAAAGGGCGGAGCAAGCAGCTATGGTGGATCCTCAGCCCCGCCCTAAGGGGCCCCGCGTCTCGGTGTCCCGGTAATTTAATTGCTGCAAGCACCTCTGAGGGAAAGCTGCCCTCAAGTTCAGAGTTCTGCCTGCTGCTAGACAGTCCAATTTCTCCCCGTATGAGTCCTGGGTCCCCAGAGACTTCCCGGAACCAGAGTTCAGAGTAGTCGGGAGCTTGTGACTCCCTCCCGATTCAAAAAGACTGTCGTGTCCTCAGGTACCAGCCCCTTTCTGCGCGCGCGCGAGCCTCCGTACCTCTGCACTTTCTTCTGCAGCTCCTCTGGCTCTCAGTGTGCTTTTCTTTCCTTCTAGTTGTAGAATTTCCACTCAGCCAGCCTTCCTGTAGTTCTGGATGATGTCCGTCCTGTCCTTTTGTTGTATTTTTGAAGTTGTTGTGGGAGGCAGCAATTTCCTGGTGTTTACCTATGCTGCCATCTTAGTTTCTCCGAAGATTTTTTTATATAATTAGTGTACCTATATTGGGTGAATATATGTTTACCAGGGTTATATACTCTTGTTGGGTTGATGTCTTTAGTCTTATGCAGTGATCTTTGTTGTCTCTTGTGATGGCCTTCATTTTGAAGTCTATTTTGTCAGATATGAGTATCGTTCTTCCAGTTTTTTTTTCTTTTCCATTTGCATGGAAAAAATTTTCCCATCCCTTCACTTTCATCCTGTGTGTGTCTTTTGTTTTGAGGTGGGTCTCTTGTAGACAGCATAGAGTTGAGTCCTGAATTTGTATCCATTCAGCTACCCTACGCCTTTTGATTGGAGTATTTAATGCATTTACATTTAGGGTTATTATGGAGAGGTACTTATTTATAGCCATCATAATTCTGTATGGCTAGGTTTCTCTCTCTGTTTCTTCTTCTCAGCAATCCCTTACAACATTTTTATTTACTTACTTATTTATTTTTATCTCAAGAGAAACTATTTTAAATATAATAATGTTAAATGCAATAAACATAAATTATTCAAGAAAAATGATCTTAATATAATATTACATGCAATAAACATTAATATTTCAAGAAAATAAGATTATAAGTATAATAATATCATCAAAACTGTAATTTTTTATTCCAGATGAATTTTTTGAGAGTTTGTTCTGTGAAATATGCTGTTGGTATTTTAATGGGGAGTGCATTGAATCTATAGATTGCTTTGGGTAGTATGGACATTTTGATGATGTTGATTCTACCAATCCATGAACACGGTATGTTCTTCCATCTGTTTCTGTCTTCCTCTATTTCTTTTTTCAATGTCTTGTAGTTTTCTGGGTAGAGGTCTTTTACCTCCTTGGTTAAGTTTATTCCTATCTTAATTTTTTTGGTGCAATGGTAAATGGGATTGTTTTTTTAATTTCTCTTTCTGCAAGTTCACTATTGGCGTATAAAAATGCCATAGATTTCTTGGCATTAATTTTGTATCCTGCTACATTGCCAAATTCATTTATTAGGTCTAATAGTTTTTTGATGGAGTCTTTAGGGTTTTCTAAGTACAGTATCATGTCATCTGTGAATAATGACAATTTTACTTCTTCTTTTCCAATTTGGATGCCTTTTATTTCTTCTTCTTGTCTGATTGCTTTGGCTAGCACTTCCAGTACTATGTTGAACAGGAGTGGTGAAAGTGGGCATCCCTGTCTTGTTCCTGTTCTTAAGGGAAATGGTTTTAGTTTTTTTCCTATTGGGTATGATGTTGGCTGTAGGTTTGTCATATAAGGCTTTTATTATGTTGAGGTATGATCCCTCTATTCCCACTTTGCTGAGTGTTTTTATCAGAAAAGGGTGTTGGACTTTGTCAAATGCTTTTTCTTTATCAATTGATATGACTATGTGGTTTTTTTCTTTCAATTTGTTTATGTGATGTATCACGTTTATTGATTTGCGGATATTGTACCAGCCTTGCATTCCTGGAATAAATCCCACTTGGTCATGGTGTATGATCTTTCTAATGAAATGCTGGATCCAGTTTGTTAGAATTTTTTTGAGGATTTTAGCATCTATGTTCATCAGGGATATTGGCCTGTAATTCTCTTTCTTTGTGGTGTCTTTATCTGGTTTTGGGATTAGTGTAATGCTGCCTTCATAGAAAGAGCTTGTAAGTGTGCCTTCCTCTTGAATTTTTTTGGAACAGTCTGAGAAGGATTGGCTTTAGTTCTTCTTTGAATGTTCAGTAAAACTCCCTTGTGAAGCCATCTGGTCCAGGGCTTTGTTTGCTGAAAGCTTTTTGATTACTGTTTCAATTCCATCAGTAGTTATTGGCTATTCAGGTTTTTTGATTCTTCCTGATTGAGTTTTGGAATGTTGTATTTTTCTAGGAATGTGTCCATTTCATCGAGGTTGTCCAGTTTGTTGGAGTAGAGTTGTTCGTAGTATTTTTTGACAATCCTTTGTATATCAGTAGGATCAGTTGTTACTTCACCTCTTTTATTTCTGATTTTGTTTATTTGGGTCCTCTCTCTTTGTTTCTTGGTGAGCCTGGTGAGAGGTTCATCAATCTTGTTAATCCTTTCAAAGAACCAGCTCTTGGTTTCATTGATCTTTTGTATTGCTTTTTTGGTCTCTATGTTCTTTATTTCTGCTCTGATCTTTATTATTTCCTTCCTTCTGGATATTGTGGGCTTTTCTTGTTGCTCTCTTTCTAACTCTTTGAGTTGTAGGGTCAGATCATTTACTGCCAGTTTTTCTTGTTTTTTTTTTTTTTTTTTTTAGGTGGGCCTGTAGAGCTGTGAACTTCCCTCTCAGGACTGCTTTCATTGTGTCCTATAGATTTTGGATTGTTTTGTTTTCACTGTCATTTGTTTCCAGGATGCTTTTTATTTCTTCTTTGATCTCTCTGGTAACCCAGTCATTGTTTAATAGCATGCTATTTAGCCTCCAAGTGTTTGATTTTTTCCCCAATGTTTTTATTGTATTTGATTTCTAATTTTATGTCATTGTGATCTGTGAAGATGCTTGTTATGATTTCTATTCTCTTGAATTTGAAGAGACTTTGCCTGTGTCCTAATATATGGTCTATCTTTGAAAATGTCCCATGTGCACTGGAGAAGAATGTATATTCTGTAGCGTTGGGGTGAAATATTCTAGAGATGTCAATTAAGTCCATCTGATCTAGTGAGTCATTTAGGATTGCTGTTTCTATGCTGATTTTTTGTTTAGAGGATATATCCAGTGGTGTCAGTGGGGTATTGAAGTCCCCTACTATGACTTTATTGCTATCGATCTCTCCCTTGATATCTTCCAGAAGTTGTGTTATGTATTTGGGTGCTCCTGTATTGGGTGCATATATGTTTACCAGAGTTATATCTTCTTGTTGAATTGCTCCCTTTAGTATTATGTAGTGGCCTTCCTTATCTCTTGTTATGGCCTTTACTTTGAGGTCTATTTTGTCAGATATAAGTATCACAACCTCAGCTTTTTTCTCATTTCCATTTGCCTGAAAAAATTTTTTCTATCCCTTCACTCTCAGTCTGTGTGAATCCTTTGTTCTGAGGTGGGTCTCTTGCAGACAGCAAATATATGGGTCATGTTTTCTTATCCATTCAGCTACCCTGTGTCTTTTGATTGGAGCATTTAATCCATTTACATTTAATGTTATTATTGAAAAGTACTTGTTTGTGGTCATTTTTATTCTTAATGCTTGTGTTTCTTCTTGTCTTTCTGTTTCTTATTTTTACAGCAGTCCCTTTAGCATTTCTTGCATTGCTGGTTTGGTGGTAATAAACTCTTTTAGCCCTTTTTTGTCCGTGAAGCTCCTGATTCCACCTTCAATTTTGAATGATAGCCTAGCTGGGTATAGTATTCTTGGATTCATTCCCTTGCTTTGCATCACTTTGTATATATTTCATTCCATTCCCTTCTTGCCTGGTGTGTTTCTCTTGAGAAGTCAGCTGATATTCTAAAAGGAGATCCTTTGTAGGTAGCTTTCTGTCTCTCTCTGGCAGCCTTTAAGATTCTTACTTTGTCGTTGGTGTTTGCCAATTTAATTATGATGTGTCTTGGTGTTGGTCTTTTGGGGTTCATCTTGTTTGGCACTCTATGTGCTTCTTGGTCTTGTGTAGTTTTTTTTCTTGCCAGTATCAAGGAAGTTTTCTGTCATTATTTCTTCAAACAGGTTTTCTATTCCTTGCTTCTCCTCCTCTCCTTCTGGTACCGCTATTAAGCGAATGTTGTTTCATTTTGCATTGTCCCAAAGCTCCCTTAGGCTCTCCTCTTGCTTTTTAAGTTTTTTTTTCCAGTTGCTCCTGTGTTTGTGTGTTTTTTCCTACCTTGTCTTCTAATTTGCTGATGCAGTCCTCAGCCTCTTCTTGTATGCTGTTTAAGCCTTCCATCGTGTTCTTTATTGCAGCTATGTTGTTCTTCATTTCCTCCTGGTTCCTTTTCGTGTTGGTGACATTCTCATTCAGCTCCTTATAATTCTCATTGAGTTGTGTGTATTTGTCATCCAGCCATTTGAGCATCTTTATAACCATTACTCTGAATTCTTTCGCTGATAAGTTAGTAGCCTCAATTTCATTTAACTCCCTTTCTGGTGATTTCTCTTTTTCTTTCCTTTGTGGATTGCTTTTTTGTCTTCCCATGTTTTGCTGTAATGTTTTAATTGTAGCTCCGATTGCTTTGCTACCCAGTTTCTTTAGGGTATGGTGCTACTGGTGTGACCTCTCAGGTCTCCTAGGTTTGGTAGTCTAGTGTAGCTGCCTACTTGAGCTATTTGGGTTCTCTTGATATAGGCCTGCAAGCTGGAAAGGCACAACTGAGGTATCTAGAAGTCAGCAGCTGTGGAGGGGGTGTTCCAATTTTTGCTGTCTTATGGCCTTGGTTGAAATCACGCGTGCCCTGCAGGGACTCACAGTGGCACCCAGGAACCGTCTATTGGGGTGGTGGGGCTCAGGAAGCCTGCATTCTGGCAAAGCATGACTGTGGTGTCCAGAGTTCTGTAGTTGTGGGGTGGGCAGACTCAGCTTTTGCTGCTGCCTCCGTGGTTGGATACACGCGATCCCAGCGGCAGCTCACAAGGCACCTGTGGTGAGTTTGCCAGCAGGGTGTCCTGACACACTCTGAGGGGCCCTGGCACTGAAGCCACTGGATTGCAGTGTCTGTGGGCAGGTATCCCCGAAGAGGGAATTCAGTGTTTCTACAGCACAGCACCCCTGTTTGTTTAAGTATGTGACCAGCAGGGCTCACAGTGGGGCCCCAGGTCTGCCTGTGGAGTGGTGGTCTTGGGAGACCTGCAAACTGGAAAAGCATGCAACTGTAGTGTCCAGAGTTCTGCAGCTGTGGGGTGGGGAAACTCAGTTTTTGCTGATGCACCTGTGGTGGACAGGCTTGCACTCCCAGTGGCAGCACACAGGCGCACCCACGGTGAGTTTGCTAGCACAGGCGCACTGAAGCACTCTGAAGGGCCCTGGCATGCTTAATCAAGGCGTCTTTGGGCCGGTATCCAAGATGGGTGAATTCAGAATTTCTACTACCCAGGGGAGTGCGTCCCAATTAGTTCAAGATCAGACCCAGCAGAGGCTCACTGCGGCTTCCCAAAGTGCCCTGTGGAGATGGGCTCAGGGGGAGTGAGCAATTGTGGCAGTGCAGTTCGCCAGCGCTGAGCTCTGACGCACTCTGAGGGGCCCTGGTGCTGAAGGGCCCTGGCGCTGAAGTTGTGCAGCTGCGTGTGTGTGGGCAGTTAATCAGGCAGAGGGAATTTAGAATTTCTACTGGGGGGCTTTGCGCCTGTGTCTGTACAAAATCACATCCAGCTGAGGCTCCCAGTGACTCCTAGGAGAAGTCTATGGAGTGGTGCGCCTCGGAAACCTGTGAACTGGAGACATGCGAATGTGATGTCTGAGGTCTGCCACTGGGGAGGGGAGGCTGCAGGCAGGCTTGGTCCTCCTTTGGAGGTGGAGATCCCAGGGTCTGCGAGTGTGACTGCAGGATTTTGGCTGGAGTGGCTGCCTGGTTGGTCGCTGGTGGGCAGTCTCCCAGGTCTGTCTGGGTGGTGGTGCTGATGAGTTCCTAGAAGTGGCCACTCTCCCCATTAAGATGGCCTGGGCTCCATGCCCGTGTCCTGCAGTCCGGGGAGTGCAACAACGGTGGTAGTCTCTCCGTGTCCCAGAGAGCCTGTTCTTCCAGCCTCTGCTGCTCCTGCTGGAGTTAACTGTCCCTCACTCAGTCACACACACAACACACACATCCACTCACTCTCCTTTTATCCCTTCACTCACTCACTTCCTAACCCTTACCTCCATAATGCCAGCAGCCATCATTTGATGCTCCAAGCCACATCAAGGTTTTTGTTACCAAACTGGCTTAGTGGGGACATTTGATCCAACCCTGCCTGTCCAGGCTCTTCCACCCTCAGCTGTGTGGCCTTGGCCAGGATGACTTTCAGACCCTGAGGCAGCCCATCCCCTCACTTGGGAGGCTGGACTTAGATAAACAACAGGAGGTGCCTTACTGAGCACTTACTACCTGCCAGCACCGCTGCAGGTGTGTGGTGGGAACCAGGACAATCCTGAGGGCACAGTTCCTTAATTTTGCCTCATTTATAGGTGAGGAAGCTGTTGAGGAAACCACCCTGGTCAGCAGCTGGTGAGGGAGGAGCTGGACGGAGGGTGTTAGGGCATCCATGGGGAAGCTGGAGGCCACAGGGAGCAGGCCCAGAACCCTCTGAGGAAGGGGTCTTTGTCCTCCTGGCCTGGGCTCTGATGGGGGTCAGCCTGGGTCAGGGGACAGGATTAGGGTGAGGGTGAAGGAAATGCCATGGTACCTCCTAGTCCTTCTGAGGTACAGGAAATAGCCGAGGGAGGCTCCCAGAGCTACCATGATGAGGACCCCGATCATGCTGCCAACGATGGTCCCCACAGAGTAGCCCGTGTAGTTTTGTTCTGCTGAAAGGAGAAGGGAAAGGGGGAGAGGTGAAGGCCCAAGTCCATTCAGGGGAAACCAGGAGGGGCCTTGCAGGGGGAGGCCTGGTGAGGGAAGAAGGAACTGCCACCTGGTCTGTGCAGTTTGGGAGTGTCAGTCCTGATACCCCACTTCTGGCGGTTGCATCATTCTCTGGTTTGCACATTCGAAACCTTCCATTGGCTCTACCTTTGCACGTACTCTCACACCCACCATTCCTATGTCCTGGTAATTTTCCTCTTAACACCTCTTTCCCTCACATGTTCTATCTCTTACCCCTGTTTCTTCTTTTCCATCACTATGGACAGTCTTAGCGGCACCTTACCTGTCAACTAAGTGCTGATGAGTAATAAGAATGTGCTGAGTGTTTTTGATGATCAACAGGGTGTGAAACACTCTACCTTCATGTCATCTGGTCCTTCCACCCCCACGAGGGACTGGGGTGTCACCCTACTGAGCACACACAGAATCAGGGATGGGAGGTGCTTAATAAATGGCAGGCGGTCACAGATCTGGTGAGTGATAAATGACATTTTCACCAAGTTCTGATTGACTTTACAGCTACTGACATCAGGGTTTGTAAAAAAAACAATAATAGTTGGTACACTGACTGAGCATGACCCTGTCTGTGGGCTTTATTCTCATTAACCTCACAATAAATATCCTAACAACAGTGTTTAGGTCCAGCTGTTTTATTCCAGTTTCGAGATGAAGAAACTGAGGCTCAGGTGGGTGAGAGCCTTCCCCATGGTCAGCAGCTTATATTCATAGAACCGAGACAATGATGAGATTAGTCTAATACTGGGGTCCGTACCCATGTGCTCTATAGGCTCTGAAAGAGGCTCCCACCTCCTCAAGGCTTTCATCCATCTCACCACCCTGCCCATGACATATACAAAGAGCAAGTGGGAGAGGTCGAGGGTCACTCATATTGCACATGTAGCCTGAAGAGGTCACTTTTGCTGGAACTGACGGGGTTGAAGACCTCACACTGATAACCCCCAGCGTCCTCCCTCCTGACGGGGTCTATGGTGAGGGTGCTGTCGTCCTGGGACAGCTTCATCTTGTAGGTGAGCAGGAGACTCTGGTTCTTGAAGAGCCACCAGATGGAGATCCTCCTGTCATTTGTGAGGCAAGTCAGGACCACTGCGTCCTTATGCTCTGTGACTGTGGCATTGCTGGCTCAGATGGAGGGCTTTCCCAGTGGCTCTGTGGAAAAACAGAGGAGGTGACTGACTGAGAGTGGGCTCCTTCCTCAGAGATGTCAGCCACTCACAGCCCACAGCAAAGGTCACCAGAGGAGGACTCTGACCTCTGCAAGGTGAGGACCTTTGTTCAGGTGACAGTCTGTAAGGAGAGGGCTATACCCTCCTCTTCCCTCCAGATCACCTGGAGATCTGAGATGTTAGGTCCGGGAGCCTTAGATCTTGTGTCCAGCATCTTTATCACCAGGTGGCATTTTCCACCCATTGACTTTTGTGTGATTTCCATAGTTGTCTGTGACTTTCTAAATAATCACATCCTCTCTCTCATATGGTGGCTATACATAGAGATGGGAAGGCATTTCGTTTTGTTAAGGAATTTATTAGAGTCTATAACCCAGGCAGTCTTCATGACCTTAGGACCTGGAGAAGTTTCAATCTAAAGGATTTTTCAGTCTGAATAGGACTTTCACTTCCTGGCCTTTGGATTGAATATCAGGGAGAAGGAAGTCCCTAGAGAGAAGTAGTCAGGTTTAACATCAGGCTGGTACTCTTAGCTTGCTTTGTAAACTACACACTTTGTGGCACTGCTCCTACTGTCCCATGAATCTACATACATGTCATGGAAGCACTACCATTCACTGTGCTCCGTAGGAATGTCACATATGGTCGTGTCGCACATTGTGGTGCAGCTGGTGACTTCAGAGTCAGGACACAGCTCAGAGGAGTATCTCCTGTGTCTCACTCTCTCCCCACATACATGCAGCCTGGTCTGAGGGAGGCATGGTGTCGATAGGGGACATATTTGGCACTTTGGAGGACAGGCTACTCATGCACCTTCACCACAGACCCCTGTCCCACCACAGAGGGCACAGAGCTGTCAGTCACCAGGTGAGCCTGGAGCAGAGCAGGGAGCAGGGGTCTGTCCTTCTCACCCCTCTTCAGGGGTGGTTTCCTCCTTTAGTTTGGGGAAAAAGAGGTGAGCTTGTTCAAAGCCTTGTATGTTCCTTGTAGCACATGGAGCAGGTAAAAGACAAGAGGTGATAGAAGGTAAGGGTAAGTGAGAGAAGAAGCAACTTTGCCTTGAAGACCCTTGTTTTCCCCTCTGGAAAACTCCCTCCCTCCACCACTTGACTCTTTCTGGGTCTGAGAGAACCCCCTCCTCATTTTCCAAGGTTGGACCCAAGCTTTACTATGACAAATCAGAAGAGCAACGGAGGAGAGTCTATAGAGATGTATTGAGAGGGCTCAGGGGAAGACTGTGATTTGCTTGTGTCCATGGCCACAGGATGGGAGACAACACCATCTAGGCTCTGTTCTGAAAACCAGACACACCTGCAACCCACAGCCTGGTTCAATGGTCCAGGAGGCACTTACCATAGACTGTGATAGTCTTGATTATGGTCTTATGAAGGCCAGAGACAGTGTTATAGGCAAGGCAGGTATAGGATCCACTATAATTTGAAGTGATGTTGGGGATAAAGAGCTCCTGTGTGGGGTGCTGGGAACTCCCATTGATAAGCCAAGAATACTGTGCAGGTGGGTTAGAGGCTGCCTGGCAGGAGAGGCTGAGGTTTGTCCCACGTAGGTAATGGGAGTCTGAGGGGGAAATGGTGGGAGCGTCCGGGCCATCTGGAGCAAAGAGAACAAAGCCACACATGATGTAATCAGAGGGAAGGGGAAGGTCCTGGTCTGTGTAAGGGCCACACTGTCCCTCTGAAATGGATCACAACCTTGTTTTAAAATGTTTCACCCATAGCCCTCTGTGTTCACTGAGCCTGAGTCATTAACCTTTTTGTTCCATGAAAGCTTGTTAACCCCGAGACTCTCCAGAGAGGAGCGTCTGGTCCCCTTCAGTCTTGGCTCAAGGCTGAGCCTGCCCAGATGTGTCTGGTACAGGAACTCATGCCCCCCGCCCCGGGTGTTCAGAGTCGGGGTCTGTGTACTTGGACCTGAGAGGGATGGATGTAGCCTGGTCTCTGGCAGTGTGGATTCAGGTGAACAGCCTGGTCCAGGCAGGGACAGAAGTTACTCACAGACAACATTCAGGGTGAATGGGTCACTGCAGCCAGCACTCACGGGGTTCTGGGTTTCACACGCATAGGGTCCCGTGTCTTTCCTTGTGACAGGGAGTAACGTGAGAGTCCTGTTGTCCTTGGACAGCTGCAGCCTGGCACTGGCCGGCAGACTTTGACTGTTGATCAACCACAGGTAGGTGGTGTCATGGGTCCGAGGTTCACACGTTAACATGACAGGGTCCTTGTACTCCTCAGGGTTGGAGTTGTTGCTTGTGATGCTGGGTTTGGGTAACTCCGCTGTGCAGACAACAGAGAGAACATTGCCCATTGAGTCTTCCAAAGTCTTCTTCAATCAGAATTGGTGCATCTCAGCTAACTTGAGTTCTTCAAGAAATAAGTCAGGTCTGTGCGTCGCAAGACAAACAAATGATTGAGGGTCTGAGGGTTCAGAGATTGCAAGGCCACCTGCTCTTTGTCTGGGAGAAAAAGCACAGACTTTCTCAGGTGTCAGATAACTGTCAGGGTTTGATTACAGAGAGACACAGCACTGGAAGTCAGAGACCATATGTCCTGCCTCCTCACTGACCAGCTAACTGCCTGGCTTACCTTGGGTCTCACCTGGAAGGTGTAGGTGCTGAGTCCCTTCCAGCTACTCAGACCTATATTGTCAGATCAACATGTGTTTCCACTGAAGCCTCATGTTCCAGGGTTGACCTAGAGATGAGTAATGATGGGCCATCCCATATTCCTTAAATCCTGAGAAGACTAGGCACTGTGGCCCTGAACTGGGTATCTGAGCAGAAAAAATACACAGGAGACAAGAAGCAACTCTGTTGGTGAGTTTAGTACCCAGACTGAAGGTCCACGAGGAGTGGCTGTCTATCCAGGAGTTCACTGGTGACTGACATGAGACAGTGACTCCAGAAAGGGCAGAGCAGAATCCAGGAATTATTTAGAAAAGAGTGAGGGAAGGCGGGAGCTGGCTGGCTGTGGCAGCAGAGCCGGGCTCTCTGCATTGGTCTTTAATATTCTTTCTGCCACTTCAGAGGGCAGAGATCTTTCCTCAACATGCAGACAATAGCACGTACAGAAGGGGGGCTTGTGGAAGGTGGAGGAGCATGAACTTGTGGAAGATATGGCCCTCATGGGCCATTTGTGTTTGGCAGTTATGAGACAGATTTTGATCTAAACTGTGAAAGAATATGTGAAAATCACTCATGCCCCAAAGTTTTAATAACTGTTTTTGGAGGAATCTCTGTCTAGAGAGCATGAAGAAGACCAAGTTGTCCAACCAGGTCACACTGTGACCAAAGGGAGATGCCACAGTGGGTTTGAAATGAGGGACTCCCTGGGATAGAGAGAAGGTGAGTCCTGCTAAGAGTACAGAAGTGACCGGGAGGCATGTCCAGGTGTCTCTGCTGTATAAAGAGAGGGATGACTCCAGATTGGAAGAAAGGACATGTGCCATGTTAGGCAGAAGGTCCTTCTAGGGAAAGTCAGGCCGATGGGGAGGAGCCCACACATGGGCATGTGGCATATGTTCTTCCTTTTCTTTCTAACTCAGGAAACAACTGGAGTTTAGTCGTATTTATTCAAATTGGGCAGCATCTGAGAGAAAGGAGAGTGGCTGGTGGATCTCACAGTCTGAGAGGATCCCACCCTGTGGTCAAGGACACATGTGTGGAAACAGGCAGTGAACCATTCAGATGGTGCAGGGTCACCAGGCCCACCTTGGAAACGTCTCGGGAGCCACTGGGAGGAATGGGAGCCTCACACCAGGACAAGGGTGTGAGTAACCAGTCAGTGGTGAAGTGAGCCCATGAGCTTTGGGGACTGAGACCTGTCCTTCTGCCTTTTGACTCCCTGGTTGAGTCATTTAGAGATTCGGTTAATGGTTTATATGTCTCTGTCAGGTGGCCTGTTCCTCTTGTTGGCCTCAGGGGAGGAAGAAGCTCTGGATGGGGGCCCAGCAGATGCTCTTTCTCCTGGTGGCCTGGGAAACTGGCTCATGATGGAACTGGGGCTGTTGCTCCCACATATTTTTGTGTCCTTTCCTATTGCCCGAGAGGGTGGGCCTGGACACAGGTGTTAGCAGGACAGTCTGCACAGTGGGGAAAGCAGAGCAGAGCCAGGCAGTGTGTCTGGAGTGAAGGAGGAGGCAGATAAGGGACATGAAAGGAGCAGAGAGAGGCAGAATGTCCTTGGTGAGCAGTGGGGGTCACAGGTGACTTCAAAGACCCCAGGGACCAAGAGCCCACAGCTTCCCCAGCGCAGGAGCAGTGCAGCCTGGAAAACCTTCCCCAGTGGAACAGCACCACAGTCACCAAGGGACTTGGCTCCTGAGGAGGCTTCAGGGACAGGTGGTCAGAGGGCTGGACATGGCTCTCAGCACCTGTAGGGACAGGGAACAGGTGTGGCCAAAACCTTTTAGGACTCTGCATCGAGGTTCCAGTCTCTGAGGCAAGTATGTATCATTCATTCATTCATTCATTCATTCATCATTCACTATCATTCCTTCCCTCCTTCATGAAAGAGCAAGTGAGTGCTGGTCCCTGAGCTGGTAGCAGGTGCAGGGTGGAGAGTGAGAAGGCAAAGTCCATTGCTTCATAGGTAGTGGGAGTGACGCCAATACATCAGGAAACAAATAAGTGGTTTCAAGTCCAGTGCAGGGAAGTGTGGATAGATAACCTGAAGGGGAAGGCCTGGGCACTTCCAGCAGTAACTCTGAATGTTATTGTAGGTAATCTGATTCTAGAGTGAAAATTAATTCTCCATTTGCTTTATCACCAGACCAGAAAATCTACCTTCAGTAGGGACCCCTAAGAAAAAGCATTGAACCAATGGCTGGTCTCAGAGTCCACAGACACCTAAGACCCTCATGGAGGAGAGGATGGGGCTGTGGCTGTGCAAGGACCTTGCTGAGCATGAAGAAGAGCATGTGTCTGTGTGAGCCTGATTCAGTGACTGTATCACACTCTGCCTCCGTTTCCCATGAATAAAAATAGAACAAATGGCAAATGAACTCTGGATTACCATGTTGTCTGTGAATTGTCCTTAAAACATCTCTGACTACCTGAACTCAAGCCCAGTATAGAGGAGACACTGACTTAAATGGCCACTACCATTATTTGTCTCCATGAGAGAGAATTCCTGGCCTGACCCCTGGTGGACAAGGAACTGTCAGGAGCATCTTCTCTCCTCTGTTCCTTCCTGGAGACCTGACCTCCCTCCGGAGTCTCCTAAGTCCCTCAGAAGAGTGAGCTAATGATACAGGGTATTTTGTCTATTTGTACTCTCCTGACACCGCCTTAATTGAAGGAGTAGGCTCTGTCCCTGTCCTGCTGTGGCTCTTGGGGCTGATCCCTGGCTGGTGAGCTGGAGTAGAGCCACTGCTCCCACCCAGCCCTTCCAGGAGGTCAAACCCAAACTGACACAGGCTCCCCAGGTTCCCTGGAGTCAGGAGCCCTGGGACAGGGGTGTGAGAGGGGTTCCCAGGCTGAGCTTCTCTGTGAGCATTCCAGGGTCCCCTCAGGACAGTCCCCCACCAAGCTCTTCAGGGTTTTCTCAGTGTCATGGTCATGAGGAGGGGACCAGGTGCTGGACTGAGACTCTGCTGAGTCACTCCCATAAGACTTCTCTCTGTGTAGAATGTCTGTAGTGCTGGAACCTAGGAAGGGAACTCTGATCTTAGGAAGTTTGTTTCCACTCTGTGTTTCCTGCACTAAATGCCCAAAGCCAACCTGGGAGATGATGCAGAGGGGGACTGAGGCAGAGTTGAGGGCTGTCAGTCCTGTGTGTGAAGTAGACTTCACCCCACCCGACACCCAGAGGTCAGAGAGCAATCACTCACGGTATACACGGAGCTGTCCAGTTACTTGCATGCTCTGATAATCTTTGTCTGTGACTAGTAGGGTATAGTATCCTGTGTCTTTCAGGGTGACTTTCTGGAACAGGAGGGATCCGTTGGGGTAAATTGTCTCTCTACCACTGCTTGCAGGCCCGGGGGTAGTTGTTTGAGTGTCTATTACATATGATACAATTTGATGGCTGTTGTCCACCTTTCCCCCTGTGTACCAGGAATAGAGTCCAAGATTCCCAGGCAGGTTGTGGACACGGAGAAGCACATCCTTCCCTTCGGCAGCACTGGGCGGCACTGATTCAATAGTGAGCTGGGCAGTGGTGGGCAGGCTCCAGGAAGGGATGAGTGAGGCTAGGAGGGAAGAGAGAAATTGATCAACATTTGGAGCTATGTATTGGGATGGAGAGATGATCCCTGGGTCCTGAACAGGTCTCTTCATCTCTCAGCCTTGGTCTGAGTGTGTGTGTGTGTGTGTGTGTGTGTGTGTGTGTGTGTGTGTGTCCTGTGGTCAAGTTCAATAGCGTGGCCACCTCTGCTCTTATTTCCTCTGTTTTGAATCCTATTACTCAGGTGTCTACCCTCAGATTCCTGCTGATACTCAGGAGTGTCCTTTTCTGATCACCTCCTCTAAAGACATCTGTCTTCACTTTCTGACATGTTCATGGGCCGTTTCCTGCAAGGCACTTGTGGTTACCTGACATCACATCTAGATCTTCCCTGGTCTGCCTCCTCTCATAGAACTTGAGATTCATGGGGACAGGGGCTTTTCTGATCTTGTTGCACCTGCAGTGCTTGCAGCAGACTGTAAATACTTGTGGGTGAATGAATGAGTGTTCAGGGTCCGGCACCTCCTGGGATGTATCTGCCCATTTCTGAGCTTGGTGGTGAGGACACTGTTTAGTGCCCCTGGTTAAATTTCCTATCTCCTCACATAACATGTTGTTATCTAAAGTTTTCAGCATTCAGCTCTCAGTGATGAGTAACTTGGGAAATGAGCAGCCATTGATGTTTTCCTGTGTCTCACCACTTCCACATCATTTTCCTGTTGCTGAGTCCCTTCCCCCATCCTACTCTGTTCTCCTGTCTCCTCTCCTCAAGTCCAAACAGAAGCCTGCCCCCTACCCCTTGTTTTCTCTGAGAGCCTGTGTTCCCCAGGAGTCCCCAGCTAGCTTGTGCCTCTCCTCCTCCCGTCCACCACCAGGTAGTTGTCCCCTCTCACCAGCAAGCAGGAGCCACTGCCAGGGGACAAGTCCTCTGTGTGCAGGGGCTGAGGGGGACTCCATGGTGTCTGCTGCCTGTTCTTTCCCTCCCTCTGTGGGAAGAGCTTGGATTCTAAAAATGCTCACACAAGCCCAGCTTTCCTAGTCGGTGGGATATGCTGTTCCTTCTCCCTGTGCACTGAGCCTCCTTCTGGGCAAAGATCACTTTTCTGGTCACATGGGCCAGGGGCGGGGTCTGTACACAGGTTCCTTCCTGCCTGCTAGTTATTCCTGCCTCCCTTTTCTTTCCTCTACATTTGCATTCCCTGTAATTGCTGAGGCTTTTTCCTTCTTCTGCAGTGACTCCTCCCCATGTACACACACACACACACACACACACACACACACACACACACACACACATACACCTTGCTTGTGCAGTAGGCAGTTAGGCCTGAGCATAGTAGGACAATAGGCCAGTAGGGAAGGTCACCAGAATGGAAAGCCCCAGGTACCTAGCAATGTGCAAAACTGGACTGGGACCTTGCCCCCTGGGTAACCTTTCCTCCCAGAGCATATTCTGGTTTTGCAGTTTAGACCCTCTGACCTTTCATATCACTGGTCATGTGGTTCAGGCCCTCCTCTGACCTTTCCTCCCCTGGCATGTTGTTAGCAATGTGGGTTAGATGGCATTAGAGGGGGAAGAAACCAGAGGACCTAAGAATAACCTTCAGCATTAAGCCCTCAGGACAATGAGGTGCCAACTGGCATGAAATACATCTAGGCCTCAGTTGTGTTTCAGCTCCAGGCCCAGAAAAGCAGCAAAATCAGATGAGTGAGAACATCGTTGACATCAGGATCTACTGCATTGACTGATGATCTTTGACCCAAAAGGGCACACCTGGAAAGCTGATAAATATTTTATTGGGCTCCTCCCCTGAGACCTCCAGATAAGTAACCTCAAGAAGTATGCCCCAGTGTGGCTATTTCTCTCTGCAACACACCCATGGCTGTCCCCACTTCTTCTCTCTTCAACGCTCTTATATTTGCTCTTTGTCCTAAGCTACACGCACCCTTCTTTTGTTCAGTAACCAGTTTCCTGAGCCCATTTCTTCTACAGCTCACTTCTTCTACCTCTGTGTCTTTCTAAATAAATTATCTCTTATAATTTGAGTTCTTGACTCTGAATTCTTCTCTTAGCTCAACTCAAGTACCGAGGTTGCTGAACTGAGGGCCTAACTCTGCAGGTTAACACCTGGTGCCATGCCACCGCTCACAATTAGACAAGTAGAAGCTTGGGGTGTATGTATCCAGGGCATCTCCCACAGCTCTGTGTGGAGTGCACAGTAGCCCTACCACTGCCTTCTTGCATCCCCATTTGTATCTTATCTTCAGAGCAGAAGCCTGGGACGACATCAGGAATTCTTTTCACAGGAATGCTACCCCCTTGTGTATGGTATCATCACGGGAACTTTCTAAAGATTTCAATGCCCAGGGGACATCTTCGAAATCCTGCTTTGGGCAATACACCTTGAAAACCGGGTCTTGGACCAGAGCAGTGACTTGGATTATTGGAGAGAACCAAGATGGTGGCATACGTAAACACCTGAATTTGCTGCCGCATACAACCACATTAAAACTACACCTAAAAGACAAAACGAATACCATCTAGAACCATGGGAAGGCTGGCTGAGTGGAAATTCTACCACTAGAAGGAAAGAGAAAAGCACATTGAGTCCGGTAGGAGGTGCTGAGGTGTGGAAGCTTGGAGGTACGGAGGCCCGTATGAAAGGGGCTGGCAGTTGGGTACGCTGTTGTGTTTTTCAATTGGGAGGGAGAAACAAACTCCCGACTACTCTGAACTCCAGTTCCAGGTGAGAATTTGGGGACCCAGACTCATATGGAGAGAAACTGGACTGTCTGCCATCGAGCTAGAACGTGAGGGCGGCTTTCTCACAGATGTGCTTGTAGCGTTCATTGTTACTGAATGGGGCTGCAGGACACAGACCCCAGGACCTCTCTGAGGCAGAGCAGATTGGCAGCCATTGCAGTTTGCTCTGCCCTGGTGATTCCCTGAGAACCCGCCCCACCCAATTTACAACCCCACCCAAGGTGTATGCAGAGGCTTTTGCATATGAATGGCCTGGCCTTTTCCGCCTAAAAACATGGGCAGACTCAGTGAGCACCAAAGCCCCACTGAAGCAAGTCCCGCCCCATAATGGTGTCTCCAGCACAGAAGTTCTCCCAGTGTAGACAAAACTTGTCCTCACAGCCAGTTGGCCTGGAGGTCAATTCCACTCAGTGATACCAACAGCAATCAAGGCTTAACTACAACAAGACTGTGCACACAGCCCACAAAGGGGTGCACCAAGAGTGTCTATTAGGGAGGCTGAGCCACTGGGCCCTATAGGACACCTAGCACACAAAACCACTCTATCAACACAGGAAAGCATCTAAAAATGTGGAGACAAAGAAACAGGTCACAAATGAAAGAAATGGAGGAAAGCAAACTTCTGGATATAGAGTTCAAAACCACAGTTATAAGATTATTCGAGAATCTTCTAGAAACCTCCTAGAAATATAGTGAGACCCTCAAGGATATGAAAAAGGACCAAACAGAAATTAAGCATACACTGACTGAAATAAAGAATAATATACAGAAATCCAACAGCAGACTAGAGGATTCCAAGAATCAAGTCAAAGATTTGAAATATGAAGAAGCAAAAAACACCCAACCGGAAAAGCTAAAAGAAAAAAGAATACAAAAATATGAAGATAGTACAAGGAGCCTCTGGGACAACTTCAAGTGTACCAACATCTGAATTATGGGGGTGCCAGAAGAAGAGAGAGAGAGCAAGATATTAAAAACCTATTTGAAGAAATAATTATAGGAAACTTCTCCTACCTGGTGAAAGAAATAGAGCTACAAGTCCAGGAAGTGCAGAGAACCCCAAACAAAATGAATCCAAAGAGGACCACACCAAGACACATCATAATTAAAATGCCAAGGGCAAAAGACAAAAAGAGAATCTTAAAAGCAGCAAGAGAAAGACAGTCAGTTAACTACAAGGGAGTACCCATACGACTGTCAGCTGATTTCTCAACAGAGACTATGCAGGCCAGAAGGGAGTGCCGAGAAATATTCAAAGTGATGAATAGCAAGAACCTACAAGATTAGTCTACCCAGCAAGAATCTATAAATCTATAAGATTAGTCTACCTTCAGCTCTCATTTAGAATTGAAGGTCAGATAAGAGCTTCACAGAAAAGAAAAATCTAATATTCTTTATTTCAGTCAGTGTATGCCAAACCAGCATTATATGAAATGCTGAAGGGTATTCTTTAAGAAGAGGAGGAAGAAGAAAAAGGTAAAAAAAACCAAAGTGACAACAAATACATATCTATCAACAAGTGAACCTAAAAATCAAGTGAATAAAAAATCCGATGAACAGAATAAACTGGCTAATAGAACAGAATCAGGGGCATAGAAAGGGAGTGGACTGACAATTCTTGGGAGGGAAAGGAGTTTGGGGGGTGCAGGAAGAGACTGGATAAAAATCATACACCTATGGACAAGGACAGTGGGGGGAGGGTAAGGGCAAGGGGTAACAGAAGGGGGTGAGGTAGGAACCAAGTGGAGGGGAGCTATGGGGGAAAAAAGAGGAACAACTGTAATAATCTGAACAATAAAGATTTATTTAAAAAAATATACTGTTTCAGCAGCTGCCCAGCTGTAGTGGATGCCCAGCCAGAATGAGACCCCATGATGTGGGGATGGGGACTCCCCTCCCCATTTCCGTGCATAGGAAGGGTCTGCATGTCTTGCTAAAAATGCAGATTCTGACTCATATGGATGAAATGAGCCACATGTTAAACTGAGAAACTCAGGGAAGGCCTGTATAGCGGTCTTGCAAACTCAGAGACCTAAAGTAATCACAAAAGATGGTCTGAAATTAAACTTTAACTAAAAGCCGTCATGGTGGGTAGTTGGTATCCTAGGTTGGTATCTTCACCGACAAGGTCAACTGTTACCTGACCATATCTGTCTTTTTGCATCTATGATGACATATCCTTGAAATGTCAGGGTAACTTTTTTTCTGGACCCCCTGGGGCACAACCTAATGTGTGTGGGTGCCAGACAGATACCAAAAATTCCTTCATTGTTATTGTTACCGTGTTAATTGTTGACTATTAACTATCCTGCACCCATCTAAGTATCATTTTACTTTTTATCCAATCCCAGAGGTTTCCCCACTTTGCTTTCTCCCCCTTCTCTAATCTTTCATCATTGGATTTCATGTAACCCACCTAGGTCCCCTGCTATGATTGCAATGTATAAAAATAAATGAAAAATCCCCACACTATTCTCTACCAGGAGTGGGCAAACTTTTTGACTTGAGGGCCACAATGGGTTCTTAAACTGGACCGGAGGGCCGGAACAAAAGCATTGATGGAGTGTTTGTGTGAACTAATATAAATTCAAAGTAAACATCATTACATAAAAGGGTACAGTCTTTTTTTTTAATTTTATTCATTTCAAATGGGCTGGATCCGCCCGTGGGTCGTAGTTTGCCCACGGCTGCTCTAGACACTGTCCAATTTGTTGAGATACTAGTAATGCTTCCCAGCAATTGTGGACATTTTGGCTTAAATAAACTCACACAAATTCTTTACAGGGTTGAATGTTTTTACGTTAACAGTACTTGCCATATTCACGGTAGGATTCTAAACAAGCTCACCCAGAACCTTCCAGCAGACCTGGACTTGGTTGGGGGATCCAGCAAAGGGCCCATTGAGCCCCCTGGTTCTCGGCCCATTGGGTGAACATGGGTGAGTTGTCTCTTGGATCCAGGACCTTCCTTTTCTTTTGGTAGAGGGTTTGACTTTATTTGAGCTGTGTCTTAAAATCCTTGAGATGGAATTAAAGTTAAGGGTTGACAGAACTCAGTCGAAGGCAGGACTGGAGGAAAAAAATGAGTGGCTCGTTTTGATTTTGGCTTTTTAATTGGAATTGCTTTCTGAGAGTCTGAGCAAAAAACCTTGGCTGTATAAATGAGCTGAACTCATCAGCTCATAAGATACAGGGGCACATCCTCCCTGCAGTCCAATTCTTGGTTATTCTTAGGTGACTAAGAATGTTTGTGAAGGTGTCAGAAGTGCAGGAGCCCCATAGGGAAGGCCCAACTCAACTGTAATTAACTAACTGGCTCATCTAGGGGGCTACCATAAGGCTTGGTCTTCCCGGGCCTGAATCCTTCCTATTGTTTCAGACAGTCCGGAGAGAAACTGAGGCCACACTTGACCCACTACATAACATATCCTGGAAATTTGCTCAGACTACAGATATCCAAAAATAAAAAAATTTAACATGGGAAATTGTGCCTCCAAGGCCAGACGCTCCCAGACCCCAGCCCTCATTTAATATTCCTGTTAGGAAACCTTTACTTGCAAGTGCTTTACAGAAATGGGAAGATTTAACTAGAAAATTTCAACTTAGAAATGGCCAAAATGCAGTTGTTTTGGGGTATATACATTAATATTTTGCATGCAGAAATTAGAAAAATGTCGGTTCTGAAATGAAACTGAATGACTATATGGGAAGCATGTCTTTACTTGGAAAAATGGAAGCTTCTTAGGAGAAGAATAGAAAAAATAATTCTTCCAAAAAAAGAATGGAAATTATTAAGAAATTTAGGAGACTGTCTCAGAATGATTCTGAAGTTAATAAATGCCTACACCCCATTTCCCCCTCTTCCTTTCTGACCTTCCTTGTCTGGACTTGCCCTTTCCTCTCCCTTCTTCCTTCCCCTTCTGTCTCCTCTATTACCACTGACTTGAAGGAAAATGAGAATAGGAATTCTAACAGTCCCTTTTGGAAAAAGCTGGTCTCAGCTAGAGAGGAACCAGTAATTGTTCCCGACTTTGTCTGGAACTGTGATGGATTCACAAAAATTTAACTGTTAGAACATGTAATCCTGTCTATTCTGACCTATTCCAACTAATATACCCACTGTTTCGGAGAGCAAGGCAACAGGATTACTAAATAAGGTCTGCTGTGCAACAGGAGAGGAGTCTTTTGCAAAAAAAGCAAGGTTTTCTGTTTAAAAAGAAAACCTGAAGTGTGATTTACAAAGTCGAAACAGAAGCAAACATAAGGCTGCTCCAGGACTATGAGAGGGTATTTTCCCCTTTCCCTTACTAAAAAATTGAAATTATCATAAAAGGGAACATTACTAGGCCCTTGGAGATACTGGGGCTTCTCTATCTGTTCTTTGCCCCACCATCTACGTTTCCCTCTCCCTTGGAGTAAAGCCTCTGTACAAATGGGAGGGGTCTCTAGGCAACCAATGGCTGTTTTAAAATCAGAACCTGTCCCCTTTCAATTAGGGCATGTTAAGGGGCAACATATTTTACTGGTCAATTCGGTCCCAAGTCACCTGATATAGATTTTAAAATCAGTGATGCCTACATGTACAAAACCAAAAAGGGAAAATGATGATTTTAAGGGAACCCCCAAGAGAAAACTAACCTTGAGGCTGACTGAATGTTTGCTAACATCTTTTCATTATTAACTTCCATGAAAATCAGAGAATGCTTAACAGCAGACCCGCCCTACTCAGAATGGCCCAAACAGCCCAGAGACTTGCAGAGATGCCTAACCTCGGCTTGCTACACATGCCTCTGTAGATGGGGAACCAGGCCACAGTGCCTTGAGAGTCCCCTTTTCTATTGGGGTACAAAGGCTTAAACTGGGAGAAATTTGACTTGGGATCCCCAAGGGAAAAAAAAAGGCTAATCTTTTGCAACATAGCCTGGCCCCATTATAAAGTAGACAATGAAGAGGTTTGGCCAGTTAATGGCACCATTAAGTTTCATTCCACACTGCCTGCAGCTAGGCCTGTTTTCACATTCCCAGGGAAGTGAATGGAGAATGAGGCCTACTTAGATCAATGTGTCTTTTCCATACCTGTAAGCAGTTATGAGTCAGAAATGGCACTCAGCTCTATGCTACCTGTAAACCAGATCTCTCTGTAATTGCTACAGAATCTCAGAGAAAAATATACTCAAATAAAAAGAAACATTTAAAAATGGATGAATAAGTTCGTCCTTTTGCCAACACTTGCCAATCCTTGAGGGATTAAAGTACTGTCCTTGTTTTACTGTGTCCTGTTTTCATCGTCAGAGGTGTGGCTCCAGAATATTAAAGTCCACTAAATCATTTTCCATTCCCCTATTCAGCTCAAAATGCTATAATTGGCTTTCCAAGTCCAAAGTCCCAGGACCTTTGAGATGAAAGTACAGGAACTCTGGTCTGGGCCATTTTAAAAATACAAATCTCTATAAGCTGGAATTACAACTGAAATACAGAAAGACTTCCTGAAGAATGAATGGAAAACTCACAGGAGAGAATCCTGATACCCAAGGACCGAAGGTGGAGACTGCATATAAAGGGACAGTTAATAGAGATTGATAGGAGGGTCAGAGGCCTGAAAGGGCTGTCGGGGCACCCACAAACAGCAACTGAAGTCCTGGAGAGATATCTCAGCTGTGTGTGTGTGTGTGTGTGTGTGTGTGTGTGTGTGTGTGTGTGTGGAGGGGGGGTGGCAGTGGGCAGTTGCCACTATGAACTCTGGGATCTAATCCCCAAGCTGGGATCCCCAGCAGAGAGCACCAAATCTGAGGGTATCCACATAACATCTAACTGTGAAAAGCAGAGGGGTGCTGTCTGCCAGGGAGTGGCAGCTGAAAGTTAGGACACCTTCTTGAAGGGCCAATGCACAAAAATTCCCTGTGGAGCCACCCACCTTGTGCTCTGGCAGAGGGAGGGTGAAGTGGACTGGAGCTGTGAGAGCAGAACCCAGGACTGAGGGCTCTGGGGCTAGAGCTCAGAAGGCAGACACCCCAATTTTCCTCAGCGGAGTCATTCTCTCACGCAGTGGAGGACATCTTTCCCACATAGACATTTGTCTTGCGTAGGGTGAAGACAGTCGACACACCATATTGGAAAACACCTTCCCCTGTGGCCACTTAAGACTTGCAAATCAAAAACAATAATGAGGTGCCATCTCACACCTGTCAGAATGGCTATCATCAACAAATCAACAAAGGACAAGAGCTGGCGAGGATGCAGAGAAAAAGGAATCCTCATGCACTGCTGATGGGAATGCAGACTGATGCAGCCACTGTGGAGAACAGTATGGAGTTTCCTCAAAAAACTAAAAATGCAACTTCCATTTGACCCAATAATCCCATTTCTAGGAATATATCCAAAGAAATCAGAAACACCAATCAGAAAGGATATATGCACCCCAATGTTCATAGCAGCACATTTACAATAGCTAAGGTTTGAAAACAGCCTAAGTGCCCATCAGCAGATGAGCGGATTAGAAAACTGTGGTACAGCTACACAATGGAATACTACGCTGCTGTAAAAAAGAAGGAACTCCTACCATTTGCAACAGCATGGATGGATGTAGAGAGCATCACTGTAAGCGAAATAAGTCAGTCAGAGAAAGGTAAGTATCACAGATCTCACTCATTTATGGAATATAGCAAACAACATAAACTGATGAACAAAAATAGAGCCAGAATGGGAAAAATATTTTAGAATATAATATAAGTAATCCTGTTATTTGCATATTTTTAATATTTCCTACAACTTTTGTGATATGATACTATGTTAGTACAGTTTTGGTAATATTATTATACTTAAAATCCTTGTTTTCTTAAAATATTGTTTATTGCAAGCAATGTTATTATATTTAAAATAATTTTTCTTGAATAATTAATGTTGATTGGATTTAACATTATTATATTTAAAATTGTTTTTCTTGAGATATAAAATAAAAAAATAAAAATCTCTGGAAGATAGCCACGTAAAGAAATAAGCTTTAACTTATTTCAACTATTCTTTTCTAAATTAGTAAATTTTAATTAAGGTTATTGAATTTTTGAGATATTTTGAAATAATATGAAATACTGAAACATTGCTTGCTAAATAAGCCTTTAAATTTGCCTGCTTTTGTCTTTATTGTCTATAGTCTGACTGACAGCTTAGGCCCTCTCCCCACTGGGAGTAGGCCTAAGCCAGCAGTAGGACAACCTTAGTGCTGCTGCAGAGGCAGGAGAGGCTCCTGCCACCCTGCTGCACTCGCCAGCAGGTGACTCTGGGGCTGAGAAGGGGTCCTCTGAGTGATGACTGGTGATGGGATCCACCTTCTGTCTTTGGGTGTGACCAGCCTGGTTCCTGTTTCCAGGGACAGAGTCCCAGGACTAGCAGTCTCAGTAGGACCTCCAGTGAAGGGGGCAGGGGGTGTCCTGCATGTCTGATGGGGGGACTATGGTAGGAAGTCATATGGCTGTGAGCTCCCTGGTTCTTGAGGGCCATGATTTTGTTTTTAAAAAAGAATATTCACTTATTTATAATTGTTGCCAAGTAAACTTCTCTTTTAAACAGGAACATAAAAACACAGCAGGGCTTTGCACAAGTGGAATTTCGAAACAGTTGGTTTGTATACGTGTCAAAATAAGTTAGAATGGAATTCATCCAGGAGTTTCCAAGTCCCCTGAGAGGCCTCACACCTCTTTGGAAAGTTTGGGGTTGAAAGGTGAAGATAGTAGCCTTTGCAAGACCACCCTCTCCCACCCCCGCCTCAAATTGTGAGTTGTGCTGTCCCTTTCCTTAGCTTTGCCCAGGTCCTAGGCACAGGGTAGGGGGGTTCAAGTATCAAACTCCCAGAGGGTCAGCTGATGGCGGGGCTGCAGGCAGGAAGGAGAGCCCCACCCTGGGGTCCTGAACCTTCTCCCTTGAGTTTCTAAGACCAAGTCCACTGCGCTGGCAGGAGCAGAAGATAAGAAGAAGGAGGAGAAGGTAGAGGAGGAGGAGGAGGAGGAGGAGGAGGAGGAGGAGGAGGAGGAGGGGGAGGAGGAGAAGGAGGAGGAGGAGGAGGAGGAGGAGGAGGAGAAGGCACAGGGTTCTTTTTGACCCAATAATCCCAGGTGCCAGAGGAAAACTGGTGCCAGCAGCCAGGTGAAGGAAGGCGTATTGCATGAATCTTCATGCAATGGGCTTCTAGTATAAAATAAATTACCTTCCAAATACTCCCATTTGCTAATATATATATATATATATATATATATATATATATATATATATTCCACTATGGTCCTCATTTTCCTTTTTAAAAATTGGTCTTCCTGGGAGCTTGCGGACTCTTGGCTGTCCCCGTCCTCAAAATGGATACTTGTTGCACCTTAAGGAAGACAAATGCTCCGGTCTTGCCCCTAACAATTCCCGTGGGTCCCCAGTGACCTCTTCAAGGTGCTCTGCCCCCTGCTCAAGGGGCCTCCACCTGTCCGAGTTAGTGTGGCCTGACCAAGGTGTGTCTCATCTCAGCTCATGGTGGGGACACTGAGCTGGGACACACCATGTGTGGTGCCCCAGCTAAGACAGAGCTGGGTGACATCTGCCAAAACCCACCTTAGGGAGATAAGACTGGGCTTCTGGGGGTTGGCTGGGGAAGGTGTCCCCTGGCCAGGTTGGGGTGCATGCGCACCTGGCTCCAGGCAGCTCAGGAGGCACCTGGAGGTAGAAGGCAGAGGCCCTACCTGCTCTGGGCCTGGGCTATTCCCAGATGAGGGCTCGTGCGTGGGAGTGGGCAGTGCTGAGCAGCTGGGGCTCCAACATCTCTAGAAGCAGGCAGGGGAGAAACAAGGCCTGGCCGGAGTGATGCCTTCTTCAGTGTCTGGACCCCTGAGGGGCCATCACTTGGCCCTGCCCACACTGGCTGCCCCAGCACTGCTGGGCCTGCAGAAACCTGAGAACCTGTGCTCTGTGACCTGTCCCTTTCCCCACCCTCCCACAGCAGCAGGCCCAGGAGATGCAGACCTGGGTCCCTGTTACCCTTCCTTCCCCCAAAGACCTGGGGCCTGGGCCCAGTTCATAGCTGAGGCCAGTGATACCATCCATTTGGTCTATAAGTCCCTACTGCTGCAAACGAATCAGAGTTGGGGGAGGGCTCCGCACAGTGGGGCAGCAGCTTATTTCTCAGCTGCAGGAACACAGCCTGCAACCCATGGGTCTCACCCCCATGCCCAGGCCCCCCTCACCCTGTTCTGGGTGGCCCAGCTTTGCTATAGCACGTGGCAGTAGGCCATCTTCTTCATGGCCTGCTCCGTGAGGACACTGGCCTCGGTGCTGCCGTCCACACCCGGGTATCCATAGTCATTCTCTTCCAAGTCCTCCATCTCCTGCTGGCTACCAAGTTCTGAGGGGTTGGTGCCCATAATCTCCATATGGGGTCTTGGCTGTCTAGGCCAATGTCCATGTTGCTGTACTTGACCGTCATGGCTGGCTCAGGTTGCCCTTGAGGTTAATCTTGCTGGAGCAGTAGGGACACTGGAAGGGCTTGCTGCCCGTGTGCAGGTGCATGTGGCCCTTGAGGGCCATGATTTTAGGGAAACCTCCCCTCTCTGCATCTGTTGGCTGAGCCTGTCCATGTGCTCCCCGACCCTTGGGGCAGCCTCTGTCCTCTGCCTGGGGGACTTGGCTCTGGTCACTCTGCCTTCCCCATGGTGGTACAAGGCAGCAAGTGGGGAGCTACACAGGGTCCCTGTGAGAGAAGGTGCTCGTAGCCCCCTAGAAGGAGCCTGTAGGACAAAGCAGACACATGGGAGGGGCCCAGAGGGGTCTGTGATATGGAAATCAGGCTCCTTTCTCATCTCCTTCACCAAAGCCAGGCTCCTATGATAATTTCCTGTGTTTTTGGTGTGTTCCAATTTCACCCCCTGGAGGGCATAAAGAGACCTGCGGCTGCATCAGGGATGCTGACCAGGCTCCAGCGGTGGGATCTGACCCTGAGCCCTGGGCAGGGGTAGGCTCTGACCTCTAGACTGAGTGGCCAGTCATTGTGTGTCCCAGGCTGCCCGACTTCATCCAGGACAGGGTGAGCACAGGGAGAGGGTGGTGGTTGTCCAGAGGACTCCGGATCCAGTGTGAGGAGAACTACCCACCCAGGAGGAGCTCGCTGTCCTTGAGGTTTCAAGGAAGGGCCTGGTGAGGGCTCCTGTGGGGCTTCCAGGAGAGGGTGCTGGCCTGGGGTTCTGATGCCCAGGATGCCCTGTGTGTCCCCATCACAGCACTGGGCACTGCATCCAAGTCTCCTGTGTCCCCATCTGCTCTAGGCCTCCCAAAGGGGCCCAGGATCTGGAGCAGGTCCACATGGAGACTCAGCAGGGGACCCTGAAAGGAGGCCTCCCTGTGACCCTCTTCCACTCTGAGGTGGAAGCGCCCCAGATGCTGGGTTCTCCTGTCCCATCCTGCACGGGAAGTTCCCCAGGACATCATGGGCTGGTGAGATGTTTTCAGAGACACAGCCTGGTGACCCCACAGATCAGGGCCTTTGCGCACAGGGATTTGCCCCCTGACTTCCTTTGAGGTAAAGGTGGGCTCCTTCCTCCTGTGGTAGTAACTCCACCTGGGTCGAGAGTCCAGAATTTGATTCAGCTCAGGTGTCACTGAGAAGAGGAAGTACACAGGCTGTCACCAAGATCCACCCTGGGAGATGAGCTGTCACTCACCAAGTAGAGGTGGGAAGGGCTGTGATTTTGGAGGAATGAATGGGGGTCTGACCCCTCACTGTTAGGAGACCCCTGCCCTCCCTTTTTGAGACAAACAAGGGCAATTGCTGGCTTCCTCCCAGGCTGACACCAGGCCCTGGTCTTCAGAAAACATTCTCTGCCCACAGATGTCACAAGTGGTAGGATAAGAACGCAGGTGCCAGGTTTAATTGTGTGGTTTCCATATTTACTTAATAGTGTCTGTGAAGCAATGTGAGGGTACAGACCGGCAGAGCTGCGTATCAATCTGTTTGGGTATCAACCTGGGCATAAGGACTGGACCTTTCCATCTGTCAACAGAGGTTAACTTAGAAGTGAGCACCCTGGCTCTCACTGCAGGTTCCCTCCTCCTCAGATTCCTGATTCCCTCCTTGCTCAGCACGGCTTCTGTGGCACAAGGTCCAGGCACTCAAAGAGCCAAGTGGCCAAACCACAGGTTTCAGTAACCCTCCAGATGTCGGAAGCAGGTGCTGGGATCAGGGATGCCTCATGACAAAGGGCCTCCAGGTCTGAGTAACCACCAGCTGGGGGGCTGGCAGGTTCTATCATGGTAGGTGGGATGTGGCCTCAAATGCACCCGAGAGAACCCAGGAGGTGCTGTGCTAGCTGAGAGCCCTGTGGGTGCTTTGATGCAGTGATTCGGTTTCCAGAGCTTCCTGCTGTCTGTGCACTGGCCTGAAGGCCCCGATTGAACCATAAAGAGGGGCTGGACTCTTCCAGTCTCAGATCAGACCCACCAATCAGTGCCAGTGGATGCAGGGACATCAGGGCTCAGGTTCAGCACACAGGGCGCACACCTGTCTTGAGAGCCATGAAGCTTAGGAATTAGCTCGTCCTTCTGCTGGTGGGAGGTGCTGGGATCTGGGTGAGTGCCTAGAAACCTCCTCTAGTTTTGCTTTACAGATTTAAAGGGATAAAAGGTAATAATTTCTACTGACAAACAAAATAGGTGCAAAGGCATGGATACATGGGAGGGAGCGGGGGCAACAGGAAGAGATTAACCAAAAACCATATATGCATAGCCCATAGACACTGGCAGTAATGGGATGAAGGCCTGGATTGGGGCGGGCCCGAGTGGGAGGGAGGAAATGGTGAAGTGGGGGACATCTGTACTACTGTCAACAATGAAAATTGTTTTTAAAAACGTAGCTAGCCTCTTGATAGGAGCGACTTCTTACATCATTATAAAATGAAAACATGCACTGGAATATTCTTTAGAGGAAAGCCAATAACCATTTTCCATTTATCAGTAACTGTGATGCAAGTTTAATATTTCTAGGTCATCACTGATAACACTTTTTGTAATTTAGCCCTTCGAAGTGGTAAAAGTCGCCTATGATTCATGTTTTAGTTCAAGATTGTGGATTTCATGTGCACTCACCTGTGATTTTAAGTGCTCATATAGGTCACCTTCTGTGAACACTATTGCCATTTCACTCTGTCTGTTTGTTACTCATCCCTGTACAGAGAGAGGCACATTTTGCCTGGAAGGCATCTGACCCCCACCATTAAAAAGAAGTGTTCAGATGCTTCTGGTTGATGATGATGGCACTGAGGTGGATGTCTGTTCAGGGTGGGCCAAGGCAACAGTTTTTGAGAACTTTTCTCTCACTATTACCTGCAGAAAGCACCTGTCACATGTTGGGATGGAGGAAGGACAGAAATAGAGGTCTGTAATTTAGGTATCACACCCAAGAGTGGACAGCAGATTCTGCCCAGAGTCTGAGAGGTGGAGGGACGATGGTGAGGTCACTACAAAGACCCCCACCCAACCCCTTAATGGGGGAACATTAAAGGTCTTGTAGTTCAGAGAGGGGCCCAGGGATTGGGACAGGGGTAGTCAGTCCACAGGTGCTGGGAATGAGACCTGACACTGTCTATTTTGGAGGCATAAATGCATTTTGAAGTTATGATGTCACAGTGTATGATTCTGAAAATATAGACAAACTCCTATGATATAGTTTTCTACTTAATAAGATGTTTCTTCCTAATGATAGAAATGACTGTATTACTGCTGAGATGCTAGAGATGGCAAGAACATCAGAGTAGGTTGTCTAATGGCATGGCATATAGGTTTGTTATGATGTATTTTCTCTTCCCAGTGTCTACAGAATTTTCCTCACCCAACTTTGCAGTACAACCCACTGGTGTCAATCTGATTTGTGGGCACACCCTTTCACAACCCAGTCTTCCAGCCGGTGAGCTAAGGCAGCCATCAGTCATCACCTCTAACTATGCCTCCTTCTGAACCAGAACCTGTCCTGTGTCCAAGGTCAGCCCTAATCTCTCAACTTTCCTGCTCCTTTCTCTCCTCTTGTAGCAGGAACAAGCCACTAGAGGGCACCCACACTCCTCCTTGAGCTCCTGGAGACCTTTCCATCACCTGAGACAAATAAATGCAAGTGTTTTTCCTGCAACAGCCCCACCCTTCAAATACTCTTTAGATTTGTTCAGGGTGTAGCTCCTGCTTCAGACATCAGGGTTCCCAGGGGAGCCCCTTCACATTGGGGTGTGGCAGAATGGACTGCGGACATGGAACCATCCCCAGGGCCCAAGTCATTGTAGGGGGAGATGGTTCAGGGGCAGGGGCAGTGGATAGTATAGGGTAGACACCCAGGGCCCAGATGTTCTTGCATGAGGGGTGGTCACAGGGGACAATGGTCGTGAGCCTGTGGTTCTGAAGGCCCTGCCACTTAGCATCTGTGCACATGGGCCTTGGCTCGGCTTCTGTGAAACATTTCAGACTAGGCCTTCTTCAGTGGGTGGTGGGTTCTCCTGGGCATTTCAAGAACCTTCCTAATGAAGAATGAGGGGAGATGTGTTATTGGCCTTAGAGAGTCACATTTTCCCCTAGATCTGGGAAGCATCTGACCACCATTAAAAGAAAGTGTCAAAAATGCTGTTGGTTGATGATGATGGCAGTCAAGTTGGAGGTCTGCTCAGGGTGGGCGAGGGAGGTTCTCTCAGGTTAGGACCCATGAAATGGGAGAGTGAGGACCTTCCTGACTCCCACCCTCCTCAGGACACCACTGCTGGGTTCACTGTGGGGAACTGAGCCTCCCCTCCCACTCCCTGCAGTGTATTACAGGGACCCAGAGCCCCTTCATGTAGAGTGGACCATGAAGGAGCGCAGGTGAGGGAGGGCAGGTGGACTTGAGGAGAGAGCCTTATTCCTGGAGGTGGGAGCTGTGAG
This sequence comes from Myotis daubentonii, assembly GCF_963259705.1. Taxonomy (NCBI): domain Eukaryota; kingdom Metazoa; phylum Chordata; class Mammalia; order Chiroptera; family Vespertilionidae; genus Myotis; species Myotis daubentonii. Next base: position 17,673,457 of record NC_081854.1, on the reverse strand, counting down.
ATGAGGGCCAGCAGGAGGCACACAGCCTGCTTAGGGCCTGCAGCTGAGTCGGTGCCCCAGAGCGTTTCCTCTGCAGAATCCAGCCTTTTCCCTGCGAACATTCCATTACCTCCCCTTCAGTGCTCCCAGCTGAGGCCTCAGTGCTTCCCCACTCAGTCCTGCATCAACTCTTTGTCCCCCTCACCCTCGGGCAGCTCAGTCTGCCCAACTGCTCAGTCCCCCAGGGCTGAAGAATGGTCATTGCTGTCCCTGACCCGACCCGTGTGGAGGCCCAGTCCTGCCTGCCTGGTCAGCTGTGGGGCCAGGCTCTCAGGCGCCAAGTCCTGATTACCATCACCCGCCAGGAGGTGGCAGCAGCTGAACAAGGAGAGATGCAGGGACAATTGTTATCACCCTGTGTGTCTGCAAGTGGACATGTGGGGGAAGGTGCTGGGGAGAGACACCAAGGAAATGGTGGAATTTCCTGCTAATTTCGATGCTGGTAGTGTGTGCCTTGGGAATTTAACAGAGAGTTCATGGATATTTTCTTGGAAAAAATAAGAAGGTAGTTGTAACTCAATATATGGGTCCTCTCTCTTCGTTTCTTGATGAATACGGCTAATTTTTTATCAATTTTTTTTATCCCTTCAAAGAACCAGCTCTTCATTTCATTGATTTTTTGGTATTGTTTTTTAGTCTCTATGGTATTTATTTCTGCTCTACTGTTTATTATTTCCTTCCTTCTACTTATTCTGGGCATTTCTTGTTATTCTCTTTCTAGTTCTTTAAGTTTTAGGGTTAAATAGTTTATTGCTTTTTTTTTGTTTTCAGTTATTTTGAGGTATGCCTATAGTGCTATGAACTTCCTTCTCAGGACTGCTTTTGCTGTGTCCCAGAGATTTTGGGTTGTTGTGTGTTCATTTTCATTTGTTTCCAGGAAGTTTTTGAGTTCTTTCTTGATCTCGTTGGTAACCCATTCAGTGTTTAACAACATGCTATTTAGCTTCCAGGTGTTGGAATGTTTTGGGGTGTTTTTACTGTAGTTGATGTCTAATTTAATTCTACTGTGATCTGAGAAGATGCTTGACATGATTTCAGTCTTCTTGACCTTGTGGAGACTTGTTTTGTGCCCTAACATGTGTTCTATCTTTGTGAATGTTCCACATGCACTTGAGAAGAATGTATATTCTGCTGCGTTGGGGTGAAGTGTTCTATAAATGTCTGTTAAATCCATCTGATCTAGTGTGCCCTTTAGAGTCTCCGTTTCCTTGTTAAGTTTTTGTCTGAAAGATCCTTCCAGTGAAGTCAGAGGGGTGTTAAATTCCTCTACTATGACTGTATTGTTGTCAGTCTCTCCGTTAAAGTCCTTTAGAAGATTTGTTATATATTGAGGTGCACCTATATTGGGTGCATATATGTTTACCAGGGTTATACACTCTTGTTGGATTGATCCCTTTAGTATTATGTAGTGACCTTTGTTGTCTCTTGTGATGGCCTTCATTTTGAAATCTATTTTGTCAGATATGAGTATTGTTCCTCCAGCTTTTTTTTCTTTTCTCTTTGCTTGGAAAAATTTGTTTCCATTTCATCCTGTGTGTGCCTTTTGTGTCTTGTGTGTGTGTGTGTGTGTGTGTGTGTGTGTGTGTGTGTTTGTTTGTTGTTGTTTTTTTGGTCTGAAGGTCCTTTATGGAGGGATGAGGCTCTGCATCCAGCATCAGCTACAACTGGAGCTCCCGGAATGCCCGCTTCTCCACAAGCTTCACTTTGTACTTGCGCTTGAACTTGGCTCTCTCCCGGGGCTCGATCATATTTGTCCTCTGGAAGCTCTTGAACCGGTCACATAGGATGTTGCCATCGGGATTCAGGGTCGGGAGCGAGTTGCCCAGCTCCGAGTGGAGCTGCAAGTCGATGTCGGGGGGCCTGGTACTTGAGCCGCCCCAGCCTGCGGGGCTTGTCAGCCTCGGCCAGCTGCTGTGCCACCTGGGCCTTGATCCCGCGCAGCCTGAAGAGCTCCTGGTGCCGCAGCCGAGCTGCCCGCACCGTGGCCTGCTATACCCACAGCATCCGGGCGGCCTGTTCCCGCCGACGCTGCTGCTCTGTCTTCTTCTCCACAGCAGCCAGGCGGTCGGGTGTGGTAGCTTTGGCTCCTCCAAACTCATCATCTCTGGCCTGGTCTCCAGCCCCCTTGGGCCCCTGGCCCTGGCCCTCGCCTGGCTCCCCTTCCCCATCTGACTCCTCCAGCAGCCCCTGGCACATCTCCTCAAAGGTAGACTCCAGGGTGGCTGCCTGCTCAGCGGGGAGCAGGGCCAGCTGCAGCTCCAACTTCTCCGGTTCCCTCTGCAGCTGCAGCTCGACCTCGTGGTCTTCCCAGAGCAGCGTCTGGTGGTCCTCAAAGGAGGGGCTGTAGGAGGCTCCCGAGGGTGTCACCTCCACAGCAGGCACCTGGGACGGCTTGGTGTGCAGACGCAGCGGCCGTTCCACTCCTTTCTTCGTGGTCTGCTCCAGGAAGAAGGGGTCCTGGCCGGCCAGCGGCCGCTCCAGAGGGTTGTCTGTGGCCCAGAGATCGTAGAAGGGCCGCTCCGCGGTGTCCTGGGGCCCGGGCCTGGCTTTGGCCGCAGGAGGGCTGCGGAGCCGGGCCTGCGCCCTGCGCACCTCCCGGGGCAGCTCGCCCAGCTTGGTCGGCCTCTCCCATAGCTGCTTCTTCCGCTTGAGCTTCTTGGCGTTGGGGACCCGGTGGGTGAGGATGTCTTTGGGGGCAGGGATCTTGGATGTGCTCTCCAACACGAGGTCCACCGCAGGGGTTTCTGGAGGAGCAGTGGCTTCTGCTGGCCTTTGGTCCTCTTCCTGCCGCGCACTCTCTCCTTGGGGCCAGAATCCACGAAGAAGAGTTTATCATGGGGGGTGGGGGGCCCCCATACCAAGCCACCGCTCGTGCACTCCTGTAGCTGCAAGTCCTCTAGGAATTGATCCACTTCCAGCCTCAAGGGCTCCAGAGCGAGCTGCCGCCAGCCCGGCTTCCTATTTCTCCCTGTTTCCCGGGCCTCGCCGCCGCCGCCTCAGCGCAGGGTCCGCAGAAGTGGGCCGCAGCCCCAGGAAGCTGGAGTCGGCCTCGCTTTTCGCTTTTCCAGCGGAGCTTGCCGCTGCCACCACTGCTGCCCGCGCCACCTTGTTAAAAGCTGTCTTTTGTTTTGAGGTGGGTCTCTTGTAGACAGCATACAGTTGGGTCATATTTTTGTATCCATTCAGCTACTCTACACCTTTTGATTGGAGTATTTAATCCATTTACATTTAGGGTTATTATTGAGAGGTACTTATTTATAGCCATTTTAATTCTGTATGGCTAGGTTTCTCTCTCTGTTTCTTCTCAGCAATTCCTTACAGCATTTTCTTAATTTTTTTTTTATCTCAAGAGAAACTATTTTGAATATAATAATATTAAATGCAATAAACATAAATTATTCAAGAAAAACCTTAATATAACATTACATGCAGTAAACATTAATATTTCCAGAAAATAGGATTTTAAGTATAATAATATTATCAAAACTGTATAACATAGTATGATATCACAAACATTGTAGGGAATATTAAAAATCTGCCAATAACAGGATTACTACTATTATATTCTAAAATATTTCCCCCCCTCTGGCTCTATTTTTGTTCGTCAGTTTATGTTGTTCATTATATTTCACAAATGAGTGAGTTCATGTGATATTTATCTTTCTCACACTAGCTTATTTCGCTTAGCATGACGCTCAGAGCTGGTTCTCTGGCACAGGCGCCAACCACAGGGTCTGGAGTCTCAGGTCCTGGAGGAACTAAGAAGCCACGTCTGCTCTGGGGGTGATCCGGCAGTACACCTCTGTGTTTGGGTGGAGTAATTCCTGTCACAGAAAGAAGAGATCTCTGAGCCCTGCAGCCTCCTCAGAACACGAGCCGTGTTTCTCAGGTGCCATGGGGGCTGACTGTGCTGGGGTGTCTGTCCCCGGGCACCTTCTCCTCCACCCTCAGTTGTCACTTTTCACTGCCCTTTCCTGAGCCTGGAAGCACAGCCAGGGCTGGGCTGGGGGCAGATCCTGGGGCCCCTGGGACCTGCAGGACAGAATGTTCATAATCCACACTCACCTCATAGATGGGACCTGTTGTCCTGGGGTCGGGTAGGGGCCCCTGTGCAGAGGGGAGAGAGGGTATCAGAGGATGGGGAGGGAGGGTTTTTCTCCGCAGGACGGACAGCTCTGCCTCCTGAGCAGCTGTCTGCACACCTGTAGCCCAGCACCCCAATTCAGCCCACACTGCACGCCTTCTCCCTTGTTAGTCTGGGACCCAGACTGTTGTTCCTGGTGCCCATTCTGCTCCATGCTGGACTCCAGGGTTCCCCTCAGACTCTGTCCCTACCCTGTCTACCCCTGATGTGAGGGCCCCTCTAGGCCACTCAGGGCTCCCCTTGTGCTGGCTGTTCTGGGGAGGGGGTCTGTGCTGTGTTGCGAGGTTGGATGGTGCCCCTGCCCTGAGCGAGGGTCACTGAGGCCCTGGGTGAGGGAACAGGGAGGGGATGGACTTACCGGGAAGGCAGAGGTTCCAGAGGGACCCTGGCCTGGGAGCAGAGAAAGGAGGCGTTAGCACCCAGAGGGGAGGAAGCTTTGGCCTGTTCTCTCAGGAGGGGATGGTTCTTTAGCTCCCAAGTGCCAGGGGTGAAAGGTCATCTCCCAAGGTGAGACCCTCTGGCCATTTCAGGGTCCAGTGAGGGAGAGGTGGTGACAGATGACACAGCCTACAGGTCAGGGTTGACTGGTGATACGGGGTCCCCTGTGCAGAGTGGTGGTGAAAATCGCCCTTGAAGCCCGGGGAAGGGTCAGGGCCTGAGGGACAAGGGCAGGGGTGGACAGTGTGGGGCAGGCCCAGGGGCTCCAGGCTGAACAGACACTCACCAGGGGTGGCCGCTGGAGGTGGGTGCTCTCGGAGGCCATGCGGGTCACTGGCCCTGGGAAAGGTCAGACTTACTTGTGAGGGGTGCAGGGGAACTTTGGTGTCACAACAGGGGGACAGGAGGGTCTCCTTTCCAAGCAGAGATTGGAGGCCTCTCTCCACTGTTCATGGGGGTACGGGCCCAGGAGAGGGGAACTGACACATGGTCTTAGGGATCCACCACTAACTTGGGCCCACAGGGGAAGGACCTCCGGCAGATGGGGGTCTGAGAGGAGTTACCAGGGAAGGGACTGAGGACCCAGGACAGGAATCCACTCTGAGGGTCTGACTTAGTGAAAGGTCAAGGCTGCAAGGGGCAGCAGTGCCAGACTCATGTAGCATCCGGATGAGCATGGTACCTGCTGTGGCCAGACCCGCCCCTCAGGCCTACAGAGCTACAGTGTGACCATGGCCTGTCCTGTCTCCATCCACCTGAACTAGAGGCAAAAACCATGCCACAGGCTTTGCTGTTCTCCCATCTCACACATCAGGATTGTGGTTAATAAACTGGCTTCATGGGGGCATTTGACCCACCCACTCTGTCCAGGCTCTTCCACCCTCAGCTGTGTGGCCTTGGCCAGGATGACTTTCAGACCCTGAGGCAGCCCATCCCCTCACCTGGGAGGGTGGACTTAGATAAACAACAGGAGGTGCCTTCCTGAGCACTTACTACCTGCCGGCACCACTGCAAATGTGTGGAGAGACCAGGACAATCCTGAGGGCACAGTTCCTTAATTGTGCCTCATTTATAGGTGAGGAAGCTCTTGAGGAAACCACCCTGGTCTGCAGCTGGTGAGGGAGGAGCTGGATGGAGGGAGTTAGGGGCCTCCATGGGGAAGCTGGGAGGCCACGGGGAGCCGGCCCAGAACCCTCTGTTGAAGTGGTCTTTGTCCTCCTGGCCTGGGCTCCACTGGGGGTCAGACTGGGTCAGGGGGAAGGATTAGGGTGAGGGTGAAGGAAATGCCATGGTACCTCCTAGTCCTCCTGAGGTACAGGAAATAGCCCAGGGAGGCCCCCAGAGCCACCACAACGAGGACCCCGATTACGCTGCCAACGATGGTCCCCACAGAGTAGCCTGTGTCCTTTTGTTCTGCTGAAAGGAGAAGGGAAAGGGGGAGGGGTGAAGGCCCAAGTCCACTCAGGGGAAACCAAGAGGGGCCTTGCAGGGGAGGCCTGGTGAGGGAGGAAGGAACTGCCACCTGGTCTGTGAGGTTTGGGAGTGTCAGTCCTCCTGACACCCCACTTCTGGCGGTTGCATCATTCTCTGGTTTGCACATTTGAAACTTTCCATTGGCTCTACCTTTGCACGTACTCTCACACCCACCATTCCCATGCCCTGGTAATTTTCCTCTTAACTCCTCTTTCCCTCACATATTCTGTCTCTTACCCCTGTTTCTTCTTTCCCATCGCTATGGACAATCTTAGCAGGCACCTTACCTGCCAACTCAGTGCTGATGAGTAACAAGAATGTGCTGAGTGTTTTAAATGGCCCATAGGGTGGGAAATACTCTACTTTCATGTCATCTGATCCTTCCACCCCCAGGAGGGATTGGAGTGTCACTCCTACTGAGCACAAAGAGAATCAGGGATGGGAGGTGCTTAATAAATGACTGGAGGTCACAGAACTGGTGAGTGATAAAGGACATTTTCTCCAAGTTCCGCTTGACCTTACAGCTATTGGCAACAGTGTTTATAAAAATAACAATAATAATTGGTACATTGACTGAGTCCTGAGTGAGCATGACCCTGGCTGAGGGCTTTAACTCATTAACCTCACAAGAATTATCCTAACAACTGTGTTTAGGTGCAGCTGTTTTATTCCAGTTTAGAGAGGAGGAAACTGAGGCTCAGGGGGGTGAGAGCCTTCCCCGTGGTCAGCCAGCTTAGACTCATAGAACCGAGACAATGACGAGATTAGTCTAATCCTGGGGTCCTTACCCATGGTTAGGCTCTGAAGGAGGCTCCCACCTCCTCAAGGCTTTCATCCATCTCACCACCCTGCTCGTGAAATATACAAAGAGCAAGTGGGAGAGGTCAAGGGTTACTTACACTGCACATCCAGCCTGAAGGGTTCACTTTTGCTGGAATTGACCAGGTTGAAGACCTCACACTGATAATCCCCAGCATCCTCCCTCCTGATGGGGTCTATGGTGAGGGTGCTGTTGTCCTGGGACAGCTTCATCCTGTCGGTGAGCAGGAGACTCTGGTTATTGAAGAGCCACCGGATGGAGATTCCTGTGTCATTTGTGAGGCAGGTCAGGACCACGGCGTCCTTATGCTCTGTGACTGTGGCATTGCTGGCTCGGAGGGTGGGCTTTCCCACTGGCTCTGTGGAGAAACAGAGGAGGTGACTGACTGGGAGTGGGCTCCTTCCTCAGAGATGTCAGCCACTCACAGGCCACACTGATCCCTATAAAGGTCACCAGAGGATGGCTCTGACCTCTGCAGGGTGAGGACCTTTATTCAGGTGTCAGTCTGTAAGAAGAGGGCTATACCCCCCATCTTACCTCCAGATCACCTCAGGGTGAACTTGTCCTGTGTCCCTGGACATCTGCGGTATTAGTACCTGGAGCCTTAGACCATTTGTCTAGCATCCTCATCATCAGGTGGCATTTTCCACCCACTGACTTTTTTGTGACTCTTTCCCAGACCTTTCTGTAACTTTTTAAATAATCACACCCCCTCTCTCGTATGGTGGCTATAAAAAGAGATGGGAAGGCATTTCCCTTTTTTATTTTTTTTATTTTTTTTTATTTATTTTTTTTTATTGCTTAAAGTATTACAAAGGGTATTACATATGTATCCATTTTATCCCCCCGCCCAAGGCATTTCCCTTTTGTTAAATAATTTATTAGAGAATATAGCCCAGCCAGTCTTCATGACCTTAGGATCTGGAGAAGTTTCAATCTAAAGGATTTCACAGTTTGAATAAGACTTTCACTTCCTGGTCTGTGGATTGAATATCAGGGAGAAGGAAATCCCTAGAGAGAAGTTGTCAGTTTTAACATCAGGCTGGTACTCTTAGCTTCCTTTGTAAACTACACACTTTGTGGCACTGCTCCTTCTGTCCCATGAATCTACCTACTTGTCCAGTAAGCACCACCATTCACTGCTCTCCTCAGCAATGTCACATACACTCGGGTCACACAGTGCTGTACAGCTGGTGACTTCAGAGCCAGGACACAGCTCAGAGGGGTCTCCCCCATGGCTCACTCTCTCCCCATTTCCATGCAGCCTGCTCTGAGGAAGGCCGTGGTGTCGATGGGTGACATGATTTGGCCAGTCCGAGGACAGGCCACCCATGCACCTTTACCACAGACCCCTGTCCCACCACAGATGGCATAGAGCAGCCAGCCACCAGGTGAGCCTGGAGCAGAGCAGGGAGCAGGGGTCTGTCCTGCTCACCCCTCCTCAGAGGTGGTTTCCTCCTTTAGTTTGGGGAAAAGAGGTGAGCTTGTTCAGAACCTTGTATGTTCCTTGTAGCACATGGAGCAGGTAGCAGACAGGAGGAGACAGAAGGAAAGTGTTAGTGACAGGAGAAGCAGCTTGACCTTGAGGACCTTTGTTTTCCCCTCTGGGAAGCCCCTTCCATCCACCACCTGACTCTTTCTGGGGCTGAGGGAACCCCCTCCTCACGTTCCTAGGCTGGAGCCCAGCTCTGCCATGAGAAATCAGAAGTGCAAGGGAGGAGAGTCTACAGAGATATAGTGGGAGGGCTCAGGGGAAGACTGTGATTTCCTTGTGTCCATGACCACAGGATGGGAGACAACACCTTTTAGGGCCTGTTTTGAAAACCAGATAGCCCTGCACCCCACAACCTGGTGCCGATGGTTGAATAGGCACTTACCATAGACTGTGATAGTCTTGATCGTGGTCCTATTGAGGCCAGAGACAGAGTTATGGGCAAGGCAGGTATAGGATCCACTATAATTCGAAGTGATGTTGGGGATGAAGAGCTCCTGTGTGGGGTGCTGGGAACTCCCATTGATAAGCCAAGAATATTGTGCAGGCGGGTTAGAGGCTGCCTGGCAGGAGAGGTTGAGGTTTGTCCCACGTAGGTAATGGGAGTCTGAGGGGGAAATGGTTGGGGCATCCGGGCCATCTGGAGCAAAGAGAACAAAGTCACACATGATGTAATCAGAGGGAAGGGGAGGCTCCTGGTCTGTGTAAGGGCCACACACTCCCTCTGAGCCGAGTCACAGTCTGGTTTAAATATGTCCCACCCATAGCCCTCTGTGTTCACTGAGCCTGAGCCTGAAACATTAACCTGTTTGTCCCATGAAAGCTTGTTAACCCTGAGCCTTTCCAACCAGGAGTATCTCGTCAAGGCCGAGACTGGCCAGTTGTGCCTGGGACAGGAACTCATGTCCACCCTGGGTATTCAGAGTGGGGGTCTGTGTACATGGACCCGAGAAGGACGGATGTAAGCCTGGCCCCTGGCAGTGTGAATTCGGGTGGGCACCCTGGCCCAAGCAGGGACAGAAGTTACTCACATACAACATTCAGGGTGAATGGGTCACTGCGGCGAGCACTCACGGGGTTCCGGGTTTCACACTCATAGGGTCCCGTGTCATTCCTTGTGGCAGGGAGTAAAGTGAGAGTCCTGTTGTCCGTGGACAGCTGCAGTCTGGCACTGACTGGGAGACTCTGACTGTTGATCACCCACAGGTAGGTGGTGTCCTGAACTTGAGGTTCACATGTTAACACGACAGGGTCCTTGTGCTCTTCGGGGAGGGAGTTGTTGCTTGTGATGTTGGGTTTGGGTAACTCCGCTGTGCATAAAACAGAGAGAACATGGCCCATTGAGTCCTCCAAAGGCTTCTTCAGTCAGAATTGGTACCTCTCAGCTAACTTGAGTTCTTCAAGAAATAAGGCAGGTCTGTGCATCACAAGACAAACAAATGTATGAGGATCTGAGTGCTCAGAGATTGTAAGGCCGCCTGCTCTATGTCTAGGAGAAAAAGCACAGACTTTTTCAGGTGTCGGACAACTATCAGGGTTTGGTCACAGAGAGACGCAGGGCTGGGAGTCAGAGACCACCCGGCACCTCTCCTGGCTCCTCACTGACCAGCTGACTGCCTGGCTGATGTTGGTGCCTCACCTGGATGTGCAGGAGTTGAGTCCCTTCCAGCTACACAGACCTACATTGCCGGGTCGAGATGTGTTTCCACTGAAGCCTCACAGTCCAGGGTTAACCTAGAGATGAGTAATGATGGGCCTCCCCATAGTCCTTAAACCCAGAGAGGACTGCGCAGGGTGTCCTGGAACTGGGTGTCTGAGCAGAAACAATACACAGGAGACAAGAAGAAAGTCTGGTGGTCAGTTCAGTACCCAGGCTGCTGGGCCATGAGGTGGGGCCATCTGCCCAGGAGTTTGCTGGTGACTGACATGAGACAGTGACCCCAGAAAGGGCAGAGCAGAGTCCAGGAATGATTTACAAAAGAGTGAGGGACGGCGGGAGCTGGATGATGGTGGCAACAGAGCCATGCTCTCTGCCCTTGGTCTTTAATGTCCTTTCTGCCACTTCAGAGGGCAGGGATCCTTCCTCAACACGCAGACAATAGCAGGTACAGAAGCGGGGCTTGTGGAGGTGGGGGAGCATGAACTTGCTGAAAATATGGCCCTCATGGTCCATTTGTGTTTGGCAGTTATGAGATAGATTTTGAGTTAAACTGTGAAAGAATATGTGAAAATCACTCATGCCCCGAAATTCTAATGCCAGATTTTGGAGGAATTTCTGTCTAGAGAGCACGAAGGTCATAGACCAAGTTCTGCAATCCAACCAGGTCACATTGTGACCAGAGGGAGATGCCACAGTGGGTTTGGAATCAGGGACTCCCTGGGATAGAGAGAAGGTGAGTCCTGCAAAGAGAACCGAAGTGATGGGAGGTTGGGGGGTCGGGGGACAGAGGGCGAGTCCAGGTGTCTCTGCTGTATAAAGGGAGGGAAGACACAAAATTGGGAGAAAGGACATGTGCCATGTTAGTAAAGTTGGAGAGAAGGTCCCTCCCTGTTTCTATGGACAGTCAGGCAGATGGGGAGGAGCCCCCACACGGGCCTGTGGCATATGTTCTTCTTTGTCTTTCTAACTCAGGAAACAACTGGAGTTTATTCGTATTCATTCAAATTGGGCAGCATCTGAGAGAAAGGAGAGTTGCTGGTGGATCTCAAACGCTGAGAGGATCCCACTCTGTGGTTAAGGTGTCATCACGAGGACACATGTGTGTGAAACAGGCTGTGAACCAGTCAGATGGTGCAGGGTCACCAGGCCCACCTTGGGAAGGTGTCGGGAGCCAGTGGGAGGAATGGGAGCTTCACACCAGGACAAGGGTGTAAGTTACCAGTCAGGGGTGAAGTGAGCCCGTGAGCTTTTGGGGGAGTGAGACCTGTCCTTCTGCCTTTGACTTCTAGGTTGAGTCATATTGAGAGGAGGTCAATGTTCACATGCCCCTGTCATGTACCTGTTCATATTGTTGGCCTCAGAGGGGAAGGAACCTGGATGGGGGCCCAGCAGCAGCTCTTTCTCCTGGTGACCTGGGAAACTAGCTCAGGATGAAGCCAAGGCTGCTGCTCCTTCTGATATCTGTGTCCTCTCCTATTGCCCGGGAGGGTGTTAGCAGGACAATCTGCACAGTGGGGGAAGCAGAGCAGGGCAGGGCAGTGTGTTTGGAGTGAAGGAGGAGGCAGATAAGGGACATGGAAGGAGCAGATAGAGGCAGTGGGGGTTATGCGTGACTTCAAAGACCCCAGGGACCAAGAGCCCACAGCTGCCCAGGGCAGGAGTAGTGCAGCCTGGAAAACCTTCCCACAGTGGAACAGCCCCACAGTCACCAAGGGACAGGTGGTCAGAGGCATGGACGTAGTTCTCAGCACCTGTAGGGACAGGGAACAGGTGTGGCTAAAACCTTTTAGGACTCTGCATCCAGGTTCCAGTCTCTCTAGCGATTATGCATCATTCATTCATTCATTCATTCATTCTGTCATCATTTATCATCATTCCTTCTGTCCTTCATGAAAGAGCAAGTGAGTGCTGGTCCCTGAACTGGTAGCAGGTGTAGGGTGGAGAGTGAGAAGGCAAAGTCCTTTCCTTCACAGTTAGTGGGAGTGGCACCAACACATCAGGAAACAAATAAGTGGTTTCAAGTCCAGTGCAGGGAGGTGTGGATCGGTAACCTGAGGGGAAGGTCTGGGCATTCCCAGCAGTGACTCTGAATGTTACTGTAGGTAATTTGATTCTAGAGTGAAAATTAATTCTCCATTTGCTTAATCACCAGACCAGAAAATCTACCTTAAGCTGGGGATTGCTAAGAACAAGCACTGAACCAATGGCTGGTCTCAGGGTCCACAGACACCTAAGACCCTCGCGGTGGAGGAGAGGATGGGACTGTAGCTGCACAAGGACCTTGCTGTGTCTGTGGGAGCCTGATTAAGTGGCTGTATCACACTGTGCCTCTGTTTCCCCTGAATAAAAACAGAACAAATGGTAAATGGACTCTGGATTACCATGTTTTCTGTGAATTGACCTTAAAACATCACTAACTACTTGACCTCAAGCTCAGAATAGAGGAGACACTGACTTAAATGGCCACTAGCATTATTTGCCTCCATGAGAGAGAATTCCTGGGCTGACTCCTGGTGGACAAGGAGCTGTCAGGAGCATCTTTTCTACTCTGCTCCTTCCTGGAGACCTGACCTCCCTCCGGAGTCTCCTAAGTCCCTCAGAAGAGTCAGCTAATGATAGGGGGTGTTTTGTCTACCTGTGCTCTCCTGACACCACCTTAGGTGAAGGACTAGGCTCTGTCCTGTCCTGATGTGGCTCTTGGGGCTGAGCCCTGGCTGGTGAGCAGAAGGAGAGCCATTGCTCCCACCCAGCCCTTCCAGGAGGTCAAACCCAACCTGACACAGGCTCCCTAGGTTCTCTGGAGTCAGGAGCCCTGGGACAGGGGTGTGGGAGGGGTTCCCAGGCTGAGCTTCTCTGTGAGGATTCCAGGGTCCCCTCAGGCCAGGTGTGACCAAGCTCTGCAGGGTTTTCTCAGTGTCATGGTCATGGGGAGGGGCTAGGGGCTGGACTGAGACTCTGCTGAGTCTCCTTCTGCTGGGTGATTCCCATCAGCCTTCTCTCTGTGGAGAATGTTGTAGGGCTGGAATATGGGAAGGGAACTCTAACCTTAGGAAGTCTGTTTCCACTCTGTGTGTCCTGCACTAAATGCCCAAACCCAGCCTGGGAGATGATGCAGAGGGGGATCGAGGCAGAGTCAAAGGCTGTCAGTCCTGTGTGTGAAGTAGAGTTCACCACCCAACACCCAGAGGTCAGAGAGCAATCACTCACGGTATACACGGAGCTGTCCAGTTACTTGTTTGTTCTGTAAATCTTTCCCTGTGGCTAGTAGGGTGTAGTATCCTGAGTCCTTCAGGGTGACTTTCTGGAACAAGAGGGATCCATTGGGGTATATTGTCTCTCTAACACTGTGTGCAGGCCCGGGGGTAGTTGTTTGAGTGTCTATTACATATGATATGATTTTACGGCTGCTGTCCACTATTTCCCCTTTGTACCAGGCATAGCCGAATAGATTCCCAGGCAGGTTGTGGACACGGAGAAGCACATCCTTCCCTTCGGCAGCATTGGGCGGCACTGATTCAACAGTGAGCTGGGCAGTGGTGGGCAGGCTCCAGAAGGTGAAGAGTGTGGCTAGGAGGGAAAATAGAAATTGATCAATCTTTGGATCTATGTATTGGGATGGAGAGATGAGGCTTTGGGTCTTTAGCTGGTCTCTTCATCTTTCAGCCTTGGTCAAAGTATGTGTGTGTGTGTGTGTGTGTGTGTGTGTGTGTGTGTGTCTCCTTTGGTTAAGTTCAGCAGCATGGCCACCAGTACTTCAGCACCTCTGATCTTATTTCCTGTGTGTGCGTTTTTTTTTTTTTTTTTTTTTAATAATTGTAAAGAATTTTTGTGAATTTATTTGAGCCAAACTGTTGACATATGCTGGGAAGAAGAACCTCAACGAATTGAGATAATGTTCTGGAGAATGGCTGGTTACATCTTATTTATACATTGCAATCAAAGGAAGGGATGTAGGTAGGTTATATGAAATCCATTGGTGATAGACTAGAGCAGTGGTCAGCAAACCGCAGCTTGCAAGCCACATGTGGCTCTTTGGCCCCTTGAGTGTGGCTCTTCCAAAAAATACCATGTGCGGGCGCGCACGTACAGTGCGATCGAAACTTCGCGGCCCATGAGCAGAAGTCAGTTTTAGGCCTTGGTGAGTCTATTTTGAAGAAGTGGCGTTAGAAGAAGTGGGGGGTGTTGGTCAGTTGGGCGACGGGAGACATGGTTCAGGTGGGCCGCGGTATACACAACACGGGGGAGGTGTGCACGATTCATGCAGGAGTTGAGTGAGCCAGTCAGTCAGCAGTCTCATTGTGCAGTGCTTAGTGCTAGTTGCGTCCGAAAATTGCACGAGGGTGACAAAAGTACCTACTTGAAGCATAAAGTTACCTGTATTTTTCCAACCAGCTGCAAATCCTACAGGTATTTTTGTCATCAATTTAAGAATTGTAATTATTTTGTGTTGGTGGCTTTATTATTATAAAATGAAACTTATCTGCTTAGAGGGGTTTAAATGCCTAACCTTGCTAAAAAATGTCTCTTGCTTACTGTTTATTTCCTTCATTAGCACTCATGACAACTGCAATTTTTTGATGTGACTATTTATTTATTTAAAGTTGATCTTCCTCACTAGAATGTAAGTTCCAGAAGGATGGCATGTTATCTCCAGCCTCAGACACATAATAGGCATTCCATAAATATATTAGTGTATTGAACTCATGTTGTTAGTACTAAGTTCACCATCCAAAATTATTTATTAAGTTAATAACAATGTACCTCCCTATATAGTTTAAGTTTTAAAAATTTGGCTCTCAAAAGAAATTTCAATCGTTGTACTGTTAATATTTGGCTCTGTTGACTAATGAGTTTGCCAACCACTGGACTAGAGAGGCAGGAGAAAGCAAAGCGAAGCAAAGCTGTTGTGGGGGTGGGGGGGGTGGGGGTGGGGGGATCCCTGGGATTGGATAAAAGGAAAAATGATGGACACATACTTAGGTGGGTGCAGGAACAATTAACATGATAACAATGAAGGAATCTGTGGTATCTGTCCTGGCCCCCAGCGCATTAGTTTGTGCCCCAGGGGCTCCAGAAAAAGGGAAGTCACAAGTTACCCAGACACTTCAAGGGTATGTTATCATAGATGCAAAAAGACAGATAGGCTCAGTTAAGGTAAAGGTTGACCTAGTCAGTGAAGATTCCAGCCTAGGACATAACTGCCCACCTTATCTGCTTTTAGTTAAAGTTTAATTTCCGACCATCCTTTAGGTTACTTTAGGTCTCTGAATTTGCAAGGCTGCTATGCAGGCCTCCCCTGAGCTTGTCAGGCTAGCATGTGGCCCCTTTATGACCACAAATCCCCCTTTTGGTCATAAATCAATCCAAAGGATGCATTGATGACCAACCTTTTGGTTGGACCATGGAGTCCCATGGTGCTAGGAAGACTCATTCTAGGATGTCTTATTGACAGCATGTCTTGCTGAACAGGTGGACCACTGGGGATGGGGCAAGACCATAAACTTAGATGGCATTCAAGATCGAATTATTAGTATTCAAAAGGGAGGCAGTCAGATCCTATATGTCCTTGTTAAAAAGTATTCTGGATCATTTCTAATTTTTGAGCCACCATAATCTGAGTCTTTTTGCTGTTTGTCAAGTTCTGTTTTTCTGCATCTAATATAACATTTACATACCAGGAACAAAAGTAACAATAATAAACCAGTAACATTGATTAGGAAGAGAAAATGTCTAATACTAGACAAGGAAAAGTCTGAGGGGAACAAGCATCCCAGCCAACGGAAAAACCCTTTACATCAGTTGTCTGGGTAACTTGTGACTTCCCTTTTTCTGGAGCCCCTGGGGCACAAACTAATGTGCTGGGGGCCAGGACAGATACCACAGATTCCTTCACTGTTATCATGTTAATTGTTCCTGCACCCACCTAACTATGTGTCCATCATTTTTCCTTTTATCCAATCCCAGGGGTTTCCCCACTTTGCTTCCTAATGCTGCAACCCTTTAATACAGTTCCTCATGTGGTAGTGACCCCCAACCATAAAATTGTTTTCATTGCTACTTCATAACTGTAATTTTTCTACTGTTATGAATCGTCATGTAAATATCTGATATGCAGGATGTATTTTCATTGTTACAAATTGAACATAATTAAGGCATAGTGATTAATCACAAAAACAATATGTAATTATATACGTGTTTTCTGATGGTCTTAGGCCACCCCTGTGAAAGGGTCTTTCCACCCCAAAAGGGGTCTCGACCCACAGGTTGAGAACCGCTGCTTTACATGTATTATCATATTTTTTTATTAAGCTAATATATGTTTTCATCCTTCATCCACTGTCATTTGTACCTTATGATATGTTTGGCCAGATGAATTAAGACTCTACTATTTCATTATCTAGATCAGGAAGCTCTAATTTTTCCTCTGGCCAATTAATTTCCATAAGTATTTCCTCTGTTGTGAATACTGTTACCCAGGTGTCTGCCCTCAGACCCCTGCTGACACTCAGGAGCGTCCTTGGGAGACCCCCTCCCAGACCACCTCCTCTACAGACCTCTGTCTTCACTTTCTGACCTGTCCCTGGGCTGTTCCCTGCATGGCATTGTGGGGACCTGACATCACATCTACATCTTCCCTTGTCTGCTTCCTCCCCATAGAACATGATCTTCATGGGGGCAGGGACTTGTCAGATCTTGTTGCACCCCCAGTGCCTGCAACAGGCTGCAAGTACCTGTGGGCGAACTAGTGAGTGTTGCAGGGTCCTGCACCTCCTGGGATGTATCTGCCCATTTCTCAGCTTGGTGCTGAGGACAATGTTTAGTGCCACTGGTTACATTTCCTATCTCCTCATATAAATTGTTATTGTCAAAAGTTTTCAGTATTCAACTCTCAGTGATGAGTAAGTTGGGAAATGAGCAGCCATTGAGGTTTTCCTGTCCCTCACCACTTCCACATCATTTTCCTGTTACCCGGTCCCCTCCTCCATCCTACTCTGCTCCCCTGTCTTCTCCCATCAAGTCCAAACAGAAGCCTGCCCCCTACCCTTTGTTTTCTCTGAGAGCCTGTGCTCCCCTGGCATCCCCAGCTAGCCTGTGCCTCTCTTACTCCCATCCACCACCAGGTAGTTGTCCCCTCTCACCAGCCAGCAGGAGCCCCTGCCTGGGGACCAGTCCTCTGTGGGCAGGGTCTGAGGGAGACTCCATGGTGTCTGCTGCTCTGTCCCTCGTTCTGTGGGAAGAGCTTGGATTCCAGAAATGCTCACAAGCACCGCTGTCCTGATGGGTGGGATGTGCTGTTCCTCCTCCCTGTGCACTGAGCCTCCTCCTGGGCCAAGATCACTTGCCTGGTCACATGGGCCAGGGGCAGAGTCTGTACCCAGGTTCCTCCCTGCCCTCCCCTTATTCCTGCCTCCCTTTTCTTTCCTCTACATTTGCTTTCCCAGTAACTGCTTTCCCTGTAACCTAGTTCCCCAGTGACTCCTCCCCATGTACACACACACACACACACACACACACACACACACACACACACAGACACCTTGCTTATATAGTAGGCAGTTAGGCCTCAGCAGAGTAGGACAATAGGGAGGTAGGGAAGGTCACTAGAATGGAAAGCCCAGGTACCTAGCAACGTGAAAAACTGTACTGGGACCTTGCCCCCTGGGTAACCTTTCCTCCCCGAGCATATCCTGGTTTTGCAGTTTAGGCCCTCTGACCTTTCATATCACTGGTCCCATGGTTCAGACCCTCCCCTGACCTTCCCTCCCCTGGCATGCTCTTAGTCATGTGGGTTAGAGGCCAGTAGAGGGAAAATGAACAAGTTTACCAAAGAATAGCTCTTCAGCATTAAGCCCCCAGGACAATGAGGTTCTGACTGGCATCAGATACATCTTGGCTTCAGTTGTGTTTCAGCTGCAGGCACAGGGAAGCAGCAAAACCAGATGAGTGAGAACATCCCTGGCATCAGGATCTACTGCATTGACTAATGACCTTTGACCCTAAAGGACACACCTGAGAAGCTGATAAATATTTTATTGGGATCCTCCCCTGAAACCTCCAGATAACTGCCCTCAAGAAGTAGGACCTTCTTCCAAAGTAAGAAGGAACTTGGCTTCTGAGGCTTATGTCTTAGTAAGAAAGGATCCTCTCCCATAGTCCCAAGAGGGAATTTTTGGCTTCCGGATCATTCCCAATGCCCCCCACCTGACAAATCCTAAATGAAGTCTATTTAGGGGAGTCACACTTTCATAACTTTATCCTAATTCACAATATAGGAGTTTAGACTTGCAAAAGCATGGTTTTGCAAGTATCTTAGATAATTACTAGTACAGAACCAGCATTTTAGAGCTCAAGGGTTAAAAATCCTCTTGCAGGAGCCACACTACATAAAAAGGAATGCTAGGGAGGGGACCTGCCCGACACGGGTTCCATGGCCTTATTTCCCACGACCCCCCTTAGTTCCATGATAAAGTATGGAAAGTAAGCCACTGCTTGACCTACCTAAGGTAAGTTAACGCTCAGGGAACCCTCTCCTGGTTCTTGACCTTGCACAAAGAAAAGAACCTATGGGGCCATGAAAGTTAAATCCCTTTGGCTCTGGAAACTAGAGACATTTTATTTCAACGATGTAGTTTAAGTACTTGAATGTCACAATGTATGACCAAGGTTGGAGAAAATGTTTCTTCTCCCAACTTTTATAGGGTGTGATTCTTAAATACTTTTATGATGTCCAAGGTATATACAAGGATATGTATTGTAACAATTATGGCTGTGTATTTTTTGCAAAGATTGTAGCTTCTCTATCGTGATAAGGAAAATATTTTCACAAATTGTTTTTATTTTATAGGTACTAATAAAATGAAAGAAAGCCCCCCCCCCCCCCACACACACACACACAGAAGTAGGACACATTGCAGCTCTTTCTCTCTGGAGCACACCCATGCCTTTCCCTACCCCCTTCTTTCCTCAAGGCACTATCTTTGTTTTCTCTCTCCTAAGCTCCAAGGGTCCTTCTTTTGCTGCTGTAGCTAGTTTCCTGAGCCCATTTCTTCTACAGCTCACTTCTTCTACCTCTGTGACTTCCTAAATAAACTCTCTCTTATAATTTGAGTTCTTGACTCTGAATTCTTCTCTTAGCTGAACCCAGGTACCGAGGTTGCTGAACTGAGGGCCTAACTCTGCAGGTTAACACCTGGTGCCATGCCACTGCTCACAATTGGACAAAGAGAAGCTTGGGGTGTATGTATCCAGGGCGTCTCCCACAGCTCTGTGTGGAGAGCACAGTAGCCTTCCCACCGCCTTCTCTCATCCCCATTTGGCTCTTATCTTCAGAGCAGAAGCTTGGGGCGACATCAGGAATTCTGGTCGCAGGGATGCCACCCTGTTGTGTATGGTATCATCACTGGAACTTTCTAAAGATTTCAATGCCCAGGTGACACCTTAGAAATGCTGCTTTGGCAGCTGCTCAGCCAGGTGGATGCCCAGCCAGAATGAGACCCCATGATGTGGGGATGGGGAATCCCCCTTTACCCCTCTCCTGTGCACAGGGAGGGTCTGCAGATTCTGACTCAGAAGGTGTTTGGTCGACCCGACAGTCTCCATCTAACAAGCTGTCAGGAGATGCTGATCATACTGGCCTCAGAGCACTTTCAATGGCAAGGATAATGGGGATCCCTGCTCCCTAAGAGGACAACCTACCCACTTAACCCCACCCTTGTCCTGTGTGGTGTCCTGGCCATTAGTCTGTCTGTCTACACAGAGAGCCCAAGGGATCCCCAAACCGAGGGGATGATTTATTTGTGTGACACAGAAACCCAGCTGGGCATCACACCTTCCCCGTGTTCTCAAAATGCTGGGGAGGTTGGATTTCCTCCCAGCAGGAAGGTCACAGAGGTGACTTGGGGTGAGAAGGGGTCGTCTGAGTGATGACTGGTGAGGGGATCCACCTTCTGTCTTTGGGTGTCACCAGCCTGTTTTCTGCTTCCAGGGACAGAGTCCAGGACCAGGATTCTTGGTAGGACCTTCAGTGGACTGGGGGTGGGGGGGTTAGGAGGGAGGACTGGGAGGAGGAGACTGTAGTGGGAAGAGGGACTGTGGTGGGAGGTCATGTGGCTGTGAGCTGCCTGGTTCTTAAGGGCCATGATTTTAGGGAAATCTTCCCTCTTCGTGTCTGTTGGCTAAGACGGTCCATGTGCTCCCTGACCCTTGGGGCAGCCTCTGATTTCTGCATGAGAAACTTGCTTGTGTCCTCCTGCCTTCCTCATAGTGGTACAAGGCAGGGAGTGAGGAGCTGCACAAGGTCCCCACTCTCCCTGAGAGCAGGTGCTCCCAGTCCCGTAGAAGGAGCCTGTGGGACAAAGTGGACACATGGGAGGGGCCCAGAAGGGTCTGTGATATAGAAATCAGGCTCCTTTCCCATCTCCTTCATTAAAGCCAGCTTCCTATGTTAATTTCCTGTTGTCTGTGTGTCCCAATGTCGCCCCCTGGAGGGCATAAGGTGACCTGTGTCTGCATCAGGGATGCTGACCAGGGAGCTGACCCTGAGCCCTGGGCAGGGGTGGGCTCTGACTTCACCACTTCAGGCTGAGTGGCCAGTCACTGTGTGTCTAGGCTGCCCGACTTCACCCAGGACAGGATGAGCACAGCGAGAAGGTGGTGGTTGTCCAGAGAACTCCGGATGCAGTGTCAGGAGAACTACCCACCCAGGAGGAGCTCCCTGTCCCTGAAGTTTCAAGGAAGGGCCTGGTGAGGGCTCCTGTGGGGCTTCCAGGAGAGGGTGCTGGCCTGGGGCTCTGATGCCCAGGATGCCCTGTGTGTCCCCATCACAGCACTGGGCACTGCATCCAAGTCCCCTGTGTCCCTGACTGTCATCTGCTCTAGGCCTCCCAAAGGGGCCCAGGATCTGGAGCAGCTCCACGTGGAGACTCTTCCAGGGGACCCTAAGGGTCCCCCCTCTCTTATGAGAGAGGAGGACCCCTGGGACCCTCTGAGGTGGAAGCACCCCAGATGCTGGGTTCTTCTGACCCATCCTGTACGGAAAGTTCCCCAGGACATCATGGGCTGGTGAGAGGTTTTCAGAGACACAGCCAGGTGACCCCACAGATCAGGGCCTCGGGCACAGGGATTTGCCCCCTGACTTCCTTTGAGGTAAAGGTGGGCTCCTTCCTCCTGTGGTAGTAACTCCACCTGGGTCCAGAGTCCAGAGTTTGTGCCAGGTTAGGTGTCACTGAGAAGAGGAAGGACCCAGGCTGTCACCAAGAGCCACCCTGGGGAGATGAGATGTCACTCACCAGGTAGAGGTGTGGAGGGCTGTGATTTTGGAGGAATGAATGGGGGTCTGATCCCTCACTGTTAGGAGACCCCTGCCCTCCATTTCTCCATTTTTGGGACAAACAAGGGTGCTTCTGGCCACCTCCCATGCTGACACCAGACCCTGGTCTCCAGGGAATATTCTCTGACTATGGATGTCACAGCTGGTAGGATAAGAGGGCATGTTCCAGGCTTTAATGGTGCGGTTTCCATCATTTACTTAATGGGGTCTGTGAATCAATGTGAGGGTGCAGACAGGCAGAGCTGGTTATCAATCTGTTTGTGTAACAACCTGGGCACAAGGACTGGACCTTCCCATCTGTCATCAGGGGTTATCTCAGATGCCAGTGCCCTGGCTCTGCCTCCCGCTCTCACAGCAGGTTCCCTCCTCCTCAGACACCTGATTCCCTGCTTGCTCAGCACGGCCTCTGTGGCCCAAGTTCTGGGCACTCAAAGCTCCAAGTGACCAAACCTCAGGCCTCAGTCACCCTCCGGATGTTGGAAGCAGGTCCTGGGATCAGGGCTACCTCATGGGAGAGGGCCTCCAGGTCTGAGTAACCACCACCTGTGGGGACTGGCAGGTGCTATCATGGTGGGTGGCATGTGGTCTCAGGGTGCACCTGGGAGCACCCTGGAGTTTCCCTGAAAGCTGACAGCCTTCAGCTGATTGCTTTCATGCAGTGATTCAGTTTCCAGAGCTTCCCTCTGTCTGTGCACTGGCCCGAAGGCCCCTATTGAACCATAAAGAGGGGCTGGACTCTTCCATCCTCAGGCCAGACCCACCAATCAGTGCCCGTGGATCCAGGGATATCAGGGCTCAGGGACAGCATGCGGGGCACACACCTCTGTCTTGAGGACCAGGGGAGCTTAGCAGTTAGCTTATCCTTCTGCTGGTGGGAGGTGCTGGGATCTGGGTGAGTGGCCAGAAGTCTCCTTTAGTTTCGCTTTTCAGATTTAAAGGGATAAAAGATAATAATTCCTACTGACAAACAAAATAGGTGCAGAGGCATGGATACATGGACCAGGTCTCAGAGGGAAGGGAGTGGGGGCAACAGGAATAGAGTAACCAAAAACCATATATGCATAGCCCACGGACACAGGCAATAATTGGGTGAAGACCTGCAGAGGAGCAGGGGCCGGTGGAAGGAGAGAAAGGGCGAAGTGGGGGACATCTGTACTGTCAACAATGAAAATTGTTTTAATAAATGTAGCTAGCCTCTTGATAGAAGGTAACTCTTACATCATTGTAAAATGAAAACAATGCACTGGAATATTCTTTAGAGGAAAGCCAATAACCATTTTGCATTTATCAGTAACTGTGATGCAGGTTTAATTTTTCTAGTTCATCACCGATAACACTTTTTGTACTTTAGCTCTTAGGAAATGGTGAAAGCCGCCCACGATCCATGTTTTAGTTCAAGAATGTGGACTTTATGTGGACTCTCCTGTGATTTTAAGCGTTCATATAGGTCACCTTCTGTGAACACTAATGCCATTTCCCTCTGTCCGTTTGTTACTCATCCCTGTACAGAGAGAGTCACATTTTCCCTGGAAAGCATCTGACCACCATTGAAAAGAAAGTGTCCAGATGCTTCTGGTTGAAGATGATGGCGCTGAAGGTGGAGGTCTGTTCAGGGTGGGCCAAGGCAACAGTTTTTGAAAACCTTTACCTCAAAATTACCTGCAGAAGGCACCTGTCACATGTTGGGAGTAAGGACAGAAATAGAGGTCTGTAATTTAGGTACCACACCCAATAGTGGACAGCAGATTCTGCCCAGAGTGTGAGAGGTGGAGGGATGAATGGTGAGGACACTACAAAGGCCCATACCCAACCCCTTAATGAGGGAACATTATAGGTTCTGTAGTTCAGAGTGGAACCCAGGGATTGGGACAGGGGTTGTCAGCCCACAGGTGCTGGGAATGAGACATGACACACTGTCCATTTTGGGGGCATAAATTCATTTTTCAGTTATGATGTCACAGTGTATGATTCTGAAAATATAAACAAACTCCTATGATATAGTTTTCCTCTTAATAAGACGTTTCTTCCTAACGCTAGAAATGACTGTGTTTACTGCTAAGATGCTTGAGATGGTAGGAACATCAGAGTAGGTTGTCTAATAGAATGGCATATAGATTTGTTATGTTGTAATTTCTCTTCTCAGTGCCGACAGAATTTTCCTCACCCGACTTTGCAGTACAACCCACTGGTGTCAATCTGATTTGTGGGCACACCCTTTCACAACCCAGTCTTCCAGCTGGTGAGCCAAGGCAGCCATCAGTCATCACCTCTAACTATGCCTCCTTCTGAACCTGAATGTCCAAGGTCAGCCCCAGTCTGTCAACTCTCCTGCCCCTTCTCTCCTCTTCTAGCAGGAACAAGCCACTAGAGGGCACCCACACTCCTCCTTGAGCTCCTGGGGACCTTTCCATCACCTGAGACCAATAAATTCAAGTGTTTTTCCTGCAACAGCCCCACCCTTCAAATACTCTTTACATTTGTTCAGGGTGTAGCTCCTGCTTCAGACATCAGGGTCCCCAGGGGAGCCCCTCACATTGGGGTGTGGCAGCGTGGTCTGGTGACCTGGAACCATTCCCAGGGCCTAATTTATTGTAGAGGGAGATGGTTCAGGGCAGTGGGTAATATAGGATAGACACCAGGGCCCAGATGTTCCTGCATGAGGGGTGGTCACAGAGGACAATGGTCGTGAGCCTGTGGCTCTGAAGGCCTTGCCACTTATTATCTGTGCACATGGGCCTTGGCTGGTGCCGGGGTCCAACCCCAGCAGGTCCAGGGGTCTCCAAAGGTGTGGACGGAGTCGGCGAAGTGGGAAAGACTCGGAGACAGCGTTCAGTTGATCAGCAACCTAGCCAGGATCTCTAGCCCGGATCTCCAGAGAGGTTCTGCTTCGGATCTCCAGCGAGGTTCTGTAGCCATGTTCCCTCGCTAGGTTCTCCAGCCAGGTTCTGTCCAGGCTCTCCAGTCAGGTTCAGTGTCCAGGTTCCAGTCAGGTTCTCCTGCCAATCTCTGTAGTCAGGTTCAGTCCAGGATCCCTTGCCATGTTCTCCCGCTAGGCTCTGTCTCTAGGCTCCGAGGCCAGTCCCTCTCCAGGATCCTCCGGCATGCTCTCTCCAGCAAAGTTCTTCTGTCTCTAGGCTCCGTGTAGGTTCTGTCTTCTTGATTCTGTTCTAAGTTCTGTGTTCTAAATTCTGTGTGTTTCTGTCTTGTTACAACTGTATTTATACCAGTTGATTCAATCCTATCAATCTCTATTACAAAGGTTAGGGCGTTTCTTATCTCCATTCCAGGGAGAAAAGATTATGTAGTTTAAGCATGATTGTTCGTAATTAAAGGGATTAATTACCCGCCTGGCACTTAGTTGAGGGGTTTTATTCCCTCCCTAACTTCAGGGGAAAATCCCTACCTGGGGATTCAACCTTTCTCGGAGAGGTGACCTTGGTTAAAACACAGCGCCAAGAAGGTGAGCAAACATATTAAGAACCGTATGCCATATATGCCAGGTCCCTTGAAACAGCAAGGATGGACCGGCTCCCGGCAGGCTGGGCTGCTGTGAAATATTTCAGACTGGGCCTTCCTCAGTGGGCAGTGGGTCCTCCTGGGTATTTCAAGATCCTTCCTATTGAAGAATGAGAAGAGATGTGTTATTGGCCTTAGAGAGTCACATTTTTTCCTAGAGCTGGAAAGCGTCAGACCACCATTAAAAAGAAAATGTCCAAATGCTATTCATTGATGATAATGGCACTCACGGTGGAGGTCTGCTCACCGTGGGCAAGGTAGGTCTCTCAGCACCTGAGGGAGCAGGTGGTGTCGGGCTTCATTATTAACTTCAGATCAGGACCCAGGAGGTGGGAGGGTGAGGACCTCCCTGATCCTTCCCACCCTCCTCAGGACACCACTGCTGGGCTGTCTGTGGGGAACTCAGCCTCCCCTCCCACTCCCTGCAGTGCAGGACAGGGACCCAGGGCCCCTTCATGTAGAGTGGACCATGAGAAGCCCAGGTGAGAGAGGGCAGGTGGACATTAGGAGAGAGCCTTATTCCTGGAGGTGGGAGCTGTGAGATGAGGGCCAGCAGGAGGCACACAGCCTGCTTAGCGCCTGCAGCTGAGTCCGTGCGCCAGTGTTTCCTCTGCAGAATCCAGCCTTTTCCCTGCGAACATTCCATTACCTCCCGTTCAGTGCTCCCAGCTGAGGCCTCAGTGCTTCCCCACTCAGTCCTGCATCAACTCTTTGTCCCCCTCACCCTCAGGCAGCTCTGGCTGCCCAACTACCCCGTCCCCCCAGGGCTGCAGAATGGTCATTGCGGCCCCTGACCACCCAGTCTGGAGGTGCAGTCCTGCCTTCGTGCTCAGCTGTGGGACCAGGCTCTCAGGGTCCATGTCCTGATTACCATCACCTGCCAGGAGGTGGCAGCAGCTGAACAAGGGAGAGATGCAGGGACAATTGTTATCACCTTGTGTGTCTGCAAGTGGACATGTGGGGAAGGGTGCTGCGGCTGGGATACGGGAGGCAGCACCAAGGAAATGGTGGAATTTCCTGCTAATTTAGATGTTGGTAGTGTGTGCCTTGGGAATTTAACAGACAGTTCATGGATATTTTCTTGGAGATAGATAAGAAGGTAGTTGTAAATCAATATATGGGTCCTCTCTCTTTGTTTCTTGATGAGTATGGCTAATGGTTTATCAATTTTGTTTATCCTTTCAAAGAACCTTCGTTTCAGTGATTTTTTTGTATTGTTTTTTAGTCTCTAATGGTATTTATTTCTGCTCTACTGTTTATTATTTCCTTTCTTCTACTTACTTTGGGCTTTTCTTGTTGTTCTCATTCTAGTTCTTTAAGTTTTAGGGTTAAGAAGTTTATTGCTTTTTTTTTTTTTTCTGTGTGTGTGGTTTTTTTTTTTAGGTATGCCTGTAGTGCTATGAACTTCCCTCTCAGGACTGCTTTTGTTATGTACCAGAAATTTTGGGTTATTTTGTGTTCATTTTCATTTGTTTCCAGGAAGTTTTTGAGTTCTTTCTTGATCTTGTTGGTAACCCATTTAGTGTTAAATAACATGCTATTTAGCTTCCAGGTGTTTGAATGTTTTGGGGTGCTTTTACTGTAGTTGATTTCTAATTTCATTCTACTGTGACCTGAGAAGATGCTTGATATGATTTCAGTCTTCTTGAACTTGTAGAGACTTGTTTTGTGTCCTAACATGTGGTTTATTTTTTTGAATGTTCCACATGCAGTTGAGAAGAATGTATATTCTGCTTTGTTGGCTAAAATGTTCTATAAATGTCTGTTAAATCCATCTGATCTAGTGTGTCCTTTCGAGTCTCTGTTTCCTTGTTAAGTTTTTGTCTGGAAGATCTGTCCAGTGATGTCAGAGGGGTGTTAATGTTCCCTACTGTGACTGTATTGTTGTCAATTTCTCCGTTAAAGTCCTCTAGAAGATTTGTTATAAATTGAGGCGCACCTATATTGGGTGCATATATGTTTATCAGGGTTATATACTCTTGTTAGATTGATCTTTTTATTATTATGCAGTGACCTTTGTTGTTCCTTGAGTTGGCCTTCATTTTGAAGTCTATTTTGTCAGATATGAGTATTGTTCCTTCAGCTCTTTTTTCTTTTCCATTTGCATGGAAAAAATTTTTCCATCCTTTCACTTTCATCCTGTGTCTGTCTTTTGTTTTGAGGTGGGTTTCTTGTAAACAGCATATAGTTTGGTCATATTTTTGTATCCATTCTGCTACCCTACACCTTTTGATTGGAGTATTTAATCCATTTACATTTAGGGTTATTATTGAGAGGTACTTATTTATAGCTATTTTAATTCTGTATGGCTAGGTTTCTCTCTCTGTTTCTTGTTCTTAGCAATCCCTTATAGCATTTTATTTTTTTTTAATCTCAAGGGAAACTCTTTTTAATATAATAATGTTAAATGCAATAAACATAATATATTTATACTTAAAATCCTATTTTCTGGAAATATTAATGTTTATTTCATGTAATATTATTATACTTAAGATCATTTTTTGAATAATCTATAATGTATAATACAGTATGATATCACAAACATTGAAGGAAATATAAAAAATCAGCCCATAATAGGAGGACTACTATTATATTCTAAAATATTTTCCCCCCTCTGGCTCTATTTTTCTTCATCAGTTTATGTTGTTCATTATATTGCACAAATGAGTGAGACCATGTGCTGTTTATCTTTCTCCCACTGGCTTCTTTCGCTTAGCATGATGCTCAGAGCTGGTTCTCTGGCGCAGGCCACATCCACAGGGTGTGGGGTCTCAGGTCCTGGAGGAACTAAGAAGCCACGTCTGCCCTGGGGACGATGCGGCAGTACACCTCTGTGTTTGGGTGGAGTAATTCCTGTCACAGAAAGAAGAGATCTCTGAGCCCCGCAGCCTCCTCAGAACCCGTGCTGTGGGGCTCTATGGGGCTGACTGTGCTGGGCGTCTGTCCCCGGGCACCTCCCTCCCCCCACCCTCTGTTTTCACTTTTTATGCCCTTTCCTGAGCCTGGAAGCACAGCCAGGGCTGGGCTGGGGGCAGATCCTGGGGCCCCTGGGACCTGCAGGACAGAATGTTCATAACCCACACTCACCTCATAGATGGGGCCTGTTGTCTTGGGGTCGGGTAGGGGGCCCTGTGCAGCAGGAAGAGAGGGCATCAGAGGACGGGGAGGGAGGGTTTTCTCCGCAGGACTGACAGCTCTGCCTCCTGAGCAGCTGTCTGCACACCTGTAGCTCAGCACCCCAATTCACCCCACACTGCACCCCCTCACCCTTGTTAGTCTGGGACCCAGACTGTTGTTCCTGGTGCCCATTCTGCTCCATGCTGGACTCCAGGGTTCCCCTCAGACTCTGTCCTACCCTGTCTACCCCTGATGTGAGGGCCCCACTAGGCCAGGGCGGGGCTCCCCTTGTGCTGGCTGTTCTGGGGAAGGGGTCTGTGCTGTGTTGAGAGGTTGGAGGGTGCCCGTGCCCTGAGCGTGGGACACAGAGGCCCTGGGTGAGGGAACAGGGAGGGGATGGACTTACCCGGAAGGCAGAGGTTCCAGAGGGACCCTGGCCTGGGAGCAGAGACAGGAGGCGTTAGCACCCATGGGGAGGAAGCTTTGGCCTGTTCTCCCATGAGGGGGTGGTTCTTTAGCTCCCAAGTGCCAGGGGTGAAAGGTCATCTCCCAGGGTGAGACCCTCTGGCCATTTCAAGGTCCAGTGAGGGGGAGGTGGTGACACATGACACACCCTAAAGGTCAGGGTTGACTGGTGAGCCGGGGTCCCCTGTGCAGAGTGGTGATGAGAATCCCCCTTGAAGCCCAGGGGAGGGTCAGAGGCTGAGGGACAAGGGCAGGGGTGGACACTGTGAGGCAGGCCCAGGGGCTCCAGGCTGAACAGACACTCACCAGGGGTGGCCGCTGGAGGTTGGTGCTCTCGGAGACCATGAGGGTCACTGGCCCTGGGAAAGGTCAGACTTACTTGTGAGGGGTACAGGGGAGCTTTGATGTCACAACAGAGGGGAAGGAGGGTCTCCTTTCCCAGCAGAGGGTGGAGGCCTCTCTCCAATGTTTAGGGGGGATGGGCCCAGGAGAAGGGAACTGAGGCAAGCTGTTAAGGATCTACAGATGACCTGGGCCCACAGGGAAGGACCCACAGGCAGATAGCGGTCTGGGAGGAGTTACCAGGGAAGGGACTAAGGACCCAGGACAGGAATCTACCCCGAGGGTCTGACTTAGTGGAAAGGTCAAGGTTGCAGGTGGCAGCAGTGCCAGCCTCATGTAGCATCTGGATGAGTGTGGTACCTGCTGTGGCCAGACCTGCCCCTCAGGCCTACAGAGCTACACTGTGACAGTGGCCTGTGCTGTCTCCATCCACCTGAACTAGAGGCAAAAACCACACCACAGTTTCTGCTGTCCTGTCCAGGCCAGGCTTCCTATCTCACAGATCAGGATTGTGGTTACCAAACTGGCTTCATGGGGGCATTTGACCCACTCAGTCTGTCCAGGCTCTTCCACCGTCAGCTGTGTGGCCTTGGCCAGGATGACTTTCAGACCCTGAGGCAGCCCATCCCCTCACCTGGAGGGTGGACTTAAACAGCAGGAGGTGCCTTACTGAGCACTTACTATCTGCTGGCACCGCTGCAGGTGTATGGAGAGAACCAGGACAATCCTGAGGGCACAGTTCCTTAACTGTGCCTCATTTATAGGTGAGGAAGCTGTTGAGAAAACCACCCTGGTCAGCAGCTGGTGAGGGAGGCACTGGATGGAGGGAGTTATGGGCTTCCATGGGGAAGCTGGGAGGCCACAGGGAGCAGGCCCAGAACCCTCTGAGGAAGGGGTCTTTTTCCTCCTGGCCTGGGCTCTGCTGGGGGTCAGCCTGGATCAGGGGACAGGATTAGGGTGAGGGTGAAGGAAATGCCATGGTACCTCCTAGTCCTCCTGAGGTACAGGAAATAGCCCAGGGAGGTCCCCAGAGCCACCACGACGAGGACCCCGATCACGATGCCAATGATGGTCCCCACAGAGTAGCCCGTGTAGTTTTGTTCTGCTGAAAGGAGAAGGAAAGGGGGAGGGATGAAGGCCCAAGTCCACTCAGGGGAAACCAGGAGGGGCCTTGCAGGGGGCGGCCTGGTGAGGGAGGAAGGAGCTGCCACCGGGTCTGTGCTGTTTGGGAGTGTCAGTCCTCCTGACACCCCACTTCCGGCGGTTGCATCATTCTCTGTTTGGCACATTTGAAACTTCCCATTGGCTCTACCTTTGCATGTACTCTCTCACCCACCATTCCCATGTCCTGGTAATTTTCCTCTTAACTCCTCTTTCCCTCACATATTCTGTCTCTTACCCCTGTTTCTTCTTTTCCATCACTAAGGACAGTCTTAGCAGGCACCTTATCTGCTCAGTGCCGATGAGTAATAAAAATGTGCAGAGTGTTTTCAATGGCCCAGTAGGGTGGGAAATACTCTACTTTCATGTCATCTGATCCTTCCACCCCCACCAGGGACAGGGGTGTTACCCCCATGAGCACAAACAGAATCAGGGATGGGAGGTGCTTAATAAATTGCTGGAGTCACAGAACTGGTGAGTGATAAATGACATTTTCACCAAGTTCTGCTTGACTTTACAGCTACTGACAACAGCGTTTATAAAAATAACAATAATAATTGGTACACTGACTGAGTCCTGACTGAGCATGACCCTGGCTGAGGGCTTTAACTCATTAACCTCACAAGAATTATCCTAACAACGGTGTTTAGGTCCGGCTGTTTTATTCCAGTTTAGAGACAAAGAAACTGATGCTCAGATGGGTGAGTGCCTTCCCCATGGTCAGACAGTTTATACTCATAGAACCGAGGCAATGATGACATTAGTCTAATTCTAGGGTCCGTACACATGTGCTCTATAGGCTCTGAAGGAGGCTCCCACCTCCTCAAGGCTTTCATCCATCTCACCCCCTGCCCGTGAAATATACAAAGAGCAAGTGAGAGAGGTGGAGAGTCACTTACATTGCACATCCAACCTGAGGGGCTCACTTATGCCGGAACTGACCAGATTGAAGACCTCACAGTGATAATCCCCGGCGTCCTCCCTCCTGACGGGGTCTATGGTGAGGGTGCTGTTGCCCTGGGACAGCTTCATCCTGTCCGTGAGCAGGAGACTCTGGTTCTTGAAGAGCCACCAGATGGAGATCCCTGTGTCATTTGTGAGGCAGGTCAGGACGACGGCGTCCTTATGCTCTGTGACTGTGACATTGCTGGCTCGGATGGAGGGCTTCCCCACAGGCTCTGTGGAGAAACAGAGGAGGTGACTGACTGAGAGTGGGCTCCTTCCTCAGAGTTGTCAACCACTCACAGTCCACAGTGATCTCTGTAAGGGTCACCAGAGGAGGACTCTGATATCTGCACAGTGAGGACCTTTGTTCAGATGACAGTCTGTAAGGAAAGGGCTATTCCTCCACTCTGCCCTTCAGATCTCCTCAGGATGACCCCTGACCTGTCTCCCTGGTTATCTGAGGTATTAGCACCGGGTGCCTTGTAGCATGTGTCCAGCATCTTCATCACCAGGTGGCATTTTCCACCCATTGACTTTTGTGTGACTCTTTCCCAGACCTTTCTCTAATTTCTAAATACTCACACCCCCTCTCTAGTATAGTGCTATAAGAAGCGATGGGAAGGCATTTCCTTTTTGTTAAATAATTTATCAGAGAATATAGCCCAGCCAGTCTTCCTGACCTTAGCACCTGCAGAAGTTTCAATCTAAAGGATTTCACAGTCTGAATAGGATTTTCACTTCCTGGCCTTTGGATTGAATATCAGGGAGAAGGAAGTCCCTAGAGAGAAGTAGTCAGTTTTAACATCAGGCTGGTACTCTTAGCATCTTCAGTAAACTACACACCACGTGTTCCTGCTCCTACTGTCCCATGAATCTACCTACTTGTCAAGTAAGCACCACCATTCTCTGTGCTCCATAGAAATGCCACATAGGCTCGTGTCACACAGTGTTGTGCAGCTGGTGACTTCAGAGTCAGGACACAGCTCAGAGGGGTCTCCCCTGTGACTCACTCTCTCCCATTTCCATGCAACCTGGTCTGAGGGAGGCCATGGTGTCGATGGGTGACATGATTTGGCCAGTTGGAAGACAGGCTACTCATGCACCTTCACCACAGACCCCTGTCCCACCACAGAGGGCTCAGAGCAGCCAGTCACCAGGTGAGCCTGGAGCAGCGCAGGGAGCAGGGGTCTGACCTGCTCACCCCTCCTCAGAGGTGGTTTTCTCCTTTAGTTTGGGGAAAAAAGATGAACTTATTCAAAGCCTTGTATGTTCCTTGTAGCACATGGATCAGGTAACAGTTAAGAAAAAGGTGACAGAAGGAAAGTGTTAGTGACAGAAGAAGCAACTTTGCCTTGAGGACCCTTGTCTTCCCCTCTGGGAAGTTCCCTCCCTCCACCACTTGACTCTTTCTGGGGCTAAGAGAGCCACCTCCTCACTTTCCAAGGCCGACTCTTTCTGGGGCTAAGAGAGCCACCTCCTCACTTTCCAAGGCCAGACCCCAGTTCTTCCAAGAGAGATCAGAAGAGCAAGGGGAGGAGAGTCTACAGAGATGTAGTGGGAGGGCTCAGGGGAAGACTGTGATTTGCTTGTGTCTATGGCCACTGGGTGGGAGACAACACCCTCTAGGCTCCTTCTATAAACCAGACAGACCTGTACCCCACAGCCTGGTGGTGATGATCCAGAAGGCACTTACCAGAGATTGTGATAGTCTTGACAGTGGACCTATTGAGGCCAGTGACAGAGTTATGGGCGAGGCAGGCATAGGATCCACTATCATTAGAAGTGACGTTGGGGATAAAGAGCTCCTGTGTGGGGTGATGGGAACTCCCATTGAAAAACCAGGAATACTGTGCAGGAGGGTTAGCGGCTGCCTGGCAGGAGAGGTTGAGGTTTGTCCCACGTAGGTAATGGGAGTCTGAGGGGGAAATGGTGGGGGTGTCCGGGCCATCTGGAGCAAAGAGAACAAAGCCACACATGATGTAATCAGAGGGAAGGGGAAGGTCTGGTCTGTGTAAGGGCCACAATCTCCCTCTGAAATTGGTCACAGCCTTGTTTTAAAATGTCCCACTCATAGCCCCCTGTGTTCACTGAGCATGAGTCTGAGACATTTACCTGTTTGTCCCTTGAAAGCTTGTTAACCCTGAGACTCTCCAAACTGCAGAATCCTGTCTCCTCCCATCTTGGCTCAAGGCTGAGCCTGCCCAGATGTGCCTGGTACAGGAACTCATGGCCACCCTGCGTGTTCAGAGTGGGGGTCTGTGTACTTGGACCTGGGAGGGACGGATGTAGCCTGGCCTCTGGCAGTGTGAATTTTGGAGGCAGCCTGGCCCAGGCAGGGACAGAAGTAACTCACAGACAACATTCAGGATGAATGGGTCACTACGGCCAGCACCCATGGGGTTCCGGATTTCACACTCATAGGGTCCTGTGTCATTCCTTGTGACAGGGAGTAACGTGAGAGTCCTGTTGTCCTTGGATAGCTGCAGCCTGGAACTGACCAGGAGACTCTGACTGTTGATCAACCACAGGTAGGTGGTGTTCTGAGTCCGAGATTCACATGTTAACACGACAGGGTCTTTGTGCTCCTCAGGATTGGAGTTGTTGCTTGTGATGTTGGGTTTGGGTAATTCCACTGTGCAGAAAACAGAGAGAACATTGCC
Organism: Myotis daubentonii; assembly: GCF_963259705.1. Taxonomy (NCBI): domain Eukaryota; kingdom Metazoa; phylum Chordata; class Mammalia; order Chiroptera; family Vespertilionidae; genus Myotis; species Myotis daubentonii. The sequence continues at coordinate 17,639,856 of NC_081854.1, read as the reverse complement.
CATTGAGTCCTCCAAAGGCTTCTTCAATCAGAATTAGTGCCTCTCAGCTAACTTGAGTTCTTAAAGAAATAAGGCAGGTCTGCGCATCATAAGACAAACAAATGCATGAGGAGCTGAGCGCACAGAGATTGATTGCAAGGCTGCCTGCTCTATGCCTGGGAGAAAAAGCACAGGCTTTCTCAGGTGTCAGATGACTATCAGGGTTTCATCACAGAGAGACACAGGACTGGGAGTCAGAGATGACCCAGCACCTGTCCTGGTCCCTCACTGACCTGCTGACTGCCTGGCTGACTTTGAGGTCTCACCTGGGATGTGCAGGTGCTGAGACCTCCAGCTACACAGACCTACATTTTCAGGTCAACATGTGTTTCCACTGAAGCCTCACATTCCAGGGTTAACCTAGAGAGGAGTAATGATGGGCCACCGCATAGTCCTTAAACCCTGAGGGGACTGGGCAGGGTAGCCTGGAACTGGGTGTCTGAGCAGAAGCAATACACAGGAGACCAGAATCAAGTCTGGCATTGAGTTTAGTACCCAGACTGCAGGGTCACGAGGTGTGGCCATCTGTCCAGAAACTCACTGGTGACTGACATGAGACAGTAACCCCAGAAAGATGTAGAAAAGAGTGAGGGACGGCGGGAGCTGCCTGGCAGTGGCAGCAGAGCCATGTTCTCTGCTTTTGGATCTTTAATGTCCTTTCTGTCACTGTAGAGGTCAAGGATCTTTCCTCAACACGCAGACAATAGCACGTACAGAAGGGGGGCTTATGGAAGGTGGGGGAGCATGAACTCGCTGAATATATGGCCCTCATGGACCATTTCTGTTTGGCAGTGATGAGACAGATTCTGTTTTAAATGGTGAAAGAATATGTGGAAATCACTCATGCCCTGAAGTTCTAATGCCAGTTTTTGGAGGATTCTCTGTTAGAGATCACGAAGGTCATAGACCAAGTTCTGCCATCCAACCAGGTCACACTGTGACCAAAGAAAGATGCCACAGTGGGTTTGAAATGAGGGACTCCCTGGGATAGAGAGAAGGTGAGTTCTGCTAAGAGAACAGAAGTGACTGGGCGATGGGGGGGTTGTGAGTCCAGGTGTCTCTGCTGTATAAAGGGAGGGATGACACCAGATTGGTAGAAAGGACATGTGTCATGTTAGTAAAGTTAGGGAGACGGCCCCTCCCTGTTTCTATGGACAGTCAGGCAGATGGGGAGGAGCCCCCACACTGCATGTAGCATGTGTTTTTCCTTGTCTTTCTAAGTCAGGAAACAACTGGGTTTAGTCAAATTCATTCATATTGGGCAGCATCTAATAGAAAGGAGAGTGGCTGGTGGATCTCACCATCTGAGAGGATCCCAACCTCTGGTCAGGGTGTCTTCATAAGGACACACGTGTGTGAAACAGGCAGTGAACCAGTCAGATGGTGCAGGGTCACCAGGCCCACCTTGGGAAGGTCTCGGGAGCCAGTGGAGGAATGGGAGCCTCACACCAGGACAATAGTATGAGTCACCAGTCAGGGGTGAAATGAACCTGTGAGCTGTTGGGACTGAGACCTGTCCTTCTGCCTTTGATGCCCTGGACAGTCATATAGAGAGTAGGTTAATGGTTTATATGTCTCTGTCATGTGGCCTGTTCCTCTTGTTGGCCTCAGGGGCGGGGGTGGGGGAGGAGCCCTAGATGGGGGCCCAGCAGAGGCTCTCTCACCTGTTGACCTGGGAAACTGGCTCATGATGGAGCCGAGGCTGTTGCTCCCACTGATTTCTGTGTCCTTTCCTATTGTCCGGAAGGGTGGGCCTGGACACAGGCGTTAGCAGGACAATCTGGGGAGACTGCATGGTTGTGGAAGCAGAGCAGAGCAGGGCAGTGTGTCTGGAGGAAAGGAGGAGGCAGATAAGGGACACGGAAGGAGCAGAGAGAGGCAGAATGTCCTTGGTGAGAAGTGGGGGTCACAGGTGATTTCAAAGACCCCAGGGACCAAGAGCCCACAGCTGCCCCAGGGCAGGAGCAGTGCAGCTTGGAAAACCTTCCCCAGTGGAACAGCCCCATAGTCACCAAGGGACTTGGCTCCTGAGGGGGCTTTACGGACAAGTGGTCAGATAGATGGACATGGCTCTCAGCACCTGTAGGGACAGGGAACAGGTGTGGCCAAAACCTTTTAGGACTCTGAATCCAGGTTCCATTTTCTGTAGCAATTATGCATCATTCATTCATTCATTCATTCATTCTGTCATCATTCACCATCATTCCTTACCTCCTTCATGAAAGAGCAAGTGAGTGCTGGTCCCTGAACTGGTAGCAGGTGTAGGGTGGAGAGTGAGAAGGCAAAGTCCTTTCCTTCATAGCTAGTGGGAGTGACGCCAACACACCAGGAAACAAATAAGTGGTTTTAAGTCCAGTGCAGGGAAGTGTGGATCCGTAACTTGAGGGGAAGGCCTGGGCATTCCCGGCAGTGACTCTGAATATTTTTGTAAGTAATTTTATTCTAGATTGAAAATTAATTCTCCATTTGCTTAATCACCAGACCAGGAAATCTACCTTGATCTGGGCACTGCTAAGAACAAGCACTGAACCAAGGGCTGGTCTCAGGGTCCACAGACACCTCAGACCCTGGTGGTGGAGGAGAGGATGGGCTGTGGCTGTGCAAGGACCTTGCTGTGTCTGTGGAGCCTGATTCAGTGACTGTATCACACTGTGCCTCCGTTTCCCCGGAATAAAAACAGAACAAATGGTAAATGGACTCTGGATTACCGTGTTGTCTGTGAATTGACCTTAAAACATCCCTGAATACTTTACCTCAAGCTCAGTATAGAGGAGACACTGACTTAAATGGCCACTACCATTATTTGCCTCCATGAGAGAATTCCTAGGCTGACCCCTGGTGGACGAGGAGCTGTCAGGAGCATCTTCTCTCCTCTGTTCCTTCCTGGAGACCTGACCTCCCTCCAGAGTCTGCTAAGTCCCTCAGAAGAGTCAGCTAATAATAAGGGGTATTGTGTCTATCTGTGCTCTACTGATATCACCTTAGGTGAAGGACTAGGCTCTGTCCCTGTCCTGATGTGGCTTTTGGGGCTGAGCCCTGGCTGGTGAGCAGGAGTAGAGCCATTGTTCCCACCCAGCCCTTCCAGGAGGTCAGACCCAACCTGACACAGGCTCCCCAGGTTCCCTGGAGTAGGAACCCTGGGACAGGGGTGTGGGAGGGGTTCCCAGGCTGAGTTTCTCTGTGAGGATTCCAGGGTCTCCTCAGGCCAGGGTGTGACCAAGCTCTGCAGGGTTTTCGCAGTTTCATGGTCATGGTCATGCGGAGGCAACTAGGGGCTGGACTGACACTATGCTGAGTCTCCTTCTGCTGGGTGATTCCCATCAGACTTCTCTCTGTGGAGAATGTCTGCAGGGCTGGGATCCAGGAAGGGAATTCTGGTCTTAGGAAGTTTGTCTCCACTGTTGCGTCCTGCACTAAATGTCCAGAGCCAACCTGGAACATGATGCAGAGGGGGATTGAGTCAGAGTCCAGGGCTGTCAGTCATGTGTGTGAAGTAGAATATACCCCACCCGACACCCAGAGGTCAGAGAGCAATCACTCACGGTATACACGGAGCTGTCCTGTTACTTGTTTGCTCTGAAAATTTTTCTCTGTGGCGTGTAGGGTGTAGTATCCTGTATCCTTCAGGGTAACGTTCTGGAACAGTAGGGACCCATTGGGGTATATTTTTTCTCGATCACTGTATGCAGGTCCGTAGGTAGTTTTTTGAGTGTCTATTACATATGATACAATTCGAAGGTCGCTGTCCACTGTTTCCCCTTTGTACCAGGCATAGCCCACTAGATCCCCAGGCAGGTTGTGGACACGGAGAAGCACATCCTTCCCTTCGGCAGCATTGGGCGGCACTGATTCAATAGTGAGCTGGGCAGTGCTGGGCAGGCTCCAGAGGGTTAAGAGAGAGGCTAGGAGGGAAGAGAGAAATTGATCAATATTTGGAGCTATGTATTGGGATGGAGAGATGAGGCTTTGGGTCTTCAGCTGATCTCTTCATCTTTCAGCTTTGGTGTGTGTGTGTGTCTCCTGTGGTCAAGGTCAGCAGAATGGCCACCATGATTTCAGCATCTCTGACCTTATTTCCTCTGTTTTGAATAATGTTACCCAGGTGTCTACCTTCAGATCCCCGATGACACTCCCAGCTGTCCTTAGGAGATACCTTTGCTAATCATTTTCTCTAAAGACCTCTGTCTTCACTTTCTGGCCTGTACCTGGGCCTTTCCCTGCATGGCACTAGGGTGTACCTGACATCACATCTAGATCTTCCCTCGTCTGTCTCCTCCCATAGAACATGAGCTTCATGGGGGAAGGGGCTTGTCTGATCTTGTTGCACCCGCAGTGCCTGCAACAGGCTGTAAATTCCTGTGGGTGAATGAGTGAGTGTTGCAGGGTCCTGCGTCTCCTCCGTTTTTGAGCTTGTTGGTAAGGACAATGTTTAGTGCCCCTGGTTAAATTACCTATCTCTTCACATAAATTGTTATTATCTAAAGTTTTCAGCCCTAGCCAGTTTGGCTCAGTGTATAGAGCAACGGCCTGTGGACTGAAGGGTCTCAGGTTCCATTCCGGTCAAGGGCACATGCCTGGGTTGTGGGCTCAATCCCCAGTGGGGGGCATCCAGGAGGCAGTCAATCAATGATTCTATCTCATCATTGATGTTTCTCTCTCTCTCTCTCTCTCACTCTCTTTCTCTCTCCCTCTCCCTTTCTCTCTGAAATCAATACAAATATATTTAAAAAAAAGTTTTCAGCATTCAATTCTCAGTGATGAGTAACTTGGAAAATGAGCAGCCATTGAGGTTTTCCTGCCCCTCATGGTTTCCACATGATTTTCCTGCTGCCGGTCCCGTCCCCCATCCTACTCTGCTCCCCTGTCTTCTCCCATCAAGTCCAAACAGAAGCCTGACACCTACCCCTTGTTTTCTCTGAGAGTCCTGTGCTCCCCAGGAGTCCCCAGCTAACCTGTGCCTCTTCTCCTCCCATCCACCACCAGGTAGTTGTCCCCTCTCACCTGCCAGCAGGAGCCCCTGCCTGGGGACAAGTCCTCTGTAGGCAGGGGCTGAGGGGGACTCCATGGTGTCCGCTGCCTGCTCTGTCCCTCCCTCTGTGGGAAGAACTTGGATTCCAGAAATGCTCACAAGCACTGCTGTCCTGATGGGTGGGATGTGCTGTTCCTCCTCCCTGTGCACTGAGCCTCCTCTTGGGCCAAGATCACTTTTCTGGTCACATGGGCCAGGGGCGGAGTCTGTAACCAGGTTCCTCCCTGCCCTCCCCTTATTCCTGCCTCCCCTTTTCTTTCCTCTACATTTGCATTTCCTGTAATTGCTGAGGCTTCTTCCTTCTTCTGCAGTGACTCCTCCCCATGGACACACACACACACACACACACACACCTTGTTTGTGCAGTAGGCAGTTAGGCCTGAGCAGAGTAGGACAATAGGCCAGTAGGGAAGGTCACCAGAGTGGAAAGCCTCAGGTACCTAGCAATGTGCAAAACTGTACTGGGACCTTGCCCCCTGGGTAACCTTTCCTCCCTGAGCATACCCTGGTTTTGCAGTTTAGACCCTCTGACCTTTCATATCACTGGTCATGTGGTTCAGGCCCTTCCTGACATTTCCTCCCCTGGCATGTTCTTAGTCATGTGGGTTAGACGCCCTTAGAGGGGAAATGAACAAGGGGACCAAAGAATAGCCCTTCAGCATTAAGCCCCCAGGACAATGGGGTTCTGACTGGCATCAAATACATCTAGGCCTCAGTTGTGTTTCAGCTCCAGGCCCAGGAAAACAGCAAAACCAGATGAGTGGGGACATAGATGACATCAGGATCTACTGCATTGACTAATGACCTTTGGCCCAAAAGGACACACCTGGAAACCTGATACATATTTTATTGGGATCCTCCCCTGAAACCTCCAGATAACTGCCCTCAAGAAGTAGGACCTTCTTCCAAAGTAAGAACGAACTTGGCTTCTGAGGCTTATGTCTTAGTAAGAAAGGATCTTCTCCCATAGTCCCAAGAGGGAATTTTTGGTTTACGGATCATTCCCAATGCTCCCCACCTGACAAATCCTAAATGAAGTCTATTTAGGGGAGTCACACTTTCATAACTTTATCCTAATTCACAATATAGGAGTTTAGACTTGCAAAAGCACGGTTTTGCAAGTATCTTAGATAATTACTAGTACAGAACCAGCATTTTAGAGCTCAAGGGTTAAAAATCCTCTTGCAGGAGCCACACTACATAAATAGGAATGCTAGGGAGGGGACCTGCCCGGGTTGGGTTCCATGGCCTTATTTCCTCCGACCCCCTTAGTTCCATGATAAAGTATGGAAAGTAAGCCACTGCTTGACCTACCTAAGGTAAGTTAACGCTCAGGGAACCCTCTCCTGGTTCTTGACCTTGCACAAAGAAAAGAACCTATGGGGCCTTGAAAGTTAATTCCCTTTGGCCCTGGAAACTAGAGACATTTTATTTCAACAATGTAGTTTATGTACTTGAATGTCACAATGTATGACCAAGGTTGAAGAAAATGTTTCTTCTCCCAACTTTTATAGGGTGTGATTCTTAAATACTTTTATAATGTTCAAGGTATGGGTTTGTATTTTTTTTGCAAAGATTATAGTTTCTGTGTTGTGTGTTTCCTTCCCACATCCCGCGTGGGTCAGGATTCAGGAACTGGTAGCAGAGCCGAACACAAATGAAAATGAAAAGACAAGAGATAATTTGAAATATTGGGGGACCAGGTGGGCAAGTCCAACTCAAGGGGAAAGACTTCCTCCCGTGCTCAGGCCTCACCAAGCTTTTATTGATCTGGGATGCACCCATAGCATAGGCCTTAGGCAGGCGACCCCTAGCAACAGGCAGACTAGCCCATCAGGAGGATTTACATAATAATAAATGGGGGAGTAGTTTCAGCTACCACTGTCTGGACAAACAGAGGTGACGCCTAGCTCTGACCTTTGCTAGGGCTTCAAAGGCAACCCGCCTTCTGGGGGTTCTCTGTCTATGCTTATCAGATAGTGAAGGCAATAAACAGTTTCCCACATTTCTGTATCTTGAGAAGGGAAATATTTTCATAAATTGTTTTAATTTTATAGGTACTAATAAAGTGAAAGAACCCTCCCTCCCCACCCCCCCAAAAAACACACACACACAAAAAACAACAACAAGAAGACGAAGAAGTAGGACACATTGCAGCTCTTTCTCTCTGGAGCACACCCATGCCTTTCCCTACCCCCTTCTTTCCTCAAGGCACTTATCTTTGTTTTCTTTCTCCTAAGCTCCAAGGGTCCTTCTTTTGCCGCTGTAACTAGTTTCCTGAGCCCATTTCTTCTACAGCTCACTTCTTCTACCTCTGTGACTTTCTAAATAAACTCTCTCTTATAATTTGAGTTCTTGACTCTGAATTCTTCTCTTAGCTGAACTCAAGTACCGAGGTTGCTGAACTGGGGGCCTAACTCTGGAGGTTAACACCTGGTGCCATGCCACTGCTCACAATTGGACAAGCAGAAGCTTGGGGTGTATGTATTCAGGGCGTCTCCCACAGCTCTGTGTGGAGTGCACAGTAGCCTTCCCATCACCTTCTCTCATCCCCATTTGTCTCTTATCTTCAGAGCAGCAGCCTGGGGCGACATCAGGAATTCTGGTCTCAGGGATGCCACCCCTTTGTGTATGGTATCATCTATGGAACTTTCTAAAGATTTCAATGCCCAGGTGACACCTTAGAAATGTTGTTTTGGCAGCTGCCCAGCTAAGGTGGATGCCCTGCCAGAATGAGACCCCATGATGTGAGGATGGGAAAGCCCCCTTTACCCCTCTCCTGTGCACAGGGAGGGTCTGCAGATTCTGACTCAGAAGGTGTTTGGTGGATCCGGCAGTCTCCATCTAACAAGCTGTCAGGAGATGCTGATCATACTGGCCTCAGAGCACTTTCAATGGCAAGGATAATGGGGATCCTGCTCCCTAAAAGGACAACCTACCCATTTAATCTCAACCTTGGACTGTGCTGTGACCTGGCCATTGGTCTGTCAGGACCACACAGAGAGCCCCAGGGATTCCCAAACCCAGGGGATGACTTATTTGTGTGACACAGAAACCCAGCTGAGCACCACACCTTCCCCGAGTTCTCAAACTGCTGGGAAGGTTGGATTTCCTCCTAGCAGGAAGGTCATAGAGGTGACCCTGGGGTGAGAAGGGGTCGTCTGAGTGATGACTGGTGAGGGGATCCACCTTTTGTCTTTGGGTATCACCAGCCTGGTTTCTGCTTCCAGGGACAGAGTCCCAGGACCAGGAGTCTTGGTCGGCCCTTCAGTGTGTGTGTGTGTGTGTGTGGGGGGGGGTGGGTTTGGGGGGGGTGGGGGTGGGAGGGGCGGAGAGTCTGCGTGTCCTGGGAGGAGGGGACTGTGGTGAGAAGAGGGGACTGTGGTGGGAGGTCCTGTGGTTGTGAGCTCCCTGGCTCTTGAGGGCCATGATTTTAGGGAAATCTTCCCTCTTCGTGTCTGTTGGCTAAGCTGGCCCATGTGCTCCCTGACCCTTGGGGCAGCCTCTGTACTCCGCCTGAGGAACTTGCTTATGGTTACCCTGCCTTCCCCATGATGGTAAGAAGCAGGAAGTGGGGAGCTGTACAAGGTCCCCACTCTCCCTGAGAGCAGGTGCTCCTAGTCCCCTAGAAGGAGCCTGTGGAACAAAGTGGACACATGGGAGGGGCCCAGAAGGGTCTGTGATATGGAAATCAGGCTTCTTTCCCATCTCCTTCATTAAAGCCAGGTTCCAATGTTAATTTCCTGTTGTCTGTGTGTCCCAATGTCGCCCCCTGGAGGGCATAAGGTGACCTGTGTCTGCATCAGGGATGTTGACCTGGCTCCAGAGGGTGGGAGCTGACCCTGAGCCCTGGATGGGGTGGGCTCTGACCTCCAGGCTGAGTGACCAATCACTGTGTGTCCCAGGCTGCCCGACTTCACCCAGGACAGGGTGAGCACAGGGAGAGGGTGGTGGTTGTCCAGAGGACTCCGGATCCAGTGTCAGGAGAACTACCCACCCAGGAGGAGCTCCCTGTCCCTGAGGTTTCAAGGAAGGGCCTGGTGAGGGCTCCTGTGGGGCTTCCAGGAGAGGGTGCTGGCCTGGGCCTCTGATGCCCAGGATGCACTGTGTGTCCCCATCACAGCACTGAGCACTGCATCCAAGTCACCTGTGTCCCTGACTGTCATCTGCTCTAGGCCTCCCAAAGGGGCCCAGGACCTGGAGCAGCTCCACGTGGAGACTCAGCAGATCACCCTGAGGGTCCCTCTCTTAGGGGATAGGAGGCCCTTCTGGTACCCTCTGCCACTCTGAGGGGGAAGCACCCCAGATGCTGGGTTCTCCTGTCCCATCCTGCATGGGAAGTTCCCCTGGACACCATGGGCTGGTGAGATGTTTTCAGAGACACAGCCAGGTGACCCCACAGATCAGGGCCTTTGGCACAGGGATTTGCCCCCTGACTTCCTTTGAGGTAAAGGTGGGCTCCTTCCTTCCATGGTAGTAACTCCACCTGGTTCCAGAGTCCAGAGTTTGTGCCAGGTCAGGTGTCACTGAGAAGAGGAAGGACACAGGCTGTCACCAAGACCCACCCTGGGGAGATGAGATGTCACTCACAAGTAGGTGTGGGGAGGGCTGTGATTTTGGAGAAATGAATGAGGGTCTGACCCTTCACTGTTAGAGACCCCTGCCCTCCATTTTGGGACAAACAAGGGCGCTTGCTGGCCTCCTCCCACACTGACACCAGGCCCTGGTCTCCAGGGAACATTCGCTGACCACAGATGTCACAGGTGGTAGGATTAAAGGGCAGGTGCCAGGCTTTAATTGTGTGGTTTCCTTCATTTACTTAATGGTGTCTTTGAAGCAATGTGAGGGTGCAGACAGGCAGAGCTGGGTATCGATCTGGCTTCTGTCTCATCCTGACATTGTCGCTGGAATGAGGCTTTTGTTCAGAGTCTTTACCTGGCACAAGGACTGGACCTTCCCATCTGTCACCAGGGGTTATCTTAGATGCCAGTGCCTTGGCTCTGCCTCCCGCTCTCACTGTAAGTTTCCTCATCCTCAGACTCCTGATTCCCTCCTTGCTCAGCATGGCCTCTGTGGCACAAGGTCCATGCACTCAAAGTGACAAGTGACCAAACCATATGCCTCAGTAACCCTCCGGACGTCGGAGGCAGGTGCTGGGATTAGGGCAGCCTCATGGGAAAGGGCCTCCAGGTCTGAGTAACCACCACCTGTGGGGACTGGCAGGTTCTATCATGGTGGGTGGCATGTGGTCGCAGGGTGCACCCAGGAGCACCCAGGAGCTGTCCTGAGAGCTGAGAGCCCTGTGGGTGTTTCATGCAGTGATTCAGTTTCCAGAGCTTCCTGCTTTCTGTGCACTGGCCCGAAGGCCCCGACTGAACCATAAAGAGGGGCAGGACTCTTCCAGCCTTGGGCCAGGGCTCAGGGAATGCATGCAGGGCACACACCTCTGTCTTGAGGGCCAGGGGAGCTTAGCAGTTACTTCATCCTTCTGCTGGTGGGAGGTGGTGGGATCTGGGTGAGTGACCGGAAGCCTCCTCTACTTTTGCTTTTCAGATTTAAAGGGCTAAGGGTAATAATTCCTACTGACAAACAATATAGGTGCATAGGCATGGATACATGGACTAGATCTCAGAGGGGAGGGAGTGGGGGTGACTGGAAGAGATTAACCAAAACACATATATGCATAGCCCATGGACACAGGCAATAATGGAGTGAAGGCCTGTGGTGGGGTGGAGGCTGGTTGGAAGGGGAGGGGTCGCTGAATGGGGGACATCTACTATCAACAATAAAAAATGTTTTAATAATTGTATCTAGCTTCTTGATAGAAGGAAGTCTTAAATCATTGTAAAATGAAAACAATGCACAGGAATATTCTTTAAAGGAAAACAACCATTTTTAATTTATTAGTAACTATGATGCAGGTTTTATTTTTCTAGTTCTTTTTTTTATAAAGCAATTTAAAAATTATTTTCATTTTTAAGATTAAGCATCCTCATTGACAATCCAGAAACAGTCACTGCTGACTCTTTGGACACACATACATAACATGGTTAAAAATAATTCCCCAATTTTCAGTGACCAGGTAGGAAAAAAGAACATTTTCATAGCTGCAGCTGAGTTCTGCCCCTTTTCAAAAAAATGTTATTTTGCTACCAAACCACTCAAACCAAAAGGAAAGACAATTTTTTAAAAAGCCAACAAAACCGTGAAATAGGGATCTAGGCAAGCCAAAATAATCCTCCAAAACAGTGCTGTTGCAAAAATAGGGGGGAAACCAAATTCCCAATGCACACTAGAGAAGACCTATAAAAGGAGTTTAGAAAGTTAGAACTGAACTACAGTAGTGCGGAGTTTAGAAAGCCCCTAATTGGAAACTCAGCTTGTTCAGCTTGGGAATATATAGGCTTTCCCTTACTCCAGCAATAGAAATAAAAATATGAGCTGATGGTGTTCATATTAAAATTGTCCTTACCAACAGGTTGGGTGAGGGTAAAAGAGAATGTAGAATGAAAGGTGTCAAAGACTGTTTTGAATCTAGGCTCTATTGCTCAGGAAAGCTGAACAGGGCTGAAATTCTTCTGAGCCAGTATCTATACTAATAAAAGGGTAATATGCTAACTAGACCGGATAGACTGGGCAAAGTCGAGGTCCCAGGTGCCTGTGGCTGCCAGAGGGAGGAAAGCCTGGGTCCTTGTTGCCTGCAGCTGGCCGGAGGAGGGAAGCCTGGTTCCTGGGTGCAGGGTCCAAGGCAGAGGCGGTTTGGAGTGATCAGGCAGGCAGGTGAGCAGTTAGAAGCCAGCAGTCCTGGATTGCGAGAGGGATGCCCCGGATTGCAAGAGGATGCAGGCCAGGCTGAGGGATCCCCGCCCCCGTGCATGAATTTCAGTGAACTACTTACCACCTGGTATATCTGTGACCCATATTGTTTGTGGTATTAAAGAATATTTTTTAAATTATAAATTTCTATTCTGAAAAGCAGTAGACCAAAAAGATACTGGGCCACCCAATCAGCTATCAAGGGCTCCCTCCAAAAAGAACTTAGCAGAAATTTAGGTTGGAAGAAATGTAACATGCAGTAAGTGAGATCAGGCTCTCGGTACAATTTTAATAAGGCTTCTAACCACCCCAGCTATAAGGAGACTCCCACAGAAGTTTAGAGGGATGCTTCTCAGAGATAAAAAAAGTCTACAAGTTGAACTCCTGACCTCTCTCCTTACCTGAAGCTTGGGGAAGAAAATAAATATTTAAATTTTTAACTATTCAGTTTTGGGAACATAGTAATATTTAATATTCTTTAGTTTTCATTTTCTGAACCTTTGGCTTATAATTTTCTCAATTATGTTACATTGAAAAATGTATGAATGTGCCTTAGTCAGTAGTGCCACATGAAAATGTAAACCGCGTTCTTCCTTATCTTTTACATTGGAAGAGTGAATGAATGGTAACCCTAACTATCCTGCGAAGTTACTTGGTATATTCAGCAAAAGATCAGGGCAAACCATTTCACTTCCATGTCTCGAGCAGGAGGAATGAACTAGTCTTCTTCAATCTCATCTTCCCAAATATATTCATCAACATCCACAGCATAGAACAACCACCGGGAAGCAGGGTCAGTGAAATGTTTATAAAGGTTTGCGTTAGGCGGAGAGAACCCATGCAAATCCAGCAGAAATATTGCATACAAGCAGTACCTGTCATCTTGTTACAACCATCTAGTTTCTGCAGTGAGCTTACATGGAGAGACGCCATGGCAGGCCACTCTACATAAGGTACAGAAGGCAAAATTGCAGTGGGAGAAGATGCTCAATGGTACAGCCAGGCTCCTGCATCACAGGCAATTGGCAGCATGGGCAGGGGCAGTACACCACATCTGCCATCAGGTCCAAGGTAGACTGCAGAAGAAGCCGATCATAATGGGCAAATAACTCTGCTTCTACTAGCTCGTTGACCTGACCACTAAAGGACACTTGGGTTCTGGACAATGGAGGCACTGAACTTGGCCATCTTTGATCTGGATTTCAAAGTACAAGTAGTCCTTCAGACAGGCCTTGCAGTACACATGCCTGCACTCCAAAAAATGCATGCATTCACTACTCAGCTTCTCACGGAAACAGATATTGCACAGGAACAATTCACTATTAGAGCATTTTATCTGCTGAGCTTGATCAAAGTCCAAGATTTCCTGGATCAGCTTTGACAATGATTCCACGTCCTGCACGGCTCTCTCATCCTCAACTTCCTCTTGGTCTACAGCAGAGCCAGCTGCTCCTCTACAATCTAGCTCTGTGTAGCCAGAGGCTTGAGCCGTCCTTCTCTGCAATTTTTTTCTGAGAACCAATTCTGAGCTCGAAAGGAGAGACAATATTCAGGCACCCTAGGGCAGTGATGGCGAACCTATGACACGCATGTCAGAGGTGACACGTGAACTCATTTTTTTGGGTTGATTTTTATTTGTTAAATGGCATTTAAATATATAAAATAAATATCAAAAATAGAAATCTTTGTTTTACTATGGTTGCAAATATCAAAAAATATCTATATGTGACACGGCACCAGAATTGAGTTAGGTTTTTCAACATGCTGACACGCCGAGCTCAAAAGGTTCGCCATCACTGCCCTAGGGTCTCTTCCTTAAGAAACTGCATGCAGGCAAACAGGACCACATCGCCACGGTGTTCTTCCCACAAGTTGCCTAAGTGCTTGCAGAGAGCAGACAGCGCTCACAAATACCTTGAAATTTTGTGGCAAGTCCAAGTAGATCCTGGTTTCTCCACCTTGGACAGACTCTGCTTTTCTAAATTCATCTCCATCATAAATACTCGCCAGGCCCAGCAATGCATCCTCCTGAGCTTCTCATCTTCTGCCGACATTTAATTTTCTGAGGACCTGTTAGTAATAACAAGAAGAAAATAATATGAACACTGCAGTCTATTTCAGTTCAGAGTCTGGAATTCATGCAAATATACCATTTATTCCCCAGACGGTGGAGATGAGACTGCTGAAGTTGATAAGAGGGCAAGATATGGAAGTCATACTGGATATACTATAGAAATGCTGCCATCTACACCGGGGAGCAAGCCCAAGCCTCGCTACCTGCCCCAGCGCTGGGACACGGCGCTGTGCCGCCTTGTGAGGTCCCAAAGGAGCAGGGCCTGGACTAGGGCGGGGCGCGGTCTAGCTGGGACACACTGGGGGCGCCCCGTCCGCTGTCTGGGGGGCTGAAGCCCACTGAGCTGCCCGGACCGGCCTCCCTTCTCGGTCTCCCTTGCCTGGAGCGCTGGTACCACCGTTCCTTCCGGTTTCCCGTGCACCGAGTGCTGGCCCCACTGTTCCTTCCGGTCTCACCGTTCCTTCCGGTGAGCCCACCGTCCTAGCCCGAGGGTTCCGCCCTCTGCCCTAGCCCCGAGGCCCCTCCAAGCCTCTGAGCCCACCGGTCCAGAGACGCCCTGCTCAACCTGCGCAGTGCCTCTTCCCTCTAGTTCATTATTATCACTTTTGTAGTTTAGCTCTTAGGAAATGGTGAAAGCCGCCCACGATCCATATTTTAGTTCAAGAATGTGGATTTCATGTGGACTCTCCTGTGATTTTAAGCGTTCATGTAGGTCACCTTCTGTGAACACTAATGCCATTTCCCTCTGTCCGTTTGTTACTCATCCCTGTACAGAGAGAGTCACATTTTCCCTGGAAAGCATCTGACCACTATTAAAAAGAAAGTGTCCAGATGCGTCTCGTTGATAATGATGGCACTGGAGGTGGAGGTCTGTTCAGGGTGGGCCAAGGCAACAGTTTTTGAGAACTTTCCCCTCAAAATTACCTGCAGAAGGCACCTGTCACATGCTGGGGTGGAGGAAGGATAGAAATAGAGGTTGGTAATTTAGGTATCACACCCAAGAGTGGACAACAGATTCTGCCCAGAGTCTGAGAGGTGGAGGGATGAATGGTGAGGACACTACATAGACCTCACCCAACCCCTTAATGAGGGAACATTAAAGGTACTGTAGTTCAGAGAGGGGCACAGGGATTGGGACAGGGGCTGACAGCCCACAGGTGCTGGGAATGAGACCTGACACTGTCCATTTTGGGGGCATAAATGCATTATTATTATTATTATTTAAAATTATATTTTTTATTGATTTCAGAGATGAAGGGAGAGGGAGAGAGAGATAGAAACCTCAACGATGAGAATCACTGATTGGCTGCCTCCTTCCCTTCCCCACACCCCTACTGGGTATTGAGCCTGCAACCTGAGCATGTGTCCTGACAGAATCGAACCTGGCACCCTTCAGTCCACAGGCCAAAATCTATCCATTGAATCAAACCAGCTAGGGCCATAAATTCATTTTTAAGTCAGATTTGACAATGATTCCACATCCTGCATGGCTCTCTCATCCATAACTTCCTCTTGGTCTACATCAGATCCAGCTGCTCCTCTACAATCTAGCTCTGTGTTGGCACAGTGTATGATTCTGAAAATATAGATGAACTCCTATGATATAGTTTTCTTCTTAATAAGATGTTTCTTCCTAATGATAGAAATGACTGCATTTACTGCTAGGATGCTTGAGATGGTAAGAACATCAGAGTAGGTTGTCTAATGGCATGGCATATAGATTTGTTATGACGTTTTTTCTTTTCTTAGTGCCTACAGAATTTTCCCCACCTGACTTTGCAGTAAAACCCACTAGAGTCATTATGAATTGTGGGCACATCCTTTCACAACCCAGTCTTCCAGCCAGTGTGCTAAGGCAGCCATCAGTCATCACCTCTAACTATGCCTCCTTCTGAACATGAATGTCCAAGGTCAGCCCCAGTCTCTCAACTCTCCTGCCCCTTTCTCTCCTCTTCTAGCAGGAACAAGCCACTAGAGGGCACCCACACTCCTCCTTGAGCTCCTGGGGACCTTTTCCATTACCTGAGACAAATAAATGCAAGTGTTTTTACTGCAACAGCCCCCACTTTTCAAATACTCTTTAGATTTGTTCAGGGTGTAGCTCCTGCTTCAGACATCAGGGTTCCCAGGGGAGCCCCTCACATTGGGGTGTGGCAGCATGGACTGGGGACCTGGAACCATCCCTAGGGCCTAAGTCAGTGATGGTGAACCTTTTGAGCTCCGCGTGTCAGCATTTTGAAAAACCCTAACTTAACTCTGGTGCCATGTCACATATAGAAATTTTCTGATACTTGCAACCATAGTAAAACAAAGATTTCTATTTTTGATATTTATTTTATATATTTAAATGCCATTTAACAAAGAAAAATCAACCAAAAAAATGAGTTCGTGTGTCACCTCTGACACGCGTGTCATAGGTTCGCCATCACTGGCCTAAGTCATTGTAGAGGGAGATGGTTCAGGGCAGTGGGTAATATAGGATAGACACCCAGGGCCCAGATGTTCCTGCACGAGGGGTGGTCACAGGGGTCAATGTTTGTGAGCCTGTGGCTCTGAAGGCCCTGCCACTTAGCATCTGTGCACATGGGCCTTGGCTGAGCTGCTGTGAAATATTTCAGACTGGGCCTTCCTCAGTGGGTGGTGGGTTCTCCTGGGTATTTCAAGAACCTTCCTATTGAAGAATGAGGGGAGATGTGTTATTGGCCTTAGAGAGTCACATTTCCCCTATGGCTGGAAAGCATCAGACCACCATTAAAAAGAAAGTGTCCAAATGCTGTTGGTTGATGATGATGGCAGTCAAGGTGGAGGTCTGCTCAGGGTGGGCGAGGAGGGTCTCTCAGACCCAGGAAATGGGAAGGTGCGGACCTCCCTGACTCCCTGCCCTCTTTAGGACACCACTGCTGGGTTGACTGTGGGGAACTGAGCCTCCCCTCTCCCTCCCTGCAGTGTATTACAGGGACCCAGAGCCCCTTCATGTAGAGTGAACCATGAAGGAGCCCAGGTGAGGGAGGGCAGGTGGACGTGAGGACAGAGTCTTGCCTGGAGGTGGGAGCTGTGAGATGAGGGCCAGCAGGAGGCACACAGCCTGCTTAGTGGCTGCAGCTGAGTCAGTGCGCCAGAGCGTTTCCCCTGCAGAATCCAGCCTTTTCCCTGCGAACATTCCATTACCTCCCCTTCAGGGCTCCCAGCTCAGGCCTCAGTCCTTCCCCACTCAGTCCTGCATCAACTTTTTGTCCCCCTCACACTTGGGCAGCCCTGTCTGCCCAACTGCCCAGTCCCCCCAGGGCTGAAGAATGGTCATTGCTGCCCCTGACCCCACCCGTGTGGAGGCCCAGTCCTGCCTCCCTGGTCAGTTGTGGGACCAGGCTCTCAGGGTCCATGTCCTGATTACCATCACCTGCCAGGAGGTGGCAGCAGCTGAACAAAGGAGAGATTCAGGGACAATTGTTATCACCCTGTGAATCTGCAAGTGGACATGTGGGGTGAGTCCTGGGTTGGGGGGACACCAAGGAAATGTTGGAATTTCCTGCTAATTTAGATGCTAGTAGTGTGTGCCTTTGGAATTTAACAGAGTATGCAAAATATTTTCTTATTTTGGAGGACAGGCGTTTGTGTTTGGAATTACTCAATCCAACCCACTGCAAATTCAGCATCCTGAATCAGGGCTGGTGCTGGATGAGGCAAGGACAGCCAGGCTCAGGACCCTCTGTATTCATAGGGCTGCAGAGAGATGTGTTCTGTGTTGGGAATAGTGCTCCTTCCTGGTCAGCAGTCCCCAGTCCCATGGTACCCTCCCCACTTCCTGCAGGTCCTGTCTCTTCCCCAGCCCCATCTCAGCCCTCAGAGCAGATTCTGACCTGACTGCCCCAGGGACATCTTGGGTGCCATTAATTCTCTTTGCTCTGCTCCTGTCGGCTGCCTGGTGCTGTCCATGAAGGTTCCCTGAGTGTTGTGTGTGTGTGCATGTGTGCGCGCATGTGTGTGTGTGTGATGTACCTCTGCACACTTGTGAATCTCAAGGTAAGGAGATTTGAGAGCCATTTAACGAATAGTTATTTTTATAGTTCTCTATTGTTGAAAGTATTACATATGTCTCCTTTTCTCCCCCATTACTCCCCCCAGCCTGCCCTGCCCCCAGCCCCAGGGCCTCACTGCCCCATTTTCTATGTCCATTGGCCAAGCATATATGCATATGAGGTCCTTGGTTGATTACCTATCACCCACCCACCCTCCCCCACCTTCCCTCCAAGATTCCACACTCTGTTCCATGTTTTGAGTCTCTGGATCCACTCTATCAGTTTATTTTGTTACTTAGAGTCCACTTATGAGTATCATCATGTGATACTTGTCTTTCTCTGACTCACTTATTTCACTTAGCATGATACTCTCCAGGTCCCTCCATGTTGTCTCAAAGGGTAAGAGATTGCTCTTTATTACTGCTGCATAGTATTCCATGGTATAAATGTAACACGGCTTTTTTTTTTTATCCACACATCTACTGATGGGCACTTAGGCTGTTTCCAGATCTTAGCTATTGCAAATTGTGCTGTTATGAACATAGGGGTGCATACATTATTTCTGATTTGTATTTCAGGTTTCTTAGGATGTATTTCTAGAAGTAGGAACATGGGGTCAAATGGCAATTCCATATTTAATTTTTTTAGAAAACTCCATATTAATTTCCATAATGGTTGCACCAATTTGCATTTCAACCAGCAGTGCACTAGGGTTCTATTTTCTCCACATCCTCACTAGCACTTACCATTTGCTGATTTGTTGATGGTAGCTATTCTGACAGATGTGAGGTAATACCTCATTGTTGTTTTAATTTGTATCTCTCTGATGATCAGTGACTGTATTTTTTCATATGTCTCTTAGCCGTCTGTATGTCCTCTTTGCAGAAGTGTCTATTTAGGTCTTTTGCCCATTTTTTAATTGGATTATTTGTCTTTCTTTTGTTAAGTTGTATGAGTTTCTTATGTATTTTGGATATTAACCCTTTATCAGATGTATCATTGCCAAATATCTTTTCCCCATTCAGTAGGCTTCCTTTTCATTTTATTGATGGTTTCTTTTGCTATGCAGAAGCTTTTTATTTTGATGTAGTCCTATTTGTTTATTTTCTCCTTAGTTTTCTGCAAGTGGAGAAAGGAGGATGTATCCTTAAACATATTGCCTTGAGAGATGTCTGAGATTTTGAAGCCTGTGGCTTCTTCTAGTATTTTTATGATTTCATGACTTAGATTTAAGTCTTTTATCCATTTTTAGTTTATTCTTGTGTATGGTGTAAGTTCGTGGTTTAGTTCCATTTTTTAAAAAAATTTGTTTTATTGCTTAAAGTATTACAAAGAGTATTACATATGTCTCCTTTTTTTTTTCTCCCCTTGACCTTCTCCTGGCCTCCCCTACCTCCCAGTGTCTTGTGTCCATTGGTTATGCTTATATGCATGCATACAAGTCCTTTGGTTGATCTTTTACCCCTTCCCCCCAACCCTCCCCGGCCTTCCCGCTGTAGTTTGACAGTCTGTTCGATGCTGCTCTGCCTCTGTATCTATTTTTGTCATCAGTTTATAATGGTCTTAATTGTCCACAAATGAGTGAGATCATGTGGTATTTTTCCTTCATTGACTGGCTTATTTCACTTAGCATAATGCTCTCCAGTTCCATCCATGCTGTTGCAAATGGTAAGAATTCCTTCTTTTTTACCACAGCATAGTATTCCATTGTGTAGATGTACCACAGTTTTCTAATCCATTCATCTACTGATGGGCACTTAGGCTGTTTCCAGATCTTAGCTATGGTAAATTGTGCTGCTATGAACATAGGGGTGCATATATCCTTTCTGATTGGTGTTTCTGGTTTCTTGGGATATATTCCTAGAAGTGGGATCACTGGGTCAAATCGGAGTTCCATTTTTAACTTTTTGAGGAAATCCATACTGTCTTCCATAGTGGCTGCACCAGTCTGCATTCCTACCAGCAGTGCACAAGTGTTCCTTTTTCTCTGCATCCTCTCCAGCACTTGTCATTTATTGATTTGTTGATGATAGCCATTCTGACAGGTGTGAGATGGTACCTCATTGTTGTTTTGATTTGCATCTCTTGGATGATTAGTGACTTTGAGCATGTTTTCATATGTCTCTTGGCTTTCTGAATGTCCTCTTTTGAAAAGTGTCTATTTAAGTCCTTTGCCCATTTTTTGATTGAATTGTTTATCTTCCTTTTGTAAAGTTGTATGAGTTCCCTATACATGTTGGAGATTAATAGTTTCATTTTTTGCATGTATCTGTGAAGTATGGTAGCAATCATCTCAGGTAGAAACTATAGTTTAACTTTAACCCTGCTGTTTGGCTTCTGTACTTATTTGCTTTGTTTAACAATAGAAAAGTTACTTTGATTTTCTGAACTTATGTATGCTATCCCAATCAATGAATATTCTGTTGTAGGTAGTTTGAATATCCCATTGATTGTGATCTTACTGATTATTGAAACACAATCTTCTGTACCTGGGAACCAGGACAGCACAATTATCCTAAATTGCCTCAGTGGCCACAGATAATGCATTCCGGTTGACTCAGTGGTCCCAAGACCAGGACAGCACAATTATTCTAAATTGCCTCAATGGCTCCAGATAATGTGTTTCCGTTGACTCTGTGGTCCCAAGACCCGAGGGCTCTAGATAATGTGTTTCTGTCAACTCAGTGGTCCAGAGACCCAAAACTATAATTTAACTAACATACTCAATTCTGCTTCTGTAAACTGCTTTTTTTGCAAACTAGGTTCCTCATTCCAAACCCTGAGATGTATTCAATACCTTTCTGATTTTTGCCTATATAAATCTGGTGTTGGGGCTAGGTAATTACTATGAGATTTGGAGAGCAAAATGCCCCCTCATAGTCCCGGATTTGCAATAAATGTGACTCCTTAATTCGACTTCTTGAGGCATCCTTGTGTGATTCGTGGGGTACATTACAACATCTGTCCAATTTTCCCAAAGCCATTTATTGAAGAGGCTGTCTTGACTCCAATGTATGCTCTTGTCTCCTTTGTCAAATATTAATTGAGCATAATGGCTTGGGTTGATTTCTGGGTTCTCTGTTCTGTTCCATTGATCATATGCCTGTTCTTGTGCCAGTATCAAACTGTTTCAATTACGGTGGCTTTGTAATATAACTTGAAATCTGGTATTGTGATTCCTCCAACTTTGTTCTTCTTCCTCAAGATTGCTGTTGCTATTCGGGGTCTTTTTTGGTTCCATATAATTTTTTGGAGTGTTTGTTCTAGATCTGTGAAATATGTCATTGGTATTTTAATAGGGATTGCACTGAATCTGTAGATTGCCTTGGGTAATATGGACATTTTAATGATGTTGATTCTACCAATTTATGAACATGGTATATTCTTCCACTTATTTATATCTTCTTCTATTTCTTTTTTCAATGTCCTGTAGTTTTTCAAATACAGGTCTTTTCCTAAGTATTTTATATATATATATATATATATATATATATATATATATATATATATATATATATATATTTTTAATTTTTAATTAAATCTTTATTGTTCAGATTATTACATTTGTTCCTCTTTTTTCCCCCCATAACACCCCTCCTCCCAGTTCCTGCCCCGCCCTCCGCCCTCACTCCCCACCCACTGTCCTCATCCATAGGCGCACGATTTTTGTCCAGTCTCTTCCCGCATCTCCCACACCCCTTTCCCCCCCAAGAATAGTCAGTCCATTCCCTTTCTATGTCCCTGATTCTATTATGATCACCAGATTATTTATTCACTTGATTCTTAGATTCACTTGTTGATAGATGCATATTTGTTGTTCATAATTTGTATCTTTACCTTTTTCTTCTTCTTCCTCTTCTTAAAGGATACCTTTCACCATTTCATATAATACTGGTTTGGTGGTGATGAACTCCTTTAGCTTTTCCTTATCTGTGAAGCTCTTTATCTGACCTTCAGTTCTGAATGATAGCTTTGCTGGATAAAGTAATCTTGGTTGTAGGTTCTTGGTATTCATCACTTTGAATATTTCTTGCCACTCCCTTCTGGCCTGCAAAGTTTCTGTTGAGAAATCAGCTGATAGTCGTATGGGTATTCCCTTGTAGGTAACTGGGTTTCTTTCTCTTGCTGCTTTTAAGATTCTCTCTTTATCTTTTGCTCTTGGCATTTTAATTATGATGTGTCTTGGTGTGGTCCTCTTTGGATTCCTTTTGTTTGGGGTTCTCTGCGCTTCCTGGACCTGTAAGTCTATTTCTTTCACCAGGTGGAGGAAGTTTTCTGTCATTATTTCTTCAAATAGGTTTTCAATATCTTGCTCTCTCTCATCTTCTGGCACCCCTATAATTCTGATGTTGGTACGCTTGAAGTTGTCCCAGAGGCTCCTTACACTATCTTCGTATTTTCGGATTCTTTTTTCATTTTGCTTTTCCAGTTGGGTGTTTTTTGCTTCTTCGCATTTCAAATCTTTGCCTTGATTCTTGCGCTCCTCTGGTCTGCTGTTGGGTGTCTGTATAATATTCTTTATTTCAGTCAGTGTATGCTTAATTTCTAGTTGGTTCTTTATCAGAACATCTAGGGTCTCATTAGATTTCTTGAGGATCTCACTACATTTATCGGCGGTCTCATCAGTTTTTCTCGAGGGCCTTACTAAGTTTATCGGCAGCTTCTAGACAGTTCTTGAGAGACCTTAAAAGTGTGGTTTTGAGCTCTATATCTTCCATTTCTGACATTTGCGTCCTGTTTCTTTGTCTCCGCATTTTTTTATCTTTTCTTGGTGCACCCCCTAGTGGTCTTTGTGTGCAGTCTTGTTGTAGTTAAGCCTTGATTGTCGGCAATACCAGGGGTGATTTGACCTCCAGGCTAACTGGCTATGAGAGTCAGCTGTGTCTGCAGTGGGAGAGCTTCTGTGCTGGATCTCTAGGGCTTTGCTAATCTAGCCTTTTCCTGAGGCTATCTGGCAAATTTCTCTGTGCAGGGCTTGGGCGGGGCGGGTCCCGGGGATCTACAGGGTGGGCGGAGCGAGCAGTTATGGCTGCTCTCAGTTCCGTCCCTAGGGGCTCTGCCTCTCAGAGTCCCAGCAACCGGTGCAAACCTCAGAGAGAAAGCTGCCTTCGAGTTCCGGGTTCCGAAGGAAGCCAGACAGTCCCGCTTCTCCCTTTTGAGTCTGGGTCCCCAGAGACTCGCCCGGATCTGGAGCTCAGAGTCTGAAACTCCCTCCCGATTGAAAACAACAACCGCGCCCTCGCCGCCAGCCTGCTCTGCGCGCGCACTCGGCACCTGAGTATTTCACTTCAGCACTGCACCTCCTCTGAGTCTGGGTATGATATTCTCTTTCCTCCTAGTTGTAGAATTTCCACTCAGCCAGCGTTCTTGTGGTTCTGGATGATGTCCGTCCTGTCCTTTAGTTATATCTCTGAAGTGGTTGTTTGAGGCAGCAATCTCCGGCGTTAACCTATGCCACCATCTTGGTTTTTTTTCCCGGTTTCCCCTCTTTAAATGAGGCTACGAGTAGTGCATGCTTTGTGTCCTAAGTATTTTATATTTTAATTTTTTGTTGTTTCAATGGTAAATGGGATTGCTTGTTTAGTTTCTCTTTCTGAGTGTTCATTATTGGTGAATAAAAAAAAAGCCATCAATTTTTGGGTGTTGATTTTGTGGAGTCTTTAGGGTTATCTATGTACAATATCATGTCATCTGTGAATAATGAGAGTTTTACTTCCTCCTTTCCAATTTGGATGCCTTTTATTTCTTCTTCTCGTCTGATCACTGTGGCTAGGAGTTCCAATACTATGTTGAATAAGAGTGGTGAAAGCGGACATCCCTGTCTTGTCCCTGTTCTTAGAGGAAATGGTTTTAGCTTTTGCCCATTGTGTATGATGTTTGCTGTAGGTTTGTCATATATGGCCTTCACATGTTGAGATAAGCTCTCTCTATTTCCACTTTGTTGAGAGTTTTTGTAACAAACTAAAGGCCTGGTGCACAAAACATGTCCACTTAAGGGAGGTTCCCTCAGCCCAGCCTGTGCCCTCTCGCAGATGCTCCTGTGTTGAGCATCTGCCCCCTGGTGTTCAGTGCGCATCATAGAAACTGGTCGTTTCACAGTTTGGTTGATTTGCATACTAGCCTTTTATTATATAGGACTAGGGGCCCGGTGCACGAAATTCGTGCACTGGGTGTGTGTGTGTGTGTGTGGGGGGGGAGTGTCCCTCAGCCCAGCCTGCCCCCTCTCACATACTGGGAGCCCTCAGGTGTTGACCCCCATCACCCTCCAATCGCAGGATCGGCCCCTTGCCCAGGCCTGATGCCTCTGACAGAGGTGTCAGGCCTGGGCAGGGGACCCTCATTTCCCCACATCACTGGTTCTGCCCCCAGCCCAGGCCTGATGCCTCTGGCCCAGGCATCAGGCCTGGGCAGGGGACCCCCAGACCCTCCGATTGCTGGCTCTGCCCCTTGCCCAGGCCTGACGCCTCTGCCAGAGGTGTCAGGCTTGGACAGGGGACCCCCATCTCCCCCCGATCACTGGCTCTGGCCCCTGCCCAGGCCTGAGGCCTCTGGCCCAGGAATCATGCCTGGGCAGGGGACCCCCATCTCCCTCTGATCGCTTGCTCCACCCCCCGCCCAAGTCTGACGCCTCTGACCCAGGCTTTAGGCCTGGGCAAGGGGACCCTCATATCCCCCCAATCCCCGGCTCCGCCCCCCACCTAGGCCTGATGCCTCGGCCAGAGGAGTTGAACCTCATCACCCTCCGATCACCAATCACCGGATCGGCCCCTTGACCAGGCCTGAGGCCTCCGGCAGAGGTGTCAGGCCTGGGCAGGGGACCCCCAGCTCCCGCGGTTGCAGGCTCCGCCCCTGCCCAGGCCTAACGCTTCTGGCCTAGGCGTCCGGCCCGGGCAGAGGGGACTCGCAGCTGCAGCGGCCCCGCGATCGTGGGCTTCACTTTAGGCCCAGGCAAGGGACCCCTAGCTCCTGGGACTGCCAGCTTCGACCGTGCCCAGCTCCCATCGCTGGCTCCACCCCTACTTCCTGCTCTCACTGGCCAGGGTGGAAAAGGCACCTGATTCTCCGATCATGGCTGGGGGGCAGGGCAAAGGCGGCTCCAGGGCCGCCTTTGCCCTGCCCCCCAGCTCTTAGCTCCCCCCTGGGTTTCCGATCACTGTCAGTGGCAGGGGGCTTCTTCCTGCTTTCCCTTTCACCTCCCTGCATTGTGCCTACATATGCAAATTAGCCGCCATCTTGTTGGCAGTTAACTGCCAATCTTAGTTGGCAGTTCATTTGCATATAGCCCTGATTAGCCAATGAAAAGGGTAGCTTGTACGCCAATTACCATTTTTCTCTTTTATTAGTGTAGATATTTTAAATGCAAGGATTCATGGTTAGATCTTCTACATCTAATTAACAAAAGCTCATTTTGTAGAAGGAATAACTTTTTTGCCTTGCTACATTAGGACACACCCACCCCTTTGCCTGCCCCTTGCAGGTCTGCCCACTAGAGGGCAGCACATCCCCACCCCAGTCCCATTTATCTCAGGCTTGGCCATAAGGACAAGGAGTCCAGGGGTCTCCATATCAAAAAGCACCTCAGGTAATTCTCAAGAACACTGAGAACTTGAGAAACATTTCCCTAAATGGTATAATTTATAGGTTCCACCACTAGGTCAGATGTTGCCATACTATGAGTTACAGGGGATTTACAAATTTGTCCTTATCCTAATGTATAAAACAAAACCACAATATCCAAGCAATTATGTAATAAATTAAAGGTACCTAGATTCTTAAGAGATTAAAATAGTACTGTCAGCTCTGAATCTACCTGTTTCATGGGCTTCTCTAAAAATTAAAGGCTTAGCCATCTGAATTAATAAATTCAACTTATTCCAACTGTTATAAATTAATGATTTTTGCCTTGTTTTACCTGTCACATGACTGCACATTAATTAATTAATTAATTAATATTTTAAAATAAATTATTATGACTTGTTTAACGAAACGAGGTTATTTCTACATGAGATTTTAGTTCAAAAGCAGTTATATGTGTGCAATCTGAAGAGAATGATGTATAATTCATAAGACTCATCTTAAATCTTTCTTCCATGGACTTCCCCTATCTTGCTGCTTAGCAATAAAAGCATTTTTAGGTTCATATAAACACATTATTTACAACTGCTTGAACAGGAAATTAATATATAAATATCACTGGGCATTCAGTAAATAAGATACAGGCCAATAAGTTCAATTGTGAAAGGTAACATGTGAGAGGTTTGGAAACCTTAAGCCTGGGCAATCTGCCGTGTTTCCAACATGTCTTCAACTACCTTTAGAGAACATGTGGTTTCCTTCTTCCTTCAGCTTGCAAACTGATAAGCTGTTTATTTGACTAGCTGCCCAACTAGCATATTTCATGGTGTCCTTTTTTTTTTTTTTTACTTGGTTTGGATTAGAAGCAATATGACTTGCTCATATGTAAAGTCCAAACAAAGCTCTCATATTGCTGCTGCTCAGTGTCAATGCCTGTGCAGAACACTTTCTTGAAAGTTCAAGTCTACCTTTGGTGTGTTTCACCTCAGCGTACTGCTGACAGTGTACATGGTTGGGTAGATTAGTCAGCATAAACCTCTCCGAGGAAAAGGCTGCTTTAGCGGGTGATGTGCATTGATATGAAGCCCTGCACATCCAGGCCAGGCTTCTTGGTCTCCAACAAATTGTTCTAGACACTAATTCAGTTCCCGAATGGCCTCCACACTTGCTCTGGGCTTTTAGAGTGGCAACCTTATGTTTTTCAGGTGCAGTGTTAGTTGGACCTTCATGCAAGATTTGATCATGCAGCTATACAGCATCATCGTATCTTTCCATGGCTTCAAATCTCATGCCAGGCAGTGTTTGACTCTGTGACTGCCAGAGAACTGTCTTCCCAATTCCTTAGCAAAGCCAAGCCAAGTCATCCTGCCCGTAGTCTAGGGCTGCACTATCACCTGTTCATACAGATCCAAATATCAGTTCCAAGTTTAGTAGCATGTCCATTAACCAATTCCTGTCCAACTCTCATAATTTCTGACAATTTTATGAGTTTTCTTTCCTCTAATTTCTCTTTCATTTCTTCCTAAGTGATCTCATAAAGCTCTCACGCTGCTTATAAACAATGTTTGGCAAACGATTAACACATGATCACATCGCATCATGCTTGGTTATTGGTTCTGTTGTCTACTGGCATGACTTTCTGTAGCAGTTTTAATGCTTGTTCTGATGTGTGCTAAGCCACGCCCTAGCCGTGTGCATTTGTTTGCTCTCGGTGCCTGGTGAAAGCATAGGTTTACTAAACCTATTCAGTATAAATGTCAATTTATTGTAATACATATAGAAAATTTTTCTGGGGAATTAAACTTTTTATACATATTTAATTTTAATTATACAAACATATATACATAAGTAAAACAGAAAAACTAACTAATTTGTCAATTTTTAAACATATGCATTCAGAAAGCCTACTTTATTATATAATGGACTTTTGGCTTTAATGGACACCCCCTCACCCAAATTAGTCCGTTATATTGAGGTTTTACTCTATAAGGCAGGATGATTCCCAATGTTGGAGTGCACTTTGGAGCCCAAGTTCCCAAGACCCAAATAAACAACAACAACAAAAAAATCCTGTTAAAGGAGGCATCCTTTTAAACCAAATGACTGTTCAATGATCTTATGTAACCAAAGTGTTGATCCAGGTACATCAGGCAGTGTTGGCCACAGCACAAACACCTTCTAGCTCAACTAAAGATAATCAAGTGCTACGTTATATAATAAAAGAGAAACATGTAAATCAACTGTCCCTCTGCTATGCTCACCAGCCAATCAGGAGTGAGTATGCAAATTAACCTGACAAAGATGGCAGATTAATTTGCATACACAGGCACCCTACAGAGAGCAGAGCAGGAAAGCCAGTGGAGAATGGAGCAGCTTGGGGAACTTGGCTCCCCAAGCCGCCAGACGGAGAGCAAAGAGGGAGAGCTGGTGGCTCGGAGGACTTGGAAGAGTGGAAGGCTGTGGGATGGAGACAGAGCAGGAGGGGAAAACCAAGGGTGCGGGGAGCACCAGGAATTCTGGGAATAGTAGTTCTGGTGGCAGACAGATCTCCTAGACCAGTGATGGTGAACCTATGACATGCGTATCAGAGGTGACACGTGAACTCATTTTTTGGTTGATTTTTCTTTGTTAAATGGCATTTAAATATATAAAATAAATACCAAAAATATCTTTTTTTACTATGGCTGCAAATATCAAAAAAATTCTATATGTGACATGGCACCAGAGGTAAGTTAGGGTTTTTCAAAATGCTGACACACCGATCTCAAAAGGTTTGCCATCACTGTCCTAGACACTAGAGCAGTGGTCGGCAAACTGCAGCTTGCGAGCCACCTGTGGC
The DNA here is from genome assembly GCF_963259705.1 of Myotis daubentonii. Taxonomy (NCBI): domain Eukaryota; kingdom Metazoa; phylum Chordata; class Mammalia; order Chiroptera; family Vespertilionidae; genus Myotis; species Myotis daubentonii. The sequence goes on along the minus strand of NC_081854.1, from coordinate 17,611,468 downwards.
TCTTTGGCCCCTTGAGTGTGGCTCTTCCACAAAATACCATGTGCAGGCGTGAACTTACAGTGTGATTGAAACTTCGTGGCCCATGCGCAGAAGTCGGTTTTCGGCCTGGGTGAGTCTATTTTGAAGAGGTGGTTTGGAAGTGGGGGGTGTCGGTTGGTCGGGTGACAGGGAGAGGCACAGGCAGGACTCAGGATACACAGCACGGGGGAGGCGCGTGCGATTCATGCAGGAGTTGAGTGAGCAAGTCAGTCAGCAGTCTCATTGTGCAGTGGTTAGTGTTAGTCGTGTCCGCATATTGCACACAGGTGACAAAAGTACCTGCTCGAAGCATAAAGTTACCTGTATTTTCCCAACCAGCTGCAAATCCTACAGGTATTTTTGCAATCAATTTAAGAATTGTAATTCTTTTGTGTTGGTGGCTTTATTATTATAAAATGAAACATTTTTTTAGGTGCCCTGTTTGACATGGCTACAAAGAAGAAGCAGAGAAAAATGGAAGACGAAAACCATGAATTTAAAGTTGAATGGACTGAGACTTTCACGTTTATTCAAAACTTAAATGGCCTTCCGACCTGTCTTACTTGTCAGGAAAAATTGGTGCATAACAAGAAATCAAATTTGGAGAGACACTTTACAACTAAACACGTGTCATTTAATACTAAATATCCTGTCGGTGATGCAAGGAAGAAAGCAGTTGAGGAACTTCAGAAGAGTCAAGAAAAATCAAGTTCTGTATTTAATTACTGGGTGCAATCTTCCAACAATGTTAATATTGCAAGTTTTGAGGTTAGTCAAGAGATTGCTAAGAGAGGAAAACCATATACAGATGGCGAATACATAAAAAGTTGTGTTATAAATGCATCCGAAGAGCTATTTCGGGATTTTAAGAACAAAGCAGATATTCTAAAAAAATTTAAAGAGTTACCATTGTCTGCTAAAGCTGTGAAAGATAGAACAGTCAAAATGTCTTCGAATATAACCAACCAGCAAGTCGAAGATCTTAAATTGGTTTCAGTTTTATCAATAGCAGTTGACGAGTCTTGTGACATAAATGATACAGCGCAAGTTTCACTTTCTGTATGATTTATTTCATCTACAGTTCCTAAAGAAGAACTTTTAGGATTATTGCCACTCAAAGGTCAAACACGTGGAGAGGATATAGGAAATGCTGCAATTGAGTGCATTGAAAAACATCATATTCCACTCGATAAAATTGTCTCAATTTCAACAGACGGGTCGAAAAGTATGACCAGCGTAAGAAACGGGTTTGTTGCTATTTTGAAAGAAAAAATTAATCACGAGATACTTACTTACCATTGTATCATTCATCAAGAAGTGCTTTGTGCACAGACATTTCCAGAAGAAATTTGCAAAGTTATGGAATCGGTGATTAAGATTATCAACTCCATTGTAGCTAAAGCTCTTAATTATCGCCAATTTAAAGAATTTTTAGTTGAAATGGAGAGTGAGTATGCAGATCTGCTGCATAACAAGGTACATTGTTTATCAAAAGGAAATGTTTTGAAACGCTTCACTTCCTTATTAACAGAAATTAAAGCATTTCTCCTTGAGAAGGGTGTTCACTATCCAGAACTAACAAACTATCAGTGGATCCAAAAATTTTATTTCATGGTAGACATTACGTCTCATCTAAATCAGCTTAATCGTAAACTACAGGGGAAAGGAAACACAGTTTTTTCACTGTTAGAAGAAGTTATTTCATTCGAAAACAAATTATCTCTTTTTGCTCAAGATTTTGAAAGAGAAACTTTGATTCACTTTCCAAGCCTGTTGAAACATTGCCAAGAAAATAATTCTGATATTGACATTTGCTATTTCAAAACAACACTTTTAAATATGAGGGAAGCTTTTCTCAACAGGTTTCAGGAATTCAGAAACAGCAAAGCGACGTTAGCCTTTGTTAAAAAAACCTCTCAATGCTACTGTAACAGAATTAAATTTTTCTCCCTTTAATATTGACATTGGCAACTTTGAAATGCAATTGCTGGATTTAAAAAAGAAAGAACTGTGGAGCTCAAAATTTGAATGTCTTTGTGCTGACATAGAAATATTGGAGAAAAACAAATGTGAACTTAGTTCACAGCACAAGTGGTCTGCTTTGAAAGGCCTGGAGAAGGAAGATATGTCGATTTTTAACACCTGAAATAGTATTCCTGACTCATATAATCAACTGAAAAAACTAGCATTTGCTGTTCTTTCCTTATTTGGTTCTACATATTTATGCGAACAATCATTTTCAAGCATGAACCTTATCAAGAGTAAATTGAGAAGTCATCTTATTGAGAACCTGGAATCGTGCCTAAAATTAAAAACAACATACAAACCTGACTTACCCAAACTTTCCAAGGAGATGCAAGGCCATTGTTCACATTAGTGTTTGTCAGTCATTTCATGATTTAATTTTATGGATATTTTAAGGTAAATTGTAAGGAATTTAATTTTATCAATAAATAATATTGTTATTAAGTATGATATCAGGTTTTTTCAATGTACCTATAGTTTAACTAAGACTTAAAACTTTAAGTAAAATTATTAAGTTAATTTTAGGGAACATTGTGGAGTGAAAGAAGACGTAATGTCAAGGATTGAGAAAGGTATGTTGCAATGGTTTGGACATATAGAGAGGATGAACGAAAGGAGATAGACGAAACAAGTATACAAGACGAGTGTGGATGGGAGAGTTGGAAGGGGTTGACCTCAGCGAACGTACCTCAATCAGATGGAGGACGTTTTTAGCAAAGGCCAGCTTAGGAGTACCCTAATTAAGTTAATAACAATGTACCTACCTATATAGTTTAAGTTTAAAAAATTTGGCTTTCAAAAGAAATTTCAATTGTTGTACTGGTGATATTTGGCTCTATTGACTAATGAGTTTGCCAACCAGTGCACTAGAGCAAAGAGAGCCTGGAGCAAGTTACTGTTGCAGTGGGGGATGGAGGGAAAGCAAAGGTGAGAGGTATAAGTAAAATCAGGGTGTCTAGGAAAAATTAAAGGGAAGATATCCTAAAACTTCCAGGAAATCTCCACCAAGGAAGCAAAGGAAAAAAAAAAAGCCTCTATTATTCTGTGAGCAACAAACGGAACTGGGTTAGGGGTCTCAGACAATTTGTTAATATGATTGCAAAGACAGATAGAAACTCCTGGATTGGAGAGGGCTCCCTGAGGGCTTCCAGATTGGAGAGGGTGTAGGTCGGGCTGAGGGACCCACCCGCCATGCATGAATCTTCATGCACTGGGCCCCTAGTTCTATTATAAACACCTGTGGCCAGGTATTCTCAGGATCTTTGCTGGGCAGCTATGTCCCTGGCAATGTGATCTGCAGTGCCTCTAAGAGTTAGGAGGGGATTCTGATCATATTCCCATTGGTATATATTCCTCGTCAAATACTTTTTCTGCATCTATGGACATGATCATATAATTTTTATCCTTCATTTTGTTAATGTGGTATATCAGATTGATTGATTTGCTGGAGACTCCTTGTACCACCTGAACAAACCTCACTAGATCTTTTTAACATACTGTTGCATTCAATTTGCTAGTATTTTGTTTAGAATTTATGCATCTGTATTAATCATAGATATTGTTCCGTAATCTCTCTCTCTCTCTCTCTCTCTCTCTCTCTCTCTCTCTTTTATCCTTGCCAGGTTTTGGTAGCAAGGTATGTGGACCTCATAAATTGAGTTAGGAAGTCTTGCCTCAGTTTTTTGTTTGTTTGTTTGTTGTTTTTGCGAGGGGAGGGTTTCAGGAAGATAGGTGTCAAATCTTCTTTGCATATTAAGTAGAATTCACTATTGAAGCCATCTCTCCTGGGCTTTTACTTTGGGGGATGCTTTTGATGATTGTTTCAATTTCCTTACTATTGACCAGTCTATTTCAATTTTCCTTTTCTTCATGGATTCAGTCTAGGGAGATTATATATTTCTAGGAACCTGTTCATTTCTTCTAGGTTATTAAATTTGGTGGCATATAGTCTTTCATAGTATTCTTGAATGACCCTTTGTATTTCTGTGGTGTCTGTTGTAACTTCTCTTTTGTTTTTGATTTTGTTTGAATCTTTTCTCTTTTTTCCTTAGTAAGTCTAGCCAGAGATTTGTCAATTTTATTTATCTTTTCAAAGAACTAGCTCTTTGTTGCATTATTTCTTTCTATTGTCTTTTTGTTCCTTATTTTGTTAATTCTGCTCTGATATTTATAGTTAGTTTCTTTCTGCTGACTTTGGGCTGCATTTGTTCTTTTTCTAGTTCATTAAGGTGAAATGTTAGGTTGTTTACTTGGGATTTCTTTTGTTTCCTATAATGATATGAACTTCCCTCTTATTACTGCTTTTGCTGCATGCCAAAAGTTTTGACATGTTGTATTATCATTCCCATATCTTCATCTATCTTTTGATCTCTCCTTTATTTTTTCTTTAAGCCAGTCATCGTTTAGTAGCATATTGTTTAATCTCCATATTTTTGTGTTTTTTTCTTACTTTCCTTTTGCAGTTGATCTCCAATTTCAAAGCATTGGAGTTGAGGCTAGTTTTGTGACCCAACATATGGTCTATCTTTGAGAATGTTCCGTGTGCACTAGAGAAGAATGGGTAATTTGCTGTTTTGCATTGAAAGGCTCTGTGAATGTTGATTATGTCCATTTGTTCTTATGTGTTATTTAAAGCCAATATTTCTTTATTAATTTTTTTGGATGATCTATCCTTAGCTGTCAATGGGGTATTTAGGTTCCGTCTACTATAATTATGAGTTTGGTGAGTTTCTCCCTTTAGTTATTAGCAGCTGCTTTATATATTTTGGTCTTCACAGATTGGGTGCATATAATTGATAAATGTTATGTCTTTTTGATGTATTGTTCTTTTGATAATTATAAAATGTCCACCTTTTCTCTTGTTACCCTTTTATCTTGAAATCTATTTTGTCAGATATAAGTATGGCTACATCTGCTTTTCTCTGGATGCCATTTGCTTGGGGAATCACTTTTCACCCTTTCACTTTGTGTCTATATTTGTCTTTGAGGCTGAGCTGTATCTCCTAAAGGAGTCATATAGTTGGGTTTTTAAAATTTATTATCCATCTGCTACTCTGTGACTTTTTATTGATGAGTTCAATCCATTGACATCTATGGTGATTAAATTATTGATGTATAAGAATTTCCTATTACTATTTTTATTTTTTTAAAAAATCTTCACTGAGGAGGAGATTAAATATGGTGGCAGAGTAGGAGGATGCTTCATGGACATGCTCCCAGGAACAAGCTGAAATTACAACTGAAATATGAAAAGGCTTCCTGAGTAATCAATGGAAAACCCACAGGAGAGAACCTTGATACCCAAGGACCAAAGGTGGAGATGGCATACAGACTGGTAAGAGGGGTGGAGGCGTGAAAGGGCTTTCCCGGCATCCACAGATAGCAACGGAAGTCCCCGAGAGATATCTCAGCTGTGGGGGTGGGGTGGGGGTTCCACTGAAAACTCTGGAATCTTATCCCGAAGCTGGGATCCCCAGCAGAGAGCACCAAACTGAGGGGAGTACCCACATAGCATCTAGCTATGAAAAGCAGAGGGGTGCTGTCTGCCAGGGAGTTGCAGCTGAAAGTTTGGGCACCCTCTTGAAGGGTCAATGCATAAAAATTCCCTGCAGAGCCACCCACCTCGTGCTCTGGCAGAGGGAGGGTGAAGTGGACTGGAGTTATGAGAGTAGAACCCAGGACTGGGGCTTGGCGGATAGAGCTCAGAAGGCAGACACCCCCAAATTTCCTGGGCCGAGTCATTTTCTCAAGCAATGGAGGACATCTTTCCCACATAGACATCTGCCTTGTCTGGGGGGAAAACAGTCAACACACCGCATTGGATAACACCTTGCCCTGAGGACACTTAAGAGATTAAAAGTAGCAATTAGCCTCCAGGCAGAAGCAACTGCCCCACCCTGTTGAAAAAACTCCCCTACACCTGAGGACAATTGACTGGGGACAATTCAAGTCAGAATCCTATTACTCCAGTGGTTCTCAACCTTGGCTGCACATTAGAATCACCTGGGAATCTTGTTAAAATCCTGATTTCTGGGCCTCATCACTAGTAACAAAGAAACAGAATTTCTGGAGGATGAGGCCCAGAAATCAGGATTTTAACAAGATTCCCAGGTGATTCTAATGTGCAGCCAAGGTTGAGAACCACTCACTGTATTACTCTGTAGACAGAGGTGGTCTCCGGAGGCTTTGGGTCTTTGCTTGACCCAATTAATCAGAAACAGCCTTTAACACTGTCCTCCACTTGAGATTGAGAGGTGTAGAGGATCTCCCTAAAACATAGCCACAAACCCAACAGACAACCAAAATGAGGAAACAAAGAAACAACCCCCAAATGAAAGAACTAGCAAATTCTCTAGAAGAAGAGATAAATGAAGCAGAGATGAGAAATTTATCTGAAACAAAGTTCAGAGTAATGATGTTAAAAATGCTCAACAGTATCAAAAAAGATATCGTAACTATGAATAAAGAACAGTCTGAGATAAAGAATGACATAACACAAATAAAGAACACATTGGAAGGAATACATAGCAGATTATGGGAAGTTGAGGATTGAATCAGTGAATTAGAAGACAGAGTTGAAAATATCACTCAATTAGAGAACCAAAAAGAAAAAAAAATTAAAAAACAGGAGGACAGCCTAAGGGAGCTGTGGGACAATGTGAAATATAACAATATTAGAAATATAACAATATTAGGTGTGCCAGAAGAGGCAAAAATGGAGAAAGAAATAGAGAAGGTGTTAGAAGAAATAATGGTAGAAAACTTACCTAACCTGGTAAAGGAAAGTCACACAAGTTCAGGAGGCACAGAGGACCACAAACAAGAAGAACCCATACAGAGTCATGCCCAGACACATCATAATTAAAATGCCAAAAATTAAAGACAAAGAGAAAATCTTAAAGGCAGCAAGAAAAAAGAAAACTGTTACCTACTAAGGAGTTCCCATAAGGCTGACACCTGATTTCTCATCAGAAACTCCAGACAGAAGGGAATGGCATGAAGTACTCAAGGTAATGGAAAGCAAGGATCTGAGACTAAGGTTACTATATCCAGCAAGGCTATCATTCAAAATAGATGGTCAAATAAAGAGCTTCCCAGACAAAAAATAAAGGCTAAAGAAGTTCATCACCAACAAGCCAGCAATACAAGAAATGCTAAAGGGATTGCTGAGAAGAAACAAAGAAAGAAACCTAGCCATACAGAGTTAAAATGGTTGTAAATAAGTACCTCTCAATAATAAACCTAAATGTAAATGGATTAAATGCTCCAATCAAAAGGCATAGAGTAGGTACATGGATACAAAAACATGACCCAACTATATGCTGTCTACAAGAGACCCACCTCAAAACAGAAGACACACAGGATGAAAGTAAAGGGATAGAAAAAAATTTCCATGCAAATGGAAAAGAAAAAACAAAAAGCTGGAGGAACAATACTCATATTTGACAAAATAGAGTTTAAAAGCATCATGCTAAGCGAAATAAGCAAGTTGGAGAAAGATAAATATCATATGATCTCACTCATTTGTGGAATATAATGAACAAAAATAGAGCCAGAGGGAAAAAATATTCTAGAATATAATAGAAGTAATCCTGTTATTTGCATATTTTTAATATTTCCTACATCTTTTGTGATATCATACTATGTAAGCACAGTTTTGGTAATATTATTATACTTAAAATCCTTTTATTCTTTAAATATTAATGTTTATTGCATGTAATATTATTATACGTAAGATCATTTTTCTTGAATAATTGGTGTTTATTGCATGTAACATTATCGTATTTAAAATAGTTTTTCTTGAGGTATTAGTGTTTATTGCATGTAACATTATTATATTTAAAGTTGTTTTTCTTGAAATTAAAAAAAACCTGAAAAAAAAAATCTTCACTGAGGATTTTCCCCCCATTGATTTTTAGAGAAAGTGGAGGGTGAGAGGGATGGTGAGAGAGAGAGAAACATGGATGTGAGAGAGACACATTGATTAATTGGCTCCTGAGGCAGGGGATCAAACCTGCAACCCAGGTACCTGTCTTTGACTGGGAATTGAATTTGGGACTCTTCCAAGCATGGGCCAATGCTCTAACCACTGAGGAACACTGACCAAGGCTTCTATCAGGATTTTTATCTTTTCTTTTCTGGCAGCTCTGTGTTTCCATTGTTTCTTTTTCTTTGTATATGTGTTATTTTAGTTTGGTGGTAGTTTATGATTTTTCTTCTGTTTCCTCTTTTTTATGTTATGTGTCTCAGTTCTAGTTTGTGTGTGTGTGTGTGTGTGTGTGTGTGTGTGTGTGTGTGTGGTTACCCTTAGGTTTATGTAAAAAGATGTTTCATATATATATATATATATATATATATATATATATATATATATATATGTTTCATATATATATCTCCTTTCTCTTCTGATTGCCATTTTATTCACCTGTGCAAATTCAGACCTTACCCCTCCCTTTTTATGTTTTTGTTGTCACAAATGATCTTTTTAATGCTAGGTTCATTTCCAAATTGCAGTAACTATTGTCTTTTATTCTTTTTTAATATGTTTTAGTAAATTGATTTCAGAGAGAGGAAGGGAGAGGGAGAGAGCGATAGAAACATCAATGATGAGAGAGAATCATTGATTGGCTGTCTACTGCATGCCCCCACTGGGGATCAAGCCTGAAACCAGAGGATTTGGCCTGACCGGGATTCGAACAGTGACCTCCTGGTTCATGGGTTGGTGCTCAAACACTGAGCCACACTGGCCAGGCTATTGTCTTCCATTAAAAATTTTGTTTTTTACTTCCTTTAACTTTTATGTGATATTTAAGTGTATAGTACCCTATTCTGAACTAGGGCTACAATTTCCTCCTTCTGTCTGTGAGTCATCCTACTCATAGTTTTGTATCTTTGTGTATTTTTGTTTCAGGTAGAATAACATCCTTTAGTATTTCCTGTTATGCAGGGCTTGTTATGACAAATTCTCTCAGTTTTTGTATGTCTGGAAAACTCTTTATTTCTCCTTCCTATCTAAAGGATAACTGTGCTGGATATATTGGTTTTGACTGATGATTTCCCTCTTTCAATAGTTTGAATATTGGGTTCCTTTCTCTTCTAGCTTGTAAAGTTTCTGCTGAAAAAATTGGGATTTTTTTTATAGATTACCATATTGTTTTCCCTGGCTACCTTGATAATTTTTTCTTTGTCATTAATTTTTTGTCATTAATTATTGACTGTTTTAATATAATGTTCCTTAGAGAAGGTCTCTTTGGATTGAAATAATTAGATGTTCTGTTTGCTTCTTGGTTGAGAGGCTTCAATTCTTTCCATAGGTTTTTGAAACTTCTTATTGACTATTTGTTAGAATAAGCTGTCCCTCTCTTTTCCTTCTGATATGCCTATTATTCTTATACTAGAGGCCCGGTGCATGAAATTCATGCATGTGTGTGTGTGTGGGGGGGTCCCCTCAGCCCAGCTTGCACCCTCTCCAATCCAGGACCCCTTGGGGGATGTCTGACTGCCAGTTAAGACCTGATCCCTCTCACAATCCTGGACCCCTGGCTCCTAATTGCTCACCTGCCTGCCTGCTCGCTCCTAACTGCCCCCTCCCTGCCAGCCTGGTTGCCCCCAACTGCCCCCCCTGCTGGCCTGGTTACCCCTCATGCGCCCCCCCCCCCCCACCAGCCTGGTTGCCCCATGCAGCCTGCTATTAAGTCATTTGGTCATCCCTCACTAACCCCTCTGCCAACCTGGTTGCCCTATGCAGCCTTCTGTTTAGTCGTTTGGTCAGCCCACACTAACCCTCCTGCCAGCCTGGTCTTAGGCAGCCATATTGTGAGGGTGTGAGGGTTAATTTGCATATCACCTCTTTATTATATAAGATTGCTCTTTCCAATGGAGTCAGATAGTTCTTGTAGAGTTTTGTGTTTTTTTTTTAACTTTCAAATCCCTCTCTTCTGCCATCTGCATTGTATTCAGGTTTCTATCTTTGATATCACTCATTCTTTTCTTCATCTGGCCAGCTCTATTTCCTAGACTCTAGTTCATTCTTCATCTCTTTTATTGAGTTCTTTAGTTCCAGAATTTCTGTTTGGTTTAAAAAAAATAATTTTAGCCTCTTTCATAAAATACTCTTATTGTTCATTGATTTTATTTCTGAACTTACTTAACACATTTCGTACCGCTCAAGAGTTTTCTCGTGTTTCACGCTCCATCTGTTAAGGACCGCTCACGAGTGTTCTCATTTTTCACGCCCATGGAAAAAGGAGCGAATCTAGATACTTATGTAAATTTTGTTTGGTCCCTCTTCATAGAGGAAAATGTTTTATGCAGTACCATACGTTAAAAAAGTACTAAGAACTTTAATTGTTTAATTGTTTTTGTAAATAAAAATGTTATAATTATTGAAAAACAACACCTAAAGTGCATTATGATGATTTAAATAACGTGCAGTTTGCCCAAAAACATGCGGTCCCTGGCGTATGTCTTAGAGATTTCTATGTGATATGCAATGTGTTAACTGCCTTTATGAGTTTTCTTGTATCTTGCTGAGTTTTTTCAGAACTGCACTATTGAGTCCTGTCATTTAAATCACATACAGTATGTCCATGTCTTTAAGTTTATTTTATGGAGATTTTTCACTTGCTATCTGAGGTATTTTGTTACCTTGGTTATTCATGATACTCGATGAATTATTTCTCTGCCTGGACCATTGTGGGAATGGAAAATCTGCTTTTTACAAGCGTTTAGCTTTCAGTATTTGGCAGGTTGATAAGGAGAGGTCTTTTGTTGTCCAGTAGGTGGCAGTGAAGAGCCAGTTTTTATTTTCTTTTTCTTGCACTGCTGAGGCTTTGGTGTGGTCTCAGCATGGAAAACGCCCTGTATTCGCTGGGAATGTTGGCATCCTCTCCTTGACAAGGTATCCTTGGACTCGGCACCACCCCTGTGCGGGAATGTGGTGGGCGATAGGGTTCCAGGCCCAGGAAATCCCAGCACTGCCTCTTGCAACTAGATGCCGCCAGCAGTGCTATCCTGTTGAGGTGTCCTAGGTGCCTCCACTGGGTTCCACTTCAATGGGTCGGAGATCCTGTGCTGGGAGAGGCGGGCTCGTGGTTTTATTAGCCTCCCAGCCGGATCTCAGCGGCCACACCTCTGTATTTCCACCCCTTGCCACTGGGATAAGTCACAGTGTGTACCCGTTACTCAGGAAACACTCCGCTTCCCCAGTCTCAGGGCTGCAAAGGGTGCTCTGTAACCTCAGACTGACTGCCCCAGCTCCTGTTTGGGCCCACTGTGAGCTCCAGGAGGGTGAGGGGAGAAGGCTAGGCATCTGTGATTTGTTTTCTGCCTGGTAATGGCAGCTGCCAGACCACAGCTGTCCCATCACCGTGCTCCATCTCTGTCCCTGTCCCTGGGTTCAGCCACAGTATGTGCTGACCGCTTAGGCAGGAATGTTGCTTATATCCATCTGCTCCTCAGGCCTGCAGAGTGTGTTCACTGTCACATGATTTCTCCCTGCTCCCATGTCCCACAATGAGCTCCTGGCTTCACCTGTGGCCCCTGTCTCTGTTCTTCTCCATTTCCTCCTCCCCAGCTTGCTCTGACTTGCCCACCTTCAGATGATTCAACATGTGGATCAGAGGTGTTTGTGTGTTCAGCAGGGAATCCTCTTTTTTTTTTCAGCAGGGAATCCTCTGTTGAATTATAAGCTGCCCAACTTGTAACTTCGAGGGGAGAGACCGAGATGACCTCTCAGGCTGCCATGCAGCTTGTATCATTTCCTAACCAGGGAAACAAGGCCCTGCCAAAATGGGCAAACCCCGAATCATGGAAAGCCTCCTTGCTTTTTTTCTAGAACAGGTAAGGACACAAATAATCTAAAAGGCATTGCTCATCAGTGCAATCTAGTCATTCGTAGGTCCAAGGAGAATGATAACCCGCTACATTCGGGACAGATCCTGTCAGGGCACAATTGTTCATTCAGGCCAGGGGCTGGTGAGGTTTTTTTTCTAGCCTGAAGTAAAATGTTACTCTAAATTCCAGAGGTTAACCCCTTAGCAACGGCCTGGGAGATACAGATGATGGTGTTATCTTTCCGGACCAGAGCCAGAGTGAAGGAAAAAAAAGAAAAGAAGAAGGAATTTGTGGATAAAAAAAAAAAAATGGGGCTCTACAATAAATATGAAAAGTCCAGTGACCAAAAGTAACCTCAAAGGGTGATCGGACTATAAATTCCCAACTGCGTGTAATCACACCCCAGGCATATAACTTTCTAGAGAAAGGTTTATCTTTGCCTGAAGCAAGACCTGCCCACTGTTTCGGTGCACCTTGGTTGATACACCTTTGAAATGCTTTTTTTTTTTCCAGAGCCCTTGAAAGTATAACCACTCACAGAAAGAGCACATAATTTTTTTAAAAAGAAGGCTGCATTTAAAGTATATTTTTATTGATTTTTCAGAGAGGAAGGGAGGGGAGAGAGAGAGAGAGAGAAACATCAATAATGAGAGAGAATCATTGGTCAGCTGCCTCCTGCATGCCCCCTACTGGAGATTGAGCCCAGAACCCTGCATGTGCCCTTGACTGGAATCGAACCCAGGACCCTTCTGTTCGCAGGTCTGAGCCAAACCGGCTAGGGTGAGAACACATAATCTTGTTAACTATCCTGTAATCCAACCCCACCTTCATGTAATCTTGCTTACAGCCCCTCCTTAATTCCAAGTGGGTAAAAGAAACTGCACGAGTCTTTGGGGCTGAACCGAGATAGCAGCTCTTGCACCCTCCTGCACGTCTGGTCTCTTTTCTATAACTAGACCCCAGCCATCTCCTCACTGACAGCTCACATTCTTCCAGGGACTGACAGGGATCCAGTGCCTTGGGACACTCCAGTGTGCACAGACTTCAGGAGAGAGAAAGGGAGATAATTTTTGTCCTCAGGGGAGGGTCTAGCTGCCAAGGAGAGAGAAATGACGGCATTCGGCATGTGTGTGGAGCTGCTTAGAAACTGTAAATTGCCATCTAGCTTATGTGCACAGTTTGGCACAGCATGCACTGAACAAAGGAGAAGTTAAGTAATTTTTTTGTTCAATCAGCAAATACTCTTAGTCCCTCTCTGTGCCAGGTGCTGGGCTAGATCCTGGGGATTAAGTCCCTGCCCTAATGGAGCTGTTATTTTGGTGGGAGAGAGAAAATAAGTAAGTAGAACAATACTATCACTTCACTTGGTGTAGGCCTCTAGAAGAAAAGCAAGGTAACAGGCTCCTCTCTAGGGCTTACTTCCTGCCTGGTGCAAACTGGCCATGGTGCGGGGGAGGAAGTCACAGGAGGAGGGGGTGGGAGGACCACTCCTACCCTCTGGTCAGAGCCCGCAGCCCTTGATGTTATTGAGAGGGGAGAATATATTTCTGGGAGCTGCCAAAGTAATGGGATCCACCTGCCTGAAAATAGAAAGGTCCAGGAAGGAGGAGTTCTTTGGGTAGACTAGGCCAGGGGAGAGCTGAGGGTCAGCCCACCCTTGCAGAGACAATGAGAAGGAGATCCCAGGGGACCTCATAGAGGCAGAGGTGGAAGTGTGTTGGTTACTTTTATGTGTCAATTGTTTTAAAAATATTTTTATTGACTTCAGAGAGGAAGGGAGAGGGAGAGAGAGATAGAAACATCAATAATGAGAGAGAATCATTGATTAGCTGCCTCCTGCACGGCCCCCACTGGGGATCAAGCCCTCAACCTAGGTATGTGCCCTTGACTGGAATCGAACCTCAGACCCTTCAGTCTGCAGGCCAATGCTCTACCCACTGAGCCAAACAGTCTAGGGCTTGTGTGTCAATTTTGCTGGACCATCATGTCCAGACATTTGGTCAAATATCATAGATATTTCTGTGAAGGTGGTTTCAAGGTTGGCTTAATATTAAAAAAAAATTTAAATCCTCACCTGAGAGTATTTTTTCAAAAATTGATTTTAGAGAGAGGAAGGGAGAGAGAGAAACAGCTATGTGAGAGAGAAGCATCGATCAATTGCTCTTGTACGTGCCCCAACCAGGGGTCAAACCTGCAGCCTGGGTATGTGCCCTGACTGGGAATTGAACTTGCCACCTTTTGGTGTACAGGACAATGCTCCAACCAACAGCCACACTGGCTAGGATGCTTAACATTTTTTAATTAAATCATTGAAATATATTTTTTCAATTACAGTTGACATACATTATTATATTAGTTTCAAGTATACACCCCAGTGATTAGACATTACATAACTTCTAGGTAATCATCCCAATAAATCTAGCACTCATCTACAACCATATATAGTTATTAGAATATTATTGACTATATTCCTTATATTGTACTTTACATCCCCATGGCTACTCTGTAACAACCAATTTGTACTTCTTAATCCCTTCACCTTTTCCACCCCCTCACCCCTCACAGTTGGCAACTGTCAAAATATTCTTTCCATCTATGAGTCTGTTTCTGTTCTGCTTATTCATTTATTTTGTTTTAAAGATTCAACTGTTGATAGATATGTATTTATTAACATTTTACTGTTTATATTTTTTATCTTTTTTTTTCCCCAAGAAGTTTGGTGGTGATGAATTCCTTTGGCTTTTTCTTATCTTGGAAGCTCTTTATCTGACTTCAATTCTAAATCATAGCTTTGCTGGGTAGAGTAATCTTGGTTGTAGATCCTTGCTTTTTACTAGTATTACGTTGAATATTTCTTGCCAATCCCTTCTGGCCTACAAGGTTTCTGTTGAGAAATCAGTTGACAGTCTTATGGGAGCTCCCTTATAGGTAACTAACTGTGTTTCTCTTGCTGCTTTTAAGGTTGACCCTTTGTCTTTAACCTTTTTGCATTTTAATTATGATGTGTTTTGGTGTGGACTTCTTTGGGTTCATCTTGTTTAGGACTCTCTGAGCTTCCTGGGTTTGTATGTCTATTTTCTTCACCAAATTAGGGAACTTTTCTGCTATTATTTTATCAATTTTCTGCTTTCTCTCTTCTCTTTCTGGCACCCCCTTGATGTGAATGTTGGTACTCTTGAAGTTGTCCCAGAGGCTCCTTACACTATCCTCATTTTTCTGGATTCATTTTTCTTTTTGCTGTTTTGATTGGGTGTTTTTTTGCCTCCTTGTCATCCTAATCTCTGATTTGATCCTCAGCCCTCAGCTTCATCTACTCCATTTTTTAAAAGCTTTCATTTGTTTATTCAACAAGATGTATCTTTAGTTTAAAAATAGTTAAACACCATTATTCTTTGTGAAAAATACAGATAGCCATGGAGGGAGGGACCAACTTCACTGTACTTTGTAACACTTTTATTAAGAGTGAACTGTTATCAGTATTCCTAAACTATAAACAATGGGGAACTGAAGTATCAAAGGAAACACCTTAGGGATCATGTATTAATAGACAAAATCCCTTAAATTTTCTTATTGTCTTTATACATCAATGTGTAATACTTAAGCATAACTGAATTCCTTATTAAGCAAATATTTTCACATATGTGCTTTCTCTTTATCTTTCTGTGCCTTTCCTTTATCTTTTGTTTAATTTCAGCAATTCTGCCTGGATAGCTTTATCTTTTGGTGCTATCTCCTGAGCTTTCTTTTTATGTTGTTGTTTTAAATTTTATTTTATTGCTTAAAGTATTACAAAGAGTAGTACATATGTTTCTCTTTTTTCCCCATTGACCTTCCACTGGCCTCCCCTACCCCCCAGTATCTTGTGTTCATTGGTTATGCTTATATGCATGCATACAAGTCCTTCGGTTGATCTCTTACCTCTCTCCCCAAACCCTCCCAGCCTTCCTGCTGTAGTTTGACAGTCTGTTCGATGCTGCTCTGCCTCTGTGTCTATTTTTGTTCATCAGTTTATAATGTTCTTTATTATCCATAAATGAGTGAGATCAGTGGTATTTATCTTTCTCCGACTGGCTTATTTCACTTAGCATAATGCTCTCCAGTTTCATCTCTGCTGTTGCAAATGGTAAGAATTCCTTTTTTACAACAGCGTAGTATTACATTATGTAGATGTACCACAGTTTTCTAATTCATTCATCTGCTGAAGGGCATTCAGGCTGTTTCCAAATCTTATATTATATCCCAATAAAAAATTAAAAACCCCTAATAATCACAGGATTTGTAAGTGGAGTCTGTGCAAGTTTCTTAGGCTACTTTTCTCTCCTGTGAAGCTCAGGGTCTATGGCCTGCCCCCAAGGGGAGAAGGGGGATTTCTACCTGGGAAAGTCTTTTCTGATGGAGAAGAGATGTCCATGGGGGCCACAGGTACCTAGGGTTGGCAGCTTGGGTGGGGTTCATGGAGTAAGGGGTGGTGGGGCTTGAAAGGCTGAAATCCTTGGGCTAAGTATCCCAAGAAGGCATTGGGAATATCTTGTCTCCATAAGGGAGGCTCCAGGTAGGAGAAGTACAAATCAACAGTGGGTTGAATTTGCACTTTGCAGTTGCAGGGCAGGTACCTCAAACTTGGTCAGAATAGAGAGAGCAGCACTGAGGACTGAGCTGGGGATGGAATGGAGCCCAGGAAACCCATATTCCAGGAGACCAAGTTGGGGTGTTGTGGGCCTGTAGGTGAAACTTGGGAGGTGCACAGGGGCCCCTGGATGGGTAAAGAGAGACCACCATGGAGGGAAGGGTTTGGGGAAGAGTGTGAGTGAACAACCTCCATTATGGAAATCCAGGGCTCCTGGGGCTGCCATGGGCCTACACTACTCTGGCTCTTCAGCCTCTTCATTCAAAACAGAGGTTATAATTTTTGGCAATCTGATAGGTTAAAAATAATTTATTCTGGTGTGATATATATAGTTTAAATTTATAATTACTGTCTATTATTGAAAATAAAAATCTTTGCATGTGACCTTTGGGTTTTTGTGCATCTTCTCTTATGAATTGTTTTCATATGTCTTTGTTAATTTTTCTCTTGTAGCATTTAATTCTTATAAATATGGAAGGCCTTTTTATATTTTAAGGATGATATAATGGGTAGATAGATTTAAAATATTTTTATACCCCTTGACTTTCACCTTTTAATTTTATTTATAGAGCCTTTGCTGTCAAGAAGTTTTAAATTTATGTCAAGCTCATGCTTTGGTCTGCTTTTGGTTTTGTGACTGGGCATGTGATAGCTGTGAAGGTCAGAGAGAAACATAAAAAGAAGAAATCATACAATCAGGGCACATTTTAAATAGAATTCTTCATCTAACAAAACAGACCCAGCACCCTCGGGTGGAGGATTAGGGCTCAAGTCCCTGGATACCACTCCTGCTACGGTTTTGGAGATGCTGCAGGATTCAAAACCAGCTCCACATTTGTTACTTCCCCAAATTACCCCAAATCTCTTTCACTGGAGCCCATTTTCATATTTCTAATATGAGGAAAACAGTATCGTACACACACTTAGGAGGACAAAGGTGGTGACTAAATTAAGGTACCAGCCTGAAGATCCTTTATTGCCCCCAAATGGAAGAGAGATGTATTGCTTATTGATAAAGGAGATGACTTCTCCGGAGGGAGAATAATGCCAACTCACTTGTAACTCGATCATGAGGTTTTTCTTATTTTAGGGATGGCCAGGGAGTTGAAACAGGAGAGATGGGAGAGGATTAAAAACAAACAAACTAAAGAAGGTGTGGAGTAGAGACGGCTCCATGACATGACCTCTGCGGGACCTCTAAGGTAGATCGGGCAAGGTCTGGTCCAGAACAGAGATTGCTTCCCAACCCCCTCAGGATCTTCTAGTAGATCCTCCCCTATTCCCTAGGTGTGTTGGTTCTTAGAACAGGTCTTCTCCCTGCCCTGAGCAAGTATGTAAGACATTTTCCCCCCAGTAACCCTATCCATCCTGCCCTCTCCTATATAATCCTTTAATGCCTGCCACGTGGGTGGAGGTATGATATCCATGTCATCTTTATGTTGCCCAAGATGCTCCTCAAATGTAAATTCCCTTAATGACATATTTTTTTTAATCAGATAGTTTTATTCCCTAGGTGTGCTAGCACCTTAATGCACTCTTGATGTAATGATGGAGTCGTCAACCTCTCTCTATAGTCTCTCAGTCTATGGAAATTTCACATAACAGGCAGGTGAGAACCCATGCCAATTGGAGGGGTTCCATTCCAGACATGTAGAACCAGAAGGGCCATATACATTCTTCTGTTTCTGAACTCATCCTGTCCTCATAAACATTCCTAGAGGCTCTGGATTGGTGGCAACCAAATGAGGCTGATCTCTATAAATTGATGAAGAAAAAGCCCAAGGCAAATTCTTGAGTGAAAAAAAAATCAAATTGAAAAGTAATAGTAACTATCAATTTTCTTCTAAAAGAGTGCAGGAGGAAAAAAGAAAACCTGATTTTTGTGTAGATATTACAGCCTGTGTTTTTCTCATTATTGATGCATCAATTATTTATTGAACACTTAGTATGTTCAAGGCCTTATTCAAAGTGTTGTGGATGTAGTAGTGAACCAGGCAGATGATGTCTGTCAGGAAAAACAAAAAGGCAAGTCTATGTCAGTCAAGGCACTAGTGAGGAAAGACTTTATTAATAGTGACTATTGTTCCAGTTAAAAAATGGGCAGAGGACCTGAATGGACACTTCTCCCAAGAAGACACAAATAAATGGCCAACAGATATAAAGATGATCAACTTCACTAGCTATAGGGGACTTCAAATAAAAACCACAATGAGATACCACCTCACACCTGTTAGAGTGGCTATCACCAATAAGACAAGTAACAGGTGTTGAAGGCCGTGGAGAAACAGGAACCTCATTCACTGCTGGTGGGAATGTAACTGGTACAGCCACTGTGGAAAGCAGTGTGGAGGTTCCTCAAAAAAAATCAAGAATAGATTTACCATATGACTCAGCCAACCCTTCTTTTGGGTATCTACTCAAGAAACTAGAAAACATTTATTCATAAAGATGCATGCACCCCTGTGTTCATTGCAGCATTATTCACAGTGGCTAAGACATGGACAAAACTAAGGTGTCCTTCACTAGATGATTGGATGAAAAGAATGTGGTACATATGTCCAATGGAATATCACTCAGCCAAATGATAAGATGAAATATTCTGTTTGTGACAACATAGATGGATGTTTTTGTTTCAATATTTTACTCAAGTTTTAAGTGATGTTAATGACAACGTTTGAAAGGGAGGATCTAATTCTACACAATGGAAGACTCATTAAACTGCTAAAAAATAAACGGAGTGGTGAGAATATAACAGAAGTCTAGTTTAGGTTCCGAGTATTGTCACCATGTGAGTACAGTCACAGACTCTTCCCAGCGTACAGCTGGAGCTCTTAGAAGCTATTTCACATTCTGGTGCAAGGGCAAAAGCCCACAACCTGGGAGGGAGTTAGGATTTGAATTATTGGCCTCATCACATCAACCTTCTCCACCGCAAAATGGCACAAAAGAAACAACTACCACACCGTTGGGCAAAAGGTGATGGACCAGGGTGGAAATAGGCCTTGAAGATCTGTCTAGAAAAAGTCCAGTCAGATGAGTTTCTACACGTTATCAAACAGTGAGCCTCTGTTAGGGTAGGAAACATGGGTGGATCTTGAGAATATCAGGCTAAGCAGAATAAGTCAGTCAGAAAAAGTCAAGAACCATAGATTTCACTCATCTGTGAGATATAAAACTGAAAGCAACAAATGAACAAACTTATGGACCATAGACAATAGTAATAGCAGTGGTAGTATTCATAATGGTAATAGTATCACTATTAATAGTATTAGTAGTAATAATTTTAAATCCTCTATCCATTTTAGATCTTTCCAGTTTTGAGTTAATTTTTCATTTATTTTACTATTTTCAACTTATACTGACTAATTAATCATCACTTGATTCATATTTGTTTATTTTATTTTTACTTTATTCCATTAATTTATACTTTCTTTTTGTTATTTATGTCTTATTATTTTCTATCATGAATCTTTAGGTTTTATTTCAGTTTTGAAATTTTATATTTATAGTTCATTTTATCATGGATTTTATTTATTTAAAAATATTTCTTTTAATTATTTTTAATAGCCATTTTTATTGAAGTTTGTTACTATATTTTAAAATAAATCACAGCTGTTGTGACAGACTTGCTGTGTGCATTTATACCCTGAAAGGGCCTGACCTGTACCTGTTCAAATATTTTGCAATATTTATTTGTTAAGTTAAAAATTTGTAAAAATGTATCTGCTTCTGTTGGCTTAAGTTTTAAAGTATTTTAATATTGCTCAGTAGGTATAATATTTTAAAAGTATTTTTTTTTATTGATTTCAAAGAGGAAGGAAGAGGGAGCGAGAGATAGAAATAACAATTATGAGAGGGAATCATTGATTGGCTGTCTCGGGAGTGGGAGAGAGAGAGAGAGAGAGAGAGAGAGAGAGAGAGAGAGAGAGAAACATCAGTGATGAGAGGGGATTGTTGATTGGCTGCCTCCTGCACGCCCCCTACTGGGGATTGAGCCCCACAACCTGGGCATGTGCCCTTGACTGGAATTGAACACGGGACACTTCAGTCACTGACGCTCTAGCCACTGAACCAAACTGGCTAGGGCTGGAGAAGACCTTTTAAAATATCTTAAGAGTTGACCAGTAATCCAGAAACATTTTGTCTTCTTAAGAGAAAAAACAACAAGTCCTAGTTTATATCAGTTCAATATTGGTCAGCATGGCCCCTCTTAAAATACTCTTACACATCAAGGGATCAAATGTAGGCCAACTCTGACCAGAATGAATAAAAGTCACTTCCTGTCAGCTTTCGCCACTTTCTATATTCATTCAGGTATGTCCTATATCTCTTTCTTTCCCATTATGGAGCAACCCATTGTTGTATGGTAGGCTGAAACTACTCTATTTTTTTTTTTCTGTAGCAAAGTCTCACCCTGTATATATTACAACCTGATTGTGGTCTGTCATAATTTCTCCTACTGGAATATCCTTCACACAGAGGGTTATTCTCTATGACAGAAGATAAAGCTCCCAGAGAAAGCTGGGAGGCAAATCATGTGAATTATCTGTCATACCCCAGCATTTTGCAGCAAAGCGTATGTTCAGTAGCCCTCTTATCTGCAGGGAATAGGATCCAAGATCCCAGTGGCTGAAACCATAGATAGTACAGAACCCTATGTATGCTTTTCCATATACACACACATCTATGATACATTTTAATTTATAAATTAGGCACAATATGAGATTAACAACAGTGACCACTAGTAAAATAGAACAAGTTAAGAACTTTCACTTTTTTCCTTGGAGGAAGCTCTTTACCTATCCTAAGTGCCAGCATCACTACTCTTGCTCTTTGGGGCCATTATCAAGTAAAATAAGGGTGATTTGGACACAAACAGTACGGTACTGGGACACTCAATCTGATAACCAAGATGGGGGTATAAAAAGTTGGGAGAGTCTCTTCACAATGTCTGCTCTCACACCCGGGTTTTGACAGATTGTTCATGATTATCCACATCCAGAAGACCCATGTTTCTTTTGAAGTAGACATCAGGGTCAGGAAAATAAACTTTTTGAGCAGGCTAGGTGCATGAGTTTCTTTTCTTAAGGAAGAGGATAATTTTGTTCCGGTTTAAAATGATGATCTGTGGCTAAGTAGCAGGCAGGGAAGAAAGTGCAACAGGGTAGAGGGGTCAGGATTCTGGAGAGAGGGCCAAGATTTCTCAGAATCTAGATCCAACCAAGTTGAGATGTGCTTAGCTTGCTCTCAAAGTGGGGTGTGGGTTGCGGTTTCAGTGTTGCTCAGGATTGCCCTAGGAGAACCGGTGGTTGCCTTTTCCCCCCAAGGCTGAGTTCAGTCTAATCAGCAAGTAATCAAATTCTGTGGGGGGGTTGGTGTATAGGAAATCACCAAGCACAGATGGATGTGGATAGCAAGGCTTTTGCTTGACAGGGAGTTGATCATCTTTTAAGACCACTGGGGGCTCCAAGTGAGCAAATTGACTCATCCTCTCCCCTCTTTCTTGGTTGATGAGTGACCTGAGATCGTGAGGGTTACATTTGAGGTTGATATTTACATTTTTCTTTCCTCCTCCTTTTCTTCTTCTCCTCCTTTTCTTCTTCTCCTCCTTTTCTTCTTCTCCTCCTTTTCTTCTTCTCCTCCTCCTTCTCCTCCTCCTTCTCCTTCTCCTTCTCCTTCTTCTCCTTCTCCTTCTCCTTCTCCTTCTCCTTCTCCTTCTCCTTCTCCTTCTCCTTCTCCTTCTCCTTCTCCTTCTCCTTCTCCTTCTCCTTCTCCTTCTCCTTCTCCTTCTCCTTCTCCTTCTCCTTCTCCTTCTCCTTCTCCTTCTCCTTCTCCTTCTCCTTCTCCTTCTCCTTCTCCTTCTCCTTCTCCTTCTCCTTCTCCTTCTCCTTCTCCTTCTCCTTCTCCTTCTCCTTCTCCTTCTCCTTCTCCTTCTTCTTCTTCTTCTTCTTCTTCTTCTTCTTCTTCTTCTTCTTCTTCTTCTTCTTCTTCTTCTTCTTCTTCTCCTTCGAGGAGGCTGAAGAGCCAGAGCAGTGTAGGATCCACTGTCCAGGGCAGCTACAGGAGCTCAAGATTTCCATGGGGAGGGTTGTTGAACTCACACCTTTCCTCCCCCATCACTGTGGTCTCTCTTTATCCATCCAGGGGTTTCTGGATACCTGCCAAGTTTCACTGACACCACCATGCCATCCCAACTTGGGTCCCCTGTAACATGTGTCTTCTAAGCCCTATTCCTTCCCCCAGTTCTGTCCTCAGTGGCTGTCGGCACTCTGGCTACTTTTGGATATCTGTCCCATCACAGGGGAAATATGCCTTCAAACAACTTATGGTTTGTGCTTCTCCCACAGATAGTACAGAACCCTAAATACCTGTGGGAGAAGCACAAGAAGCCTAGAATTTCAGCCTTGGCCACCCATGTCCCCCACTCAGGGAATCTCAAGTAGGCTGTAGCCCCTTAGCACCTACTGAGTGGTCTTACCCCCTCACTGTGGTCTTTCTCTGGAGACCGGCTCCCCTCCTTGGGTCCACGCTAAAGATCCTGAGCTCCCAGCAGAAGGAACTTAATCGAGAACCACATGGCAAGACTGCATTTGCAAATACTAGAGTAGCCCCCCCACCCCTCGCCCTTATCCATGGGCAGTATGTTCCAGCACTCCCAGTCAACACCTGACACGGAGGAGAGCATCAAGTCCTACATATACAATGTCTTTTTTGATGTGATAACCTAGCTGGCTACTAACATCCACCATCAATTTCACGGCACTGTTTTGACAAAGGACGTGATTAAAGTCTCAAAGAACATAGTGAGTGTGCGTGTCTTCTCCAGTCTAAACATGAGCAGGTGTAGAGAGGTAGCCTGGTATAGGGGGTTTATAAAGAGAAGAAGATGAATTTATTACCAGGAAAGCATGAGTAATTCATGACTAAAGCAGCAGAAGTAATCCTTACACAGAGTTAGAGCACTGAGACTAATCTGAGGTGACTTTTGGCAATTCAAAACTGCTCTTTATTCTTACAGCACTTCTCATTCTTTTACATTCTCTATGGAAGGCGGAGGGTGGAGCATTACATTCGACCTAAGGCTAGATATGGGCAGTCTTGAGTTTTTACTTCCCTTGTTATTGGGCCCATCATGAGAACAGCCCTATAGAGAACACAGGTTTGTAACTGCACAAACAAATGCAGTGTTAACTTTAACCAAGGAGGTGAAAGACCTGTGCTCTGAAAACTATTACACCTTATGAAAGAAATGGAGAAAACACAAATAAATGGAAAAATATCCTGTGACCTAGGATAGCAAGAATTAACTTTGTTAAAATGTTAAGTTTTGTTCAGAACTACAAAGGACTACAAATAACCATAATAACCTTGGAAAAGAAAAACAAAGCTGGAGGCATCACACTTATTTCTTTAAAAAAACTTTATTGTTGAGATTGTCATAGGGATCCCCCTTGACTCCCACATTGCCCCCCTTTACCAGTTTCCCAGCCCAGGCCTTCACCACCCTATTGTCTGTGTCCATAGGTAACGCATATATCCATATACGACCCTTGGTTAATCTCTTCCGGTGCCCTCCCCATCTGAGATTTGTCAATCTGTTCCATGTTGCATGCCTCTAATTCTATTTTATTCATTAGTTTATTTTGTTCATTAAATTTCTTATTTGTTTATTTTGATGATCAGATTCAATTGTTGATAGACATGCATTTATTGCCACTTTATTGTTCATAGTTTTTATCTCTTCTTCTGCTTCCTCTTTGTAAAGAGTACCGTGCACAGTTTCATGTAATACGGGTTTGGTGGTGATAAACTGTTAGCTTTGTCTTGTTTGACTAAAGGACGATTAGCACACACAGTTGGAGATGCTGGACAAAGGGATGATTCATGTTCTGGGTGGGATGCAGCAAGGCCAAACAAAATTTCATCACCCTACTCCGAATGGCACACAAGTAAAGACTTATGCATTGTTTATTTCTGGGTTTGTCTATTTAACACAGTTGATCTGAGGAAGCTGAAGCGGTTGAGAAGAAAACCCCAAAATAAAAGGGAACATCTGTAAGTTTATGTGTTCAATTGCAAGACTCTTTTTTTCTCTTTCTTTTTTTCCCCTATAGGCGGGTACAAAGAGCCAAATGAAGAATGGCAAGCACTAGGAAAACCACATTCTTCCAGGGTCTAAAGAAAAGGCAGTGAAAGAATTGCCTTGCACCAGATGACAAGTATATTGCTTCTTCTTCCTCTTTTTAAATAAAAGGAAAAATAATCTGTCATCTGGGATTGCAACAGTTAATATTGTTAAAATGTTTCTATACCAATGCAATTCTTATCAAATTTCCAGTGAAAATTTTCACAGAAATAGAACAATCTTTTTTTTAAAATAATTTTTTTAATTGCTTATAATATTACAAAGAGTAGTACATTTGTCTCCTATTATTCCCCTTGACCTTCTCCCAGCCTCCCCTCCCCCCTCCCCAGTGTCTTGTGTCCATTGGTTATGCTTATATGCATGCATGCAAGTCCTTTAGTTGATCTCTTACCCCTCCCCCAAACCTCTCCAGCCTTCCTGCTGTAGTTTGACAGTCTGTTTAATGCTGCTCTGCCTGTAAATCTATTTTTGTTCATCAGTTTATACTGGTCTTTATTATCCATAAATGAGTGAGATCATGTGGTATTTATTTTTCTCTGACTGGCTTATTTCACTTAGCATAATGCTCTCCAGTTTCATCCATGCTGTTGCAAATGGTAAGAATTCCTTCTTTTTTACAGCAGCATAGTATTCCATTGTGTATATGTATCACAGTTTTCTAATCTATTCATCCATTGATGGGCAATTAGGTTGTTTCCAAATCTTAGCTATGGTAAATTGTGCTTCTATCAACATAGGGATGCATATATCCTTTCTGATTGGTGTTTCTGGTTTCTTGGGATATATTACTGGAAGTGGGATCTCTGGATTAAATGGGAGTTCCATTTTTAACTTTTTGAGGAAACTCCATACTGTCTTCCATAGTGGCTGCACCAGTCTGCATTCCCACCAGCAGTGCACGAGTGTTCCTTTTTCTCCACATCCTCTCCAGAATTTGTCGTTTTTTGATTTGTTGATGATAGCCATTCTGACAGGTGTGAGATGGTACCTCATTGTTGTTTTGATTTGCATCTCTCGGATGATTAGTGACTTGGAACATATTTTCATATGTCTCTTAGCTTTCCGAATGTCCTCTTTTGAAAAGTGTCTATTTAGGTCCTTTGCCCATTTTTTATTGGATTGTTTATCTTTCTTTTGTTAAGTTGTATGAGTTCCCTATAAATGTTGGAGATTAAACCCTTATCGGTGATAACATTGGCAAATATGTTCTCCCATGCAGTGGGCTTCCTTGTTGTTTTGTTGATGGTTTCTTTTGCTGTGCAGAAGCTTTTTATTTTGATGTAGTCCCATTTGTTTATTTTCTCTTTAGTTTCCAATGCCCTAGGAGATGTATTGGTGAAGAAATTGCTTCAGCATATGTCTGAGATTTTGTTGCTTTTGGATTCCTCTAGTATTTTTATGGTTTCATGTCTTACATTTAAGTCCTTTATCCATTTTGAGTTTATTTTTGTGTATGGTGTAAGTTGGTGGTCTAGTTTCATTTTTTTTTGCATTTATCTGTCCAATTTTCCCAACAGCATTTATTGAAGAGACTGTCTTGACTCCATCGTATGTTCTTGCCCCATTTGTCAAATATTAATTGAGCATATTGGTTCGGGTCGATTTCTGGATTCTCTATTCTATTCCATTGATCTATATGTCTGCTCTTGTGCCAGTACCAGGTAGTTTTGAGAACAGTGGCTTTGTAATACAGCTTGATATCTGGTATTGAGATCCCACCTACTTTGTTCATCTTTTTCAATGTCGCTGCAGCTATTCGGGGTCTTTTTTTTATTCCAGGTGAACTTTTAGAGAGTTCGTTCTAGGTCTGTGAAATATGTCATTGGTATTTTAATGGGGAGTGAGTTGAATTTATAGATTGCTTTGGGTAGTATGGACATTTTAATGATGTTGATTCTACCAGTCCACGAACATGGTATGTTCTTCCATCTGTTTATGTCTTCCTCTATCTCTTTTTTCAATGTCCTATAGTTTTCTGAGTAGAGGTCTTTCACCTCTTTAGTTAGGTTTATTCCTAGGTACCTTAATTTTTTTGGTGTGATGGTAAATGGGATTGCTTTTTTAGTCTCTCTTTCTGTAAGTTCATTCTTGGTGTATAGAAATGCCATAGGGTTCTTGGCATTCACTTGGAATCCTGCTACATTGCCAAATTCATTTATTAAGTTTAATAATTTTTTGATGGAGTCTTTAGGGTTTTTTAGGTACAATATCATGTCATCTGCAAATAAGGACAGTTTTACTTCTTCATTTCCAATTTGGATGCCTTTTATTTCTTCTTCTTGTCTAATTGCAATGACTAGTAGTTCCAGTACTATGTTGAACAGGAGTGGTGAGAGGGGGCATCGCTGTCGTGTTCCTGTTTTTAGGGGAAATGGTTTTAGTTTTTGCCCATTGAGTATGATGTTGGCTGTGGGTTTGTCATATATGGCTTTTATTATGTTGAGGTATGATCCTTCTATTCCCACCTTGCTGAGAGTTTTTATCAAAAATGGGTGTTGGATTTTGTCAAATGCTTTTCCTGCATCAATTGATATGACTATGTGGTTTTTATCTCTCAATTTGTTTATGTGATGGATTGCATTTATTGATTTTCGGATATTGTACCATCCTTGCATCCCTGGGATAAATCCTACTTGGTCATGGTGTATGATCTTTCTTATGTACTGCTGGATCTGATTTGCTAAGATTTTGCTGAGGATTTTGGCATCTATGTTCATGAGGGATATTGGCCTGTAATTCTGTTTCATTGTGTTGTCTTTATTTGGTTTTGGTATTAGGGTGATGCTGGCTTCATAGAATGAGCTTGGAAGTGTTCCTTCCTCTTGAATTTTTTGTAGTAGTCTGAGGAGGATAGGTTTTAGTTCTTCCTTGAATGTTTGGTAAAACTACCCTGTGAAGCCGTCTGGTCCTGGGCTTTTGTTTGCTGGAAGCTTTTTGATGACTGCTTCAATTTCTTCCATAGTTATTGGCCTATTAAGATTTTTAGATTCTTCCTGATTAAGTTTTGGAAGGTTGTATTTTTCTAGGACTGTGTCTATTTCCTCCAGGTTTCTAGTTTGTTTCAGTAGAGTTCATAGTATTTTTTAACAATCCTTTGTATTTCTGTGGGGTCTGTTGTTATTTCTCCTCTTTCATTTCTGATTTTGTTTATTTGGGTCCTCTCTCTTTGTTTCTTGCTGAGCCTGGCTAGAGGTTCATCAATCTTGTTTATCCTTTCAAAGAACCACCTCTTGGTTTTGTTGACCCTTCTGTATTGTTTTCTTTGGTCTCTATGTCATTTATGTCTGCTCTGATCTTTATTATTTCCTTCCTTCAGCTTACATTGGGCTTTTCTTGTTACTCTCTTTCTAACTCTTTGAGTTGTAGGATTAGGTAATTTATTATCATTGTTTCTTGTTTTTTGCAGTAGGCTTGTAGAGCTATGAACTTCCCGCTCAGGGCTGCTTTTGCTGTGTCCCATAGGTTTTGCATTGTTGTGTTTTCATTGTTGTTTGTTGCCATGATGTTTTTTATTTCTTCTTTTATCTCTCAAAACCCTGTCATTGTTTTATAGTGTGCTATTTAGTTTCCATGTGTTTGATTTTTTTGGATTGTTTTTGTTGTAGTTGATTTCCAGTTTTATGCCATTGTGATCTGAGAAGATGCTTGATATGATTTCTATCCTCTGAGTTTGAAGAGACTTTGCCTGTCACCTAATATATGGTCTATCTTTGAAAATGACCCGTGTGCACTTGAGAAGAATGTATATTCTGTGGCTTTGGGGTGAAATGTTCTGAAGATGTCAATTAATTCCATCTGATCTAGTGAGTCATTTAGCATTGATGTTTCTTTGCTGATTTTATGTATAAAGGATTTGTCCAATGGTGATAGTGGGGTATTAAAGTCCCCTACTATGATTGTATTGCTGTCAGTCTCTCCCTTGATCTCCTCCAGAAATTTTCTTATGTATTTAGGCTAATCTGAGGTGACGTTTGGTGATTCAAAACTGTTCTTTTCCTTACATCACTTCTGCCATTCTTCATCTTTTAAAGAATGCCACGCACAGTTTCATACACTACTCGTTTGGTGGTGATAAACTCTGTTAGGTTTGTCTTGTTTGACTAAAGGACGATTAGCACACACAAGTTGGAGAAGCTGGACAATGGGATGATTCATGCTCTGGGTGGGATAGAGCACGGCTCAACAAAATTTCATCACCCAACTCTGAGCGGCACGCAAGTTAAGACTTATGATGGATGAATTGTTTGTTTCTGGAAATGTGTATTTAACACAGTTGGTCTGAGGAAGGGAAAGCAGGAGAGAGGAAAACCCCAAATAAAGCTCTTAATCTGACCTTCAACTCTAAAGGAGTAATCTTGGTTGTTGTCCTTGGTATTCATCACTTTGAGTATTTGTTGCCATTCCCATCTGGCCTGCAAAGTTTCTGTTGAGAAATCGGGTGATTTTTTATATGAGCACTGCCTTGTAGGTAACTGACCGAGTGATTTCTTACCAGAAAAGCACGTACTGTAGTTCATTTCCAAAACAGCACCAGTAGTCCTTACACGGAGTTAGAGCTTTGAGAATAGTGACGTTTGGTGCTTCAAAACTGCTCTTCGTTCTTACAGCACTTCTCATTCTTTTACATTCTCTGTGGAAGGCAGAAAAGTGGAGCATTACAATCTGCCTAAGGCTAGTTATGGGTATTCCTGATTTTTTCCTTCCCTTGTTATTGGGCCCATCATGAGAACAGCCCTTTAGAGAACACAGCTTTGTAACTGCACAAACAAATGCAGTGCTAACTTTAAACAAGGAGGAGAACGACCTGTGCTCTGAATACAATTACACCTCATGAAAGAAATGAAGAAAACACAAATAAATGGAAATATCCTGTGACCTAGGATTGCAAGAATTAACTTTGTTAAAATGTTACTATACCAGACGCAATCTACAGACTCAATGCAATTCCTATCAAATTTTCAGTGAAAATTTTCACAGAATTAGAACAAATAATCTTAAGTTTTGCTCACAACCACAAATAACCATAAAAACCTTGGAAAAGACAGACAAAGCTGGAGGCATCACACTTCCGTTTTTTTTTTTTTTTTAAACTTTCTTGTTTCATGTAATACTGGTTTGGTGGTTATAAACTCTGTTAGCTTTGTCTTGTTTCAGTAGATCACAGAGTGGGTATATCAGCAGTAATTAAACCACAACCACAACTGGCGGATTTGGAAACATCTTCTTCTTTCTAAATCTAAGCAAGATATTTCGTAACAATTTATCCACCACCAAAGTGTAAGTAGCTGGAAGAAGACCATCCAGGATAAAAACAAGTGTCTCCTTCAACAGTAACTGGCACATCTTTTTGAAACACCACAGACAGTGGTTCTCCGTAGATTTCATGAACCGTTCTGGGAGAGCCGAGCTTATCTCCTCCACAAGAAAGGAAAACACAACATCCACCATCAATTCCCCACAACTCTGTTTGACAAAGGACATGATTCTATTCTCAAAGAACATAGTGAGTGTAGTAGTCTTCTCCAGTGTAAACATGATAGAGTGTAGAGAGGTGGCCTGGTAGCGCAGCTTTATAGAGAGAAGAGGAAGAGTTTATTACCAGAAAAGCACCAGTAATTCATGACTACAGCAGCAGAAGTAATCCTTACACAGAGTTAGCGCTTTGAGGCTAATCTGAGGTGACGTTTGGCGATTCAAAACTGTTCTTTTCCTTACAGCACTTCTGCCATTCTTCATCTTTCTAAAGAATGCCACGCACAGTTTCATACACTACTTGTTTGGTGGTGATAAACTCTGTTAGGTTTGTCTTGTTTGACTAAAGGACGATTAGCACACACAAGTTGGAGAAGCTGGACAATGGGATGATTCATGCTCTGGGTGGGATAGAGCACGGCTCAACAAAATTTCATCACCCAACTCTGAGCGGCACGCAAGTTAAGACTTATGATGGATGAATTGTTTGTTTCTGGAAATGTGTATTTAACACAGTTGGTCTGAGGAAGGGAAAGCAGGAGAGAGGAAAACCCCAAATAAAGCTCTTAATCTGACCTTCAACTCTAAAGGAGTAATCTTGGTTGTTGTCCTTGGTATTCATCACTTTGAGTATTTGTTGCCACTCCCATCTGGCCTGCAAAGTTTCTGTTGAAAAATCGGGTGATTTTTTTTGTATGAGCACTGCCTTGTAGGTAACTAACCGAGTGATTTCTTACCATAAAGGCACGTGTAGTTTATTTTTAAGAGGCAGAAATAATCCTTACATGGTCTTAGAGTTTTTGAGAATATTCTTACGTGACTTTTTGTGATTTAAAACTGCTATTCATCGATCACATCTCATCCTTTTACATTCTCTCTTGTAGGCAGAATGGTGGAGCATTACATTCTATGTAAGGCTAGATTTGGGCATTCTTGTATATTTCCTTTCCTTATTATTTTGTCCATCATCCAGCCCTACAGAGAACACAGGTTTGTAACTGCACAAATAAATGTAGTGTTAACTTTAATCAAGGAGGTGAAAGAAATGTGCTCTGAAAGCTATTACACCTCGTGAAGGAAAGGGAGAAAACACAAGTAAACGGAAAAGTATTCTGTGATCTTGGATTGTAAGACTTAATATTACTAAAATGCTTTTATACCAAAAGCAAGCTTCAGAGTCAATGCAATTCCTATCAAATATCCAATGATTTTTTTTCACAGAAATAGAATAATCTTAAGTTGTGTTCAGAACCACAAATGCTCACAAATAACCACAATAATCTTGGGAAAGAAAAACAAAGCTGGAGGCATCCCACTTTGTTTTTCTTTTTTTTCTTAAATTTTTTCTTTCTTAAAATATTACATATGTCTCCTTTTCCCCTATTGACCTCTCCCCAGTCCTTTTCACCTCCCCAGTCCTTGCCCTCAACCCTCCCCTACTTCCTGTGTCTATGCGTTATGCCTATATGCATGCATACCAGTCCTTTGGTTGATGTTTCAACCCCCTCCAAACCCTCCACCTTCTCTCTGAGGTTGGATGATCTGTTCGATGCTTCTATGTCTCTGGATCTATTTTAGTTCATCAGGTTTTTTTAAAAAATTTTTTTTATTGTTGAGAGTATTATAAATGTCTCCTTCCCCTCCCCTCACCATTGTCCCCTCCATTTGTTTCCCACCCCAGGCCTTCACTTCCCTATTGTTGTGTCCATAGGTAATGCATATATGCATATAAGATTTTTGGTTAATCTCTTCTGAACACCTCACCCCCATGCTCTTTTCTCTGAGATTTGTCAGTTTGTTCTACATTTCCATGCCTATGATTCTATTTTATTCAACCTTTTATTTTGTTCATTTGATTTTTTTGTCCCTTTATTTTTTTAGATTCAATTGTTGATAGATTTGTATTTATTGCCATTTTATTGGTCATGTTTTTTTATCGCTTCTTCTTCTTCCTCCTCCTCATCCTCCTTCTCCTCCTCCTTCTCATCCTCATCCTCCTTCTCCTCTTCCTCCTCCTCCCACCTTCATCTTTCTCCTCCTCCTCTTTTTAAAGAATACCCTTTAACATACCCTGACTTGGTAGTGATGAACTCCTTTAACTTTTTCTTATCTGTGAAGGTCTTTATCTGACCTTTAGTTCTAAATGATAGTTTTTCTAGGTAGAGTAATTTTGGTTGTATGTCCTTGCTTTTCGTCTCCTTAAATATTTCCCGCCACTCCCTTCTGGCCTGCAACATTTCTGTTGAGAAATCAGCTGACTGTCATATGGGTGCTACCTTGTACTAATTGCTTTTCTCTTGCTTCTTTTAAGATTCCCTCTTTGTCTTTTACCTACCCTTGGCATTTTAATTATGATGTCTTGATGTGGGCCTCTTTGGATTCCTCTTGTTTGGGACTCTCTGGTCTTCCTGGACTCACAAGTCTATTTCTTTAACCAGGTAGGGGAAATTTTCTGTCATTATTTCTTCAAATAGGTTTTCAATATCTTGCTCTCTTTCTTCTCCTCTGGTACCCCCATAATGCGAATGTTGGTATGTTTAAAGTTGTCCCAGAGGCTCCTTACACCATCTTCATGTTTTTGGATATTTTTTGCTCTTTTGATTGGGTGCTTTCTGCTTCCTCATATTCCAAATAGTTGATTTGATTCTTGGAATTCTCTACAAAACTGTTGAGTCCCTGTAAATTATTCTTTATTTCAATTAGTGGTTGCTTAATTTCTGATTGGTTCTTTTTCATGTCTTTGACATTCTCACTAAGATCCTTATAAGACTCACTAAGTCCCTAGAAGCTCTCATGAAGACCCTTGAGTATCCTCATAACCATTGTTTTCAACTCTGTATCTAGAAGTTTGATTGCTTCCATGTCCTTGATTTATAACAGGTTTCTTTATCTCTGCATTTTGGCTGCTTCTCTGTTTTGTTTCTATGTATTAGGTAGAGATATTATGTCTCCTGGAATTGGAAGTCTTGTGTATTAGTTGTCCTTTAGGGCCCAGTGGCTCAGTCCTCCCAGTCACCTTTTCTGGGCCCTCTGAGCAAAGCCCTGTGTGGGCTGTGTGCACAGTCTTGTTGTAGCTGAGCTTTGATTGCTATTGGAGTTACTGGGAGGGATTGACCTCCAGGCCAATTGGCTGTGAGGACTAGCTGTGTCTACAGTGGAAGAGCTGCTGTGCAGGAGTCACCTCTATGGAGCAGGACTTGCTTCAATGGGACTTTGGTTCTTACTGAGTCTGCTCTTTGAGTGTGTTGCTTGTGGATATGTAGAGTTGTAATCTGGTATCGTCTGAAGCTATTCATAGGATGCACTAGTTCTAGGGCCTCTCAGGAGGTTCAAAGTCACCCACTGTCTGGGGCTACCTGGCAGCAGCTACAGAGAGATCTGCAATGGCTGCTACTTGTAATGGGCCAGGAAGTGCCCAGGCGAGGCCCAACAGTGAAGCAAGGCAGGCTGCTGCTAGTGCTGGGTCTTGGGCCTTTTATTGATAGGTTTGGGGCATGCTGACTCTGGCTGTTGCTTTTTTAAGAGATTTTAGCAAAGTCTGAAGCCTGAGCCAGGACAGCCCATTCATATGGAAAAGCAGCTGCAAACAGCTTGAGTGGGCCTGCAAATTGGATGGGTTAGAGTCTAAGGGAATCAGCAGAGCAGAGAGAATAGTATGGGCCATGC
This sequence comes from Myotis daubentonii, assembly GCF_963259705.1. Taxonomy (NCBI): domain Eukaryota; kingdom Metazoa; phylum Chordata; class Mammalia; order Chiroptera; family Vespertilionidae; genus Myotis; species Myotis daubentonii. The sequence continues at coordinate 17,577,680 of NC_081854.1, read as the reverse complement.
TGATGGAAACTCAGATATGGCTTCCAGAAAGCTCTGCCACAAGGGGAGGCCCCAGCACAGGAACAAGGACCCTTGTGAGCACCCTGTCTGGGAGAAAGCCACTCCCAATTTTCTGCCCTGATGTCAGACTATTCAGTTCATCCCCATATGTCCCTGGATTCCCCAAAAGCCTCTGATGCTGGAGCTTAGAAGAAGCGAAACCATGTAAGAGGAACACATGGGACTCCAGCAGCCTTCGTGTCACTTAGCCACAATCCCTGCTGGTTTTTACAACCTGAAGTTAAGGGGACTTCTCTTTTCAGTTCTGGAATCCTGAACTGGGAGTCTGGTGTGTTATTGGGACCCCCTGCTTTTCATGGGAGGCCTTGGAGATATCCGACCTGATTAAAAACATACCACATTTGGGTATTGAACTAGCACATTTCATATCTCTGCCCTTCCTACCAGTCTCAATGTGCTTTCTTCTTTACTTCTCTAGTTGTAGTACTTCCATTCATTCAGATTTCATGCAGTTCTGAATTATATTTGTTCTGTACTTCATTTGTAATATTAATGTGGTTGTGGGAGGTGGTGAGTATAGTTTACCTATGCTGTTATCTTGGTTCTCTCAGGCATCACACTTTCTGATTTCAAACTATATTACACAGCTACAGTGTTCAGAAGAGTGTTATTGGCATAAAAACAGACATATAGATCAATGGAACAGAATGGAGAGACCATAAATAAACCCTTGCATATATGGTCAATTAATTTACAACAGAGGAGATGAGATGCACAATGGGAAAAGGACAGTGTCTTCAGTAAATGGTGTTGGGAATGGCCACATGCAAAGGAATAAAACTGGACCTTTACATTACACCACACACAAAAATAAACTCAAAATGGATTAAAGATTTGAAAGTAAGACCTGAAATCATAAAACTCTGAGAAGAAACATAAACTCCCTGAAATCAGTCTTTTCAATAATTTTTGGGATTTGATACCAAAAGCAAAGGCAACAGAAGGAAAATACACAAGTGGGGCTACATATAACTAAAAAGCTTCTTCACAGCAAAGGAAATCATCAACAAAATAAAAAGGCTACCTACCAAATGTGAGGAAATATTTGCTAAGGGGTTAATATCCAGAATGTGTGATAAGGCATTAATATCCAGAATGTATAAATATACAAAATAACTCATACAACTCACTAAAAAAAAATTCCCAATCATATTCTAAAAATAAACAGAGCAACCGAGTAAACATTTTTCTGAAGAATATACAGATGGCCAACAGGTACACGAAAAGGTGCTCACCATCACTAATCATTGAGGAAATGCAAATCAAAACCACCAGATAGTACCCCACATATGTCAGAATGGCTATTACCAACAAGACAAGTAATGACAAGTGTGATGTGGACATGGAGAAATGCTGGGGTCCAACCCCAGCAGGTCCAGGGGTCCCCAAAGGTGTGGACGGAGTCGGCGAAGAAGGAATGACACGGAGACAGCGTTCAGTTGATCAGCAGCCTAGCCAGGATCTCCAGCCAGGATCTCCAGCCAAGTTCTGGTCTGGATCTCCAGAGAGGTTCTGCTTAGGATCTCCAGCGAAGTTCTGGTTAGGATCTCCAGCCAGGTTCTGTCCAGGTTCTCCAGTCAGGTTCAGTCACCAGGTTCTAGTCAGGTTCTCTTGCCATGTTCTATAGTCAGGTTCAGTCCAGGATCTTTTGCCATGTTCTCTCTCTAGGTTCTGTCTCTAGGTTCTGTTGCCAGTTTCTGTCCAGGATCTTTTGCCATGTTCTCTCCAGCGAAGTTCTTCTGTCTCTAGGTTCTGTGTAGGTTCTGTCTTCTAAGGTCTGTCTTCTAAGTTCTGTGTCTCGCTGTCTTGTTACATCTGTATTTATACCAGTTGATTCAATCCTATCAATCTCTATTCCAAAGGTTAGGGTGTTTCTTATCTCCATTCCAGGGAGTAAAGATTATGTAGCTTAAGCATGATTGTTCGTAGTTAAAGTGATTAATTACCCGCCTGGCACTTAGTTGAGGGGTTTTATTCCCTCCCTAACTTCAGGGGAAAATCCCTACCTGGGGAAACAACTTTCTCAGAGAGGAAACCTTGGTTAAAACACATAGTGCCAAGAAGGTGAGCAAACATATTAAGAACAGTATGCCATATATGCCAGGTCCCTTGAAACAGCAAGCATGGACCGGCTCCCGGAAGAGAAAATCAAACCCTTTTATACTGTTGGTAGGAATGTAATTTGGTGCAGTTATTATGTGAAACAGCATAGAAATTTCTCAAAACTCAGAACTGAATTACTGTATGATCCAGCAATTTCACTACAGCATAGGGGTGTGGATTAAATAGGTGAAGGGGGTTAAAAGGTACAAACTTTCCATTGTAAAAGAAATGTCAAGGGGATGTAATGTACAGCATGGTGACTATAGTTAATATTACTGTAATGTATATTTAAAAGTAGCTAAAAGAGTAGATCTTAATATTTCATCACAAAGGAAAAAATTGTAGTTATTTATGGTGGTGGATGTTAAGTAGACTTGTGGTGGGGATCATTGCAATATATATATATCTCAATATGGAATCATTATGTTGTACAGTTAAAGCCAATATAATTAAATATCTAAAGAACAAAATAAATGAACAAGCAAAATGGAAACAGACTGATGGTTGCTAGAGGAAATGGGGTTTGAGGGACTGGGTGAAAAATGTGAAAGGATTAAGAAGTACAAATTGGTAGTTATGGAATTGTCATGGGGGCGTAACATACAGCGTAGGAGATAAAGTGTGATAACTATGTAAAGTTCTAGATGGGTACTAGACTTATCGGAGGAATCATTTTATAAATCACATACATGTCTAACCACTATGCTGTTCACCTGAAAGTAATATAAAATAATATTGAATGTCCACTGTATGTGGGTAAAAAGCATCCCTTAGACTTTCTCTGTCTCTGAAAGTTGTAATATTTGTCCTGTCTTTGAAATGTAAACACCCAGGAACTAACTAAAATATTGCCCACAGAGAATGGAGGGAAAAAAGAGGCCCTTCTAAAATACAGATTGTTTTATAAGTTCCCTTGCCAAAATTGCTTTATAAAAAAGCTATTTTTTTTCCTATAAATCTACTAGGATATATGGCTAAGTGACCATCTGACCATCCAACCGGCTAGTAGGTATGATGTGCACTGACCATCAAGGGGTAGACGCTCAATACAGGAACTGCTGAGCTGCAGTGACTTGGCAGCAGAGGTTCTCAGGTGATGCACCCTGGAACTAGAGAGGAGGGAGCCTGCTTCCTCACAGGGCCATGTGATTTCATCTTCTGCCGTGAGTTATGTTGTTGCTGGGGCACTGTCGGCCCCAAATCTGGTTTACTGCCCAGCTATGGTGACTGCAGACGCCCTTTGAGCTGCGGCACTGCCCCAGGTGCAACCGGCCAGGGAGAGGTTGGCTCCAGGGCGTGTCCAACCAGTCTTGCCCCGATCTGTCCTGCTAGCCACCTTCTAATTAATTTTCTTTCAATGTACACAAATCTGTGCACTGGGCCACTAGTCCTATACAATAAAACCCTGATATACAAATTGACCAAAAGGCAAAACAACTGGTGGAACGACTGGTCGCTATGACATGCACTGACCACCAGGGGGAAGATGCTCAGGAGCTGCCCCTGGCCTGTAGGCCCAGACAGGCGGCAGCAGTGGGAGGCAGGGCTGGCGAGAGGGCGGCACCAGGCCAGCCAAGGCGGGTGTGAGCAGGTCCCCAGGTCGCCCCGCTGGTAGCTCCACAGATCAGCCCTGATCACCAGCCAGGCCTAGGGACCCTACTTTGTGCATGAATATTGTGCAGCAGGCCTCTAGTATATATGGACTGTATGTGGAAAATAGGGAAAATGAAGCATGGAGATACATTTTTGTTGAGAAAAAGGAAAATAGAAAGTCGTTTTGGATATGGAAAGATATAAAGGAGATGGTTGTTATTTTAGTAAAGGAAGAAAAAGAAAGTGAATTTGTCCTAAAATAAAATGATTGTTTCAAAATAAGAAAGGAAAAGATAGGACAAAAACTGAAAGGTACATGAAAGTTGCAGAACATTCTTGAAAGAGGGATCTTGAGAAAAGAATTTTATATATGGTCAAGCTAACTAATATTGGAATGAATAATTAAGTCAATCGAGTTTTTTGTGTGTATATGTATATGAACTCTCACTAGATCTTTAACAATGGCCATTTTTAAGTCTTTTGACAGTTATTGTTATACTCTAATACTTTGGGGAAAAATGTTCTTACAAATACAGGGTGGGGCAAAAGTAGGTTTTCATTTATGACTACATAAAAACAGAGTTTATTTTTGTATTATGATTTATTATTGTATTATTTTTCATATGAACAATTGTGAACCTACTTTTGCCTCACCAGTATGCTTCATCTTCAACAACATTTATATAAAAACAAAGAAAGCACTGACAAGTACTCTAAAATGAAGGTTTCAGATAACTTTAAAAACATAATACTGAGCTGAATACATAAAGAAACTGCAATTTAAAAACCACAAAGCCAAACTACCTAATTAATAAATAAGCAAAAAACTTAAAAAGACATTTTTTCACAGATATATAACGGCCACCAAGCTTATAACAAGATACTCAACCTCACTAAATTTTAGAGACGTGCCAATCCAAACAACAATGAGATACCATCTTATATCCACAAGCAAAGTCACTATTACAAAAACAGAAAGTAACCTGTGTGGCAGGAGCAATTGCAATCCCAAGCCCACCTAGTGTGCTGACTCACTGTGCACACAGCCCTAGGCAGACCCAACTCTCTAGGCCAGTGGTCGGCAAACTCATTAGTCAACAGAGCCAAATATCAACAGTACAACGATTGAAATTTCTTTTGAGAGCCAAATTTTTAAAACTTAAACTATGTAGGTAGGTACATTGTAATTAACTTAATTAGGATACACCTGCACCGCGTCTCCTGTCGCCCGACCGACCAATACCCCCCACTTCTTCTAACGCCACTTCTTCAAAATAGACTCGCCCAGGCCGAAAACCGGCTTCTGTGCATGGGCCACGGAGTTTCAATCGCACTGTACATGCGCACCCGCACGTGGTATTTTGTGGAAGAGCCACGCTAAAGGGGCCAAAGAGCCGCATGTGGCTCGCGAGCCCCAGTTTGCCGACGGCTGCTCTAGGCTCTTGCTTATTGGCCAACACTCATTGCTGCCTCTATTGCCCTGGCCCTGTAGGACAGGGATGCTCAGGGACAAACATGGCTATCTCTGTTCATCCTAGGAATTCCTGAGCCCAGACATCTCCCAGGCTCCCAAGCTCAGGGACTGACTGAGCCTCTTGGCCACTGGAAGAGGTGGATGTGCCCAAGAAGGAGGGGCCATTCAGACCACCAGCCTGCCAGGCTGTCTGGCAGTTTCCCTGGGTAGGAAGCCAGCCAGGATGCTGTCCCATCACTAGATGAGTGGATAAAAAAAGCTGTGGTACGTATATACACTGGAATCTTTCCCAGCCATAAAAATGAATGAAATCTTACCGTTTGCAACAGATTTGATGGACATAGAGAGGGTATTATGCTAAATGAAACAAGTCAGTCAGAGAAAGGGAAATACTATATGATTTCACTCATAGGTGGAATCTAAAGAACAATGTAAACGAACAAACCGAACAGAGACTCATAGATACAGAGAACAGAGTGATGGTTGCCAGATGGGAGGGTGTTTGGGTGACTGGGTGAAGAAGGGGAAGGCATTCAGAAGTACACATTGGTAGTTATATGAGGATGTAAAGTACATCATAGGAAATATATTTAATAATATTGTAACAACTATGCATGTTGCTAGGAGGGAAATGTAATATCCAAGGGAGCACTTTGGAAAGTATACAACTATCTAACCCAGCCGTGGGCAAACTACGGCCCGCAGGCCGGATCCGGCCCATTTGAAATGAATAAAACTATTGAAAAAAAAGACCGTACCCTTTTATGTAATGATGTTTACTTTGAATTTATATTAGTTCACACAAACACTCCATCCATGCTTTTGTTCCGGCCCTCCGGTCCAGTTTAAGAACCCATTGCGGCCTTCGAGTCAAAAAGTTTGCCCACCCCTGAACCACTGTGCTATGCACCTGAAACTAACACAAAGTAGTGTTGAAAGTAACCTACACTGAAAAAGAAAGACCTTGGTTGTGCTTCAGGCAGGGCTTCCAGGTCTCTCTCTAGAATTCTCTGCTCCTGAGGTCACAATGACAGGCAGATTCCAGAGCCCCGTGGATGGGTCCAGCTCTCACTCTGCGCATTGGCAGCGATGAGGAAAAAGCCTTTCTGTTTTCCTACTGTCCTCAGCCCACCCTCGCCCCCTCCCACTTCCCCTGCCTCTCCTTCCTCACCTGGTTTCCCATACTGCCTTTGGCAGGCCCCCACTCTGGGCTCTCAGCCTGGCCCTCCCCCTACTCCCTCACCTCACCAAACCAAGTTACCACCTCTCACCAATGGGCGCCCTCCGCACTTGGTGGCTCAAAAGGCTTGCAGCCTCCACAGGTCCCCTGGGGTCCCCTGCTCCCACTGCCCAGCCCATCCCCCTTCCTCTCCTTCCCTCCACCCTGTTCAGCTGGCCTCCCTCTCTGTTCTTCACTCTTCCTTTGCCCCACAACCCCCTTCTGGGCCTTCACTGGCCTCTAGACACCTGAGGAGACAGCTCACCTGCCTCTATTCCCCTCCTTCCCAGTCACCTCCTCCCACCATCTCCCCTCTGTTGGGCCATCCTGGAAACTCTCCCCAGGACCTGGAGTCCCTGCCAATGGGTACCCAGACGTCTCCATGCTTCAGGAGTCAGGCAGATGAGAGGATAAATGTTGGGTGCAGGGAGCAGGACATGGTGGTCAGCAGCTACAGGTAATCCTGGTGGGCCCTCCAGCACCCCAGAAAGAGCCATCTCTGCAGTGAGTTCTCTGCCATCTGGGCATCTGGCCTGAGTCTCCGGGAGGATGTCCCACCTATGGATTGGTCCATAGGCCAAAGAAAATGTAACAAGCTCCTGGGTATCCACACATGGGCCCCACCAGGCTCTGGGAGCTGCCATTTGAAAGGGGTGTCAGGGCTTGGACTCAGAGCACCTTTCCCTGCAGGCCCTTCCCCTCCACGTGGCCAAGCACAGTCCCCTCATTCAGAGGGGGCAACTGTGCCCTGTGCCTGGTACATACTCCACCCCCCAACCAGCCTTCCCAAGAGACCATGACTAGGGGCCCTCTGGCAAAACAAAGACTGCCTGGGTGGGGCACAGTGGCAGTGGGAAGAGAGGTGCATCCCTGCTGTAAGGTATGGGGGCCCCGAGGCTGGGGGAGGCCTGAGACCCCTCCAGGGTAAAGCGTCCTGTCCACTGTGGTACTGGGCACTCAGAGGGCAGTTGGTGAGCTCTGCAGCTGTGGCTGGCCATCAGCGTAGCTGGGCCAGAACCATATTTCTGCAGCCTCCCTGGGGACAGCTGTAGGCTTCTGGGTGGGTGGGTGGGGGGGTTGTGGGAAAAAGTTGCAGCTGGAGAGGCTTATCTGGGGCCTTGGGGCCTCCACACCCTACTTCCTTCCCCCCCATGCAGGCCCCAGGGCAGCCAGGGCTACTCCCGCTTCCCACCTGTGACAGAAGCAAGGAAAGGCCGGACTGGCCCAAAATGGGGGAACCCACATTTAAACTCTGCTGTCTGCCCAGCTGGGCCAGCCAGCTCCAGATTGGGCCACCGAAAATCAGCAGCACGCCCCCTTCTTCCCCTCCGAAAGGTGAGTCTTGGGAGTGCTGACTGAAAACTCACAAACCACACCGCTGTGGGCTTTCCTGACCACAGCCTGGGGTGCACAGGGTCCAGGACTTAACTTTCCTTTGGCCCCTGCAGAAGTCTCAGCCTTAACAACTGCCTTCCTGTGGGGTGGCCATGCTCTGAAGACACCTGCAACTGGACCCCTTCTCCTGGTCCCCCACTCTTCTTGATGGAGTAAAGGGACACTTTGAGCGGGTGTCGCCACCAGAGACCTGCAGACACTTGTATTTTGGGGTCAAGAAGCCCTTGGTCTCCTGCTCAGTGGCCTAGAAGATACTGCTATGAATGACTTTGGAGCCAGTGGTATGATGCCCAGACCTCTGCAGGCTCCGGGAGCTGGGCAGCCTGGAGGATACATAGAGTCTTTTTAGGACAACAGAAGTGGATGCTCCTATGAACACCACCCTGGACCACACACACCCTTTTTGGTTTGGAAACTTTTCTGGGAAATGTCTGGGACCCTAACTAGCCCCAGTTCTGAGCCCCTCCCTTCTCTCCACGACCCGTGGTCCCCCAGGGACCAGCATCTCAGACAGGACTGACCATGGAGTGAGCTGTGCAATGTCCACCCAAGGAAGGAAAGTAATGACCCAGCTCCTTGGGGCCACGGGACAGCAGTCCTTTTCCCTAGAGCTCCCCAGCCCTCTACCCAGGGCAAAGGTAAGACTGGGTTCTCTGAGGCTCAGCCCAGACCCCAAGGGGCAGGGCAATGCAGAGACCTGGGGAGGAAGCCTGTGAGGCGGGTTCATGGTTGGTTAGTCCCATCGCTCTCCTCTCCATCTGGCCAACTTGCCCTCTTAGAAGATACATCTGACCCCTGGGTGGGGAGGTGGGATCCATGACGTAGCTTATTTTCCTTCCCAAGTGCTACCTGGGGCAGCATTTAAGCAGCTCTTCAGAAAGGCCAGGCCCTCCTACTGACCCTGGAAGCTGTTGACTGAGACCTGGAGGAGATGCAGCTGGAGTCAGGTTCCCAAGAACACACTGTGGGACTTGGAGGCTTTATTTCTTCCCACCCAGAAGGGCGTCCTTCAATTTCCTGAGGGAAATGAACAGAGGCAAGGTCATGGGACCTCACGGAGAGCTTCTGACTGCCCCAGGGCCTCGGAGGGAGGGGGCTGGTGCGAGGGCCCAGAGCCCCCTCGAAGCCCTTCCCTCAGCCTGCTGCTTGGGGTCCCCGAGAGATTCATATTTTCCAGAGCTGGTAGAATTAAGACAACCGGCAATCTTCACTGACCTTCTCCTCACTCCAGTGTCCCAGCACCAGTCAACCTCCCCTTGTCTGTCCTTTAGCCTCACATATTTCTTACGATAGAAAATATGTTAAAACCATTTCACAGAAACACAGGCCAAAATGCAGGGAGAGCTTGGCTTAACCAGTTTTGGGTCATCTGGTTACAGAAAATTTTGATTTTTCTTCTTATGTATTTTATAATGAATAAATGTCAATTAAATATGCTTTTCATAAAAATATTATTTATGTGAATATTTTCAGATTTTGTTTTAGTTTCTAATATAGTGGATACTGAAGATATGATCTACATCACTAAAAGTTTGGGGATCCTTACCGAAGGACTTGTATGCATGCATATTAGCATAACCAATGGACACAGACACTGGAGGCTTGCCCAGTGTGGGAATGGCTGCGGTGGTGGTGGCGGGGGGGGGAGGGTGGGCGGGGGTCAACTGGGGAAAAAGGAGACATATGTGAAACTTCAGACAATAAAATAAAATAAAAAAGTTTAGGGATCCTTGCCCTAGCCGGTTTGGCTCAGTGGATGGAGTGTCAGCCTATGGACCAAAGAGTCCCAGGCCAAGGGCAAGTACCTTGGCTTCAGGCTTCTCCCCAGCCCAGGCCCTAGTCAGGGCCCATGCTGGAGGCAACCAAACTGATGTGTTTCTTTCACATCGATGTTTCTCTCTGTCTTTCCCTCTCTCTTTCACTCTCCATAAAAATCAATGGAAAAATATCCGCAGGTGAGGATTAACAACAACAAAGAACAAATAAATAAAAAAGAAAGGTTTTGGGAGCCTTAATAAATTTTAATAGTGTGCAGCATTCTGAGGTCACACAGTTTGAGAACCGCTGGCCTGGACATGAGTGGCAGAATGCAGGGTCAGCTGAACAGGGCTATTTCTACCATCATCTACTAGCCTGTCTCCCAGGCAAGACACCTGAGACAAATGCAGAGCAATTCTTCATTTTTTCCCCTCTTTTCTCCTGCTTTTATTTCTTCTTCTCTTCTCTTTTCCTCTTCCTAGCTTTTCTCTTGTTTTTCTTCTTTTGCTTCTCCCAGCCTCAACTCTCATAATAAAAGTTGCCCACAACACTACCTTCCCTTGACATTTTTCTCATATCTAAATAGAGACATAGTAACATTTGAAATAGGCTTTTTCTTACTGTTCATCCCATTCAGAAGAGGCAATGTGCATATTTGAAAACACATATTATTCATCTGTAATCACAGAACTGAAAATGAAATCCTTCATGGACCCCTGTCTCACCACAGAAGGCACAGAGCAGAGTCAGTCGCCAGGTGAGCCTGGAGCAGCACAGGGAGCAGGAGTCTGTCCTGCTCACCCCTCCTCAGAAGTGGTTTCATCCTTTAGTTTGGGGCAAAAGAGGTGAGCTTGTTCAAAACCTTGTATGTTCCTTGTAGCACATGGAGCAGGTAGCAGACAGGAAAGAGGTGACAGAAGAAATGTGTTAGTGACAGAAGAAGCAAGTTGACCTTGAGGATCCTTGTTTTTCCACTCTGGGAAGCTCCCTCCACCACATGGGGCTTTCTGGGGCTACAGGAACCCTCTCCTCATTTTCCAAGGCTGGACCCCAGCTCTGCCATGAGAAATCACAGGAGCAAGGAAGAAGAGAGACTACAGAGATGTAGTGGAAGGGCTCAGGGAAGAATTTGTGATTTGCTTGTGTCCATGGCCAGAGGATGGGAGAGAACATTCTGTAGGGAGTGTAGGCTCTTTTGGTTGCAGGCTCCTGTCCCGCCCGGGCCCTGGCCAGGGCTCTTGCAGGAGGCAACCAATTGATGTATTTCTCTCACATCAATGTTTCTGTCTTTCCCTCTCTCTTCTACTCTCCCAAAAAAATCAATGGAAAACTATCCTCAGGTGAGGATTAAAAAAAACAAAAACAAAAACAAAAAACACCCTTCCTTTGAGACCTCAAAGTTCTTCCCACTAGAGAGGAGCGTGCTCCCCCTCCCCCATTTGTCCCCAGGCTCGCTCAGGCTCGCTCAGGCTGATGGGCTGCAGGAGGAGAGGTCTGGGTCAGTTCCGGCCATGTTTTCTCCCAATCTGCTGCAAGAAGTGTGCCTGCCGGGCGACTAGGATGGAGAAGGACCCTCTGAAGATGGACTGGGGACAGTAATTGTCCAAACTAGGATCCACACACCTGTAAAACATGGGGGAGCTGTTCCCTTGCATCCCCTTTAGCAGTCCTGAAGATAAGATTTCTCTTTTTTTGTTTTTATTGAATTTATTGGGGTGACCTTAATGAAATTATATAGGTTTCAAGTGTACAACTCTATGATACATCATGTGTATATTGTATTGTGTGTTCACCACCCAAAGTCAAGTCTCCTTCTATCACCAATTATCCCCCTTTATCCTCTTCTAACCTTGCACCCGGTTCCTCTGTGAAATCCACCGTACTGTTGTCTGTTTTTTCTTAACCCTTTACCTTTTTCACCAAGCCCCCCAACCCCTGACCCACTTGACAGCTGTCAGTCTGTTCTCTGTGTCTGAGTCTGTTTCTATTTTGTTTAATTTGTTTATTAGATTCCATATACTAGTACAAGTGAAATCATATGGTATTTATCTTTCTCTGATTGTCCTATTTTATTAGCATAATATCTGCCAGGTCCATTTATGCTGTTGCAAAAAAAAATTTAATTTTTAATGTCTGAGTAGTATTCTGTGGCATAAATGTACCACAGCTTTTGTTATCCATTCATCTACTGATGAGCACTTGGGCTGCTTCTAAATCTTGGCTATTGTAAATAATGCTGCAATGAACATAAGGAGTGCATATATTCTTTTGAATTAGTGTTTCATGTTTCTTTGGATATATTCCCGGAAGTGGAATTGCTGGGTCATAATGCAGTTCCATTTTTAATTTTTGAGTTTTCCACAGTGGCTGCGCCAACCTGCATTCCCACCAACAGTACAAGAGGGTTTCCCTTTCTCCACATCCTCGCCAACACTTGTTGTTTTATTCATGATAGCCATTCTGACAGGTGTGAGGAGATCTCTCACCGAGGTTTTAATTTGCAATTCTCTGGTGATTAGTGACATTGAGCATCTTTTCAATGTGTCTATTGGCCCTCTGTGTGTCCTCTTTGGAGAAGTGTTTATTCAGGTCCTTTGCTCATCTTTCAATTAGATTTTTTTGTGTGTGTGAGGGTCACTTTCTGGTAAATCTGTCAGACATGCTTGTCAGGGATTCAGCTCCTCCAAACTTAAGTCATAGAAGGGCCTGGCCATGCCAGGGCTTGAGAGGGACATAGAGGGTAGTCTGAGCAGGGCAGGCAGGGGCCAGTCAGCACCCAGGGCCAGGATGAGGCCAAGTCACCTCCCCTTGAGCAGTGTCCCCAGGACATGCCCTTGGAGGGGAGGCCTGACAGGGCCCCAGGTGGACTCTGTGCAGCCACTTCCCTCAGAGCTCAATGTCCCCATGGCCTTTGAGATGGAGGGGGCAGCTTGTTCAATCTCCCTTGCTTCTCTCTTTGCTCCTATCCATTCCTCACACCAGGTCCTGCACTGTCCTCGGCTTCTCTCCACCCCACTGAGCACCTTCCACAGTCACCTTCCTGCATCAGAACCTCCCAACCTCCTGCTCCCCCTAACTCCCCCAAGAGCCCTCCTCAGAGATGTGGTTGGATTGCTGGTCCTCTCTGGGGAAACCTGAGGGACTGAGTGAGAGCTCAGTCACCAGTCACCTGCCTGGATGGAAACATCATGTGCTCCTCTCCGGGGACCTCAGCCCTGTCTCTTTTCTGCATGAGGACCCTCAGCTGGCCTGTGGGGGCAGGCCCCACCCTGTGCTCCAACTGGCATTGCAGAGGTAGGCCAGCTGCTCCCTATGAACAGGTGTGGAAAGAGGGCTTGGAGCTCTCTAGGATGACTGAGTTGTGAGTGGAGCTGAAGCCAGTACCACTGGCCTGTCCCATAGTGCTGCCCATCCCATAGGCACTGGATATTGTATTCTAGGTGAGAATGCACCTTGGAGTTGTGCAGTCTTTGCCCACCTGTGCGCAGCTGTCCACATAGAATCAGGAAGAGTGTAGGGCAGCTTCCTTCCAATTAAGGTTCAGGGCTGCACAGTTTCCTGAATCCCTAAGGAGAAGGAGATTTCAGAAGGAGAGTCTCCTGGGCCCTGGGAGGTTCAGGGAGAACAAGGACAGGCCCCACATGGCTAACCTGTGGACTCCTCTGCAGGGACATCTGGGTGTCCAGGAATCCCTGCAGCTTAGTGAGATGAAAACCATTCCCTGAAAACTGGAGTTTGGAGTTGCAGGCCCAGGAGGGCAAAGCCTGCAGGAGCTGGAATAGGCATGGAGGGTGTGAGATGTCCCATGACTTTGGGGTTTACCTCTAGCATGAGTCAGCCTGGGCTGCTGTCCCCTGTGAGAAGGTGTGACTTGGTGCATCTTTCTGTGGTGATGGTAGAACCTCATATGAAGAGATCTTGTCCTGCATGAGTTCCTCTATCATTGAGTCTCAGCCCAGGTGGTCCCTGTCCCTACAGAAGAACCGTGTCCCTGATTCACACATTGCTATTTAGGAGACACCTCTCAGGTAGGCTGATGTGTGGTGGCGTCTGTAGATGAGGGTGGAATCTGCCTGGAGACTGTTCCTTCACTCCAGGCTTCACCTTGTCCCAGGGACTCAGCTTGAGACCTGGCCTCTCTGATTCCTTCTCCCACCTCTGAGAAAGATGATGTGGACAAATTGCTTTTGTGTTGAGTGCATTTCTTCTCGATCTTACCTCCTGTCTACTCCCATTGTCCATGACAGAATTCAGGCACTATCCATATGATCCCCTGGAGGAGACACAGCGCTCAGATTCCTGCAAGCTAATCACGTGCTCCCACCAGTCATTTCATGACCACTGCCCATCCTCTGAGGAACTCGGTGTTGCCTCCACTATGGAGATGGTGCAACTGAGACCCAGAGGTGGGTTTTGGTGTGGAATGTGACTTTGAGTCAACAATAAGGACAATTATTATTGTCAGTTCACATTTTTAATCACTTATTGACTCAAGGCAAGTCTTTGACTATTCACAAGAAACCTATTTAGAAAGTGCATCATAGCCATCATTTTCAGATAAGAAAGAATTTACTCAGAGTTTGATGACATAGAGGCAGGGAGGGTCACTATTATTTTACGTCCAACCCGAGGGTCTCTCCTTTGTCAGAACCGACGGGGTTGAAAACCTCACACTGATAACCCCCAGTGTCCTTGCTCCATACGAGGTCAATGGTGAGGGTTCTGATGCCCTGGGACTGCTCCATCCTCTCTGTGTGCAGGAGATAGTGGTCATTGAAGAACCACCGGATGGGTCATGCCTTCCCAGCTGAATATCACTGACATGAACCAGTGAACCAATAAATGATAGAGCAGAGCCCAAGGAATGAGCTAGAAAAGAGTGAAGGGGACAGGCAGAAGCTGAATGTGGCAGCAGAACCATGGCTCTGCCCTTGGTCATTAAAGTCAATCTCCCTCTGCAGAGGGCAGGGGAGGACTTGTGCAGACCCAGATGCAGAAGGGGTGGTGGGTGGAAAGAGGAGAGCGTGAATTGCTGACATTCTGGCACTTGTGGACCATTTGTGTTTGGTGGTTATGAGAGAAATTTGGAAAGAATTTAAAACCTGTATGTGAAAATTATTATTAATATCCCAGGGTCTAAGACCAATTGCAGGAAGAATTATTTTTCTAGAGAGCAGCAAAAGGTCTCTCTCAGCTTTTTTTTTTTTTTGGGGGGGGGGGGATGCGGGGAGGGCAGGGAGTTTGTCCCATGTGTCCAGAATTCCAAGGACTCTGAATCCAGGTTCCAGTCTCTGAAGAGATTTGAATCCATCATTCATTCATTCATTCATTCATTCATTCATTCAACCACCATTTATTTCTTCCTAATTAGTCAAAAACAACTGGGTGTTTGTTACACTTTGGTCCCTGAGCTGGTTGCAGGTGTAGAGTGGGGAGTAAGAAGGCAAAGTCCTTTCCTTTATATTCAGTGGGAGTGACACCAATACATCTAGAATAAAATAAGTGATCTCAAGTCCAGTGCAGGGAGGTGAGGATCGGCCAACTGAGGGAAGGGCCTGGGTGTTCCCAGCTCTGACTCTGATTGTTACTGCAGGTAATTTGGTTTTAGCATAAAAACAAATTAATTCTCCATTTCCTTTCCTTCCCCAGACCAGAATCTCTCCCTCTGAGCTGAGGATGCCTAAGAAGGAAGGATCTAAACCAATGGTTGGTCTAGGGAACCACAGACACCTAATAGGCCCCTGTGGTAGAGGAGAGGACAGGGCTCTGGCTGCAGACAGACCTCAGGTGACTCTGATCAGCTGATCATGGTCTATGAGACTCCACTTTAGTGACTGTATCTCCCTGTGCCTCAGTTTCCTCTCAATGAAGGAGGATGAATATTTAGTTGACAGGTTGTTGCTGAATTAACCCTAAAATAGTCACAGCACCTGACCTAAATCCTGGGATGGGGGAGCTGCTAAAATAAGAGGCTAAAATAAGATAAATAACAGAGTTTCCCCTGTTGTTTATTTACTCAGAGAACCCCGTGGGCTGATCCCTGGTGGATGAGGAGCTGCCAGGAGCATCTTCTCTCCTCTCTTCCTTCCTGGGAATGCTGACCTTTCTATGGACTCTCCTAAGTCCCTGAGGACAGTTGGCTTATGGCCTGACCACCTTGTCCACACGTGCTTTCCACACACAGTGTCAGGTGAAGGAACAGGCTCCACCCCTGCTCAAATACCCTGGATGGTAAGCACCTCAGGAGCCTTGTGACCTGGGCACCTGGGAAGTAATTGCTTCTAGTCAGCCCTGCCCCAGACCAAACCCAACCTGACCAGGCTCCTCAGGGTTCCTGGAGCCAGGAGTCCTGGATCAAAGGTCTGGGGAGGGACTGACAGGGCTGAGCTTCTCTGTAAGGATGCCAGGGGCCCCTCAGTCCATGCCCTGACCCAGTCCTGGAGGCTCTTTCTTGGGGTCATGGTCATGGGGAGGGGCCCAGGGCCCTGGACTGAGACTGGTCTCCTTCTGCTGAGTCACTCCCATCAGCCTGGCCCTTCTCTCTGTGGAGAATGTCTGTAAGGCTGGAATCTGGGAAGGGAACTCTGGTTTTCTAAAATTTGTCTCCACTGTGTGTGTCCTGCACTAAATACTCAAACCCCAACCTGGGAGATGATGCAGAGGGGGATGGAGTCAGAGTCCAGGACTGTTTGTCCTGTGTGTGCAGTAGAATTCACCCCACCTGACACCCAGATGTCAGAGAGCACTCACTCATGGTATACACACAGCTGTCCAAATCCTATTTCTGTGTGTGTGTGTGTGTGTGTGTGTGTGTGTGTGTGTGTGTGTGTGTTTGATATATTATTAATTTCAGAGAGGTAGGGAGGGAGAGAGAGAGAGATCAGTGATGAGAGAGAATCATGAATCAGCTGCTTCCTGCATTCCCCCTACTGGAGATCGAGTCCAAAACCCAGGCAGGTGTCCTTGACTGGAATTAAGTCCATAGGCTGATGCTCTATCCACTGAGCCAAACCGGCTTGGGCCCTATTTATGTTTTTGAATCATATAGGAAGGCTACTATGGTGTAGTATCCTGTGTATTTCAGGGTGACCTTTGGAACAGCAGGGATCCACTGGGGTATATTGTCTCTTGACTGCTGCATGCAGGTCCTGGGTGTATTTCTTGAGCATCTATTACATATGATGCTGCCGGAAGCCAGTCTACGCTTGCTGCTTGACACAGTCACTGCAGGGAAGAAACATCTGCACAGCTTGTTTCAAGGGACCTGGCGTATATGGCATATGTTTGCTCCCCCTCTTAACACTATGTGTTTTAAACAGGACCACCTCCCCAAGAAAGGTTGTTTCCCCAGGTGAGGATTTTTCCCTGAAGTTAGGGAGGGACTAAAACCCCTTAACTAAGTGCCAGGCGGGTAGTTAATCACTTTAACTATGAACAATCATGCTTAAGCTACATAATCTTCACTCCCTGGAATGGAGATAAGAAACACCCTAACCTTTGGAATAGAAATTGATAGGATTAAAATCAAATGGTATAAATACAGATGTAACAAGACAATAAAACACAGAACCTGGCAAGAGAACCTGGCTACAGAACCTGGCTAGAGAACCTGGATAGAACCTGGCTGGAGAACCTAGCAAGAGAACATGGCTACAGAACCTGGCTGGAGAAGCTAGCGAGAGAACATGGCAAGAGAACCCGGACAGAACCTGGCTGGAGATTCTGGATAGAACTAGGCGAGAGAACCCAACTATGCTGATGAACTGAACGCTGCCTCCATGTCATTCCTTCTTCGCCGACTCCGTCCACACCTTTGGGAGCCCCTGGACCTGTTGGGGCTGGACCCCAAAATGATGCAATTTGATGGTTGCTGTCCGCACTTTCCCCTTTAAACAAGACGTAACCTCCAAGAAACCCTGGCAGATTGTGGACACGAAGAAGCACATCCTTCCTTCGGCAGCATTGGGCAGCACTGATTCAATAGTGAGCTGGGCAGTGGTGGGCAGGCTCCAGAAGGTTAAGAGTGAGGCTAGGAGGGAAGAGAGAAATTGATCAAGATTTGGAGCTATGGGATGGAGAGATGAGACTTTGGGTCCTGAGCAGGTCTCTTCATCTCTCAGCCTTGGTGTGTGTGTGTGTGTGTGTGTGTGTGTGTGTGTGTGTGTGTGTGTGTGTTTGTGTGTGTGTGTCTCCTATGGTCAAGGTCAGCAGCATGGCCACCATTACTTTAGTACCCCTGAACTAGTTATTTCCTTTATTTCAAATACTATCCCCGAGGTGTCTGCCTGGCTCACCTCACTGCCCTAAGACCCCTGATGATACTCAGAGTGTCCTTGGGAGACACCTTCCCTGACCACCTTCTTTAAATTCCCTGTGTCTCCACTTTCTGACCTATCCCTGCTCTGTTCCCTGCATGGCACTTTGGGGACCTGATATCACATCTAGATCTTCCCTTGTCTGTCTCCTCCCCATGGAACATGAGCTCCATGGGGGACAGGGGCTTGTCTGATCTTGTTGCACCCCTAGTGTCTGCAACAGGCTGCAAATATCTGTGGGTAAATGAGTGAGTATTATCAGGATCCTGCACCTCCTGGGGTGAATGTGCCCATTTCCAAGTTTGGTGGTAAGGACAATGTTTAGCACCCCTAGTTAAGATTTTTTTCCTCATTGACATAAATTGTGATTATTGTCATCAGTTTATAAAACTTATTAAGAAAT
This sequence comes from Myotis daubentonii, assembly GCF_963259705.1. Classification (NCBI taxonomy): domain Eukaryota; kingdom Metazoa; phylum Chordata; class Mammalia; order Chiroptera; family Vespertilionidae; genus Myotis; species Myotis daubentonii. The sequence goes on along the minus strand of NC_081854.1, from coordinate 17,559,360 downwards.
TAGAGGCCTGGTGCACGAATTCGTGCACCAGTGGGGTCCCTTGGCCTGGCCTGTGGGATTGGGCCAAAACAGGCCAGGCTGAGGGACCCCACCAGTGCATGATTGGGGCTGAGAAGTGACACAGGAGATTGGCCAGCCGGGAGGGACAACGGAAGGGCTCCAGGGCATGTCTGGCCTGTTTTGCTCAATTCTGATTGGCAGGACCCCAGCAGCAAGCTAACCTATAGGTCAGAGAGTCTGCTCCCTGGTGGCCAGTTCATGTCATAGCTAGCAGTTGAGTGGCCTTAGCATATCATTAGTATATTATGCTTTGATTGGTTGAATGGATGACTGGACCACCGGACACTTAGCATATTAGGCTTTTATTATATACGATTATTAACTTTAAAAACACACAGCAGTCAAGGTTTTCCTGCCCCTCACCACTTTCAGATGATGAGATTGTCCTGTTGCTGAGCCCCATCCCCCATCCTACTCTCCTCCCCTGTCCTCTCCCCTCAGGTCCAAACAGAAGCCCTCTGTCCCCTCTCAGAGCTCTGTGCTCCCCAGGAGACCCCAGCCAGTCTCTATCTACCTTCCTCCTGTTCACCCCCAGGGATGGTCCCCTCCTTACTGGCCAGCAGGAGCCCCTCTGTGAGCAGGGGCTGAGGGGGACTTCATGGTGTCTGCTGTCTGTTCTGTCCCTCCCTCTGTGAGAAATGCTTTGGCCCAGGAAAGCTCACTGGCACCTCTGTCCTGGTCTTGTGGGATCTGCTGTCCTTTCTTCCAGTGCATTGAACCTTCTCCCAGGGCAGGAATTCTTCCCAGTCATGTGGGAGGGGGGCATTGTCTCTCTCTAGGATCTTCCTTCTCCAGGGCAGGAATTCTTCCTAGTCATGTGGGAGGGGGGCGTTGTCTCTCTCTAGGATCTTCCTTCTCCCTTCCCTCTCATTCTTGAGTTCCCTCGTCCCTCCTTCCCTTTTCCTTCCATCTACATTTCTGTTTCCTGGGAACTGCTGAAGCTCCAGTGTGATTGTCCACCACACCTAGACACAGACACATGCTCTGTTAGGATGAGCACAAGCCTGGGGTGTTGGGGTGTTATTGTCCCAGGCATCCCCCAGGACCCTCTCATTACTTGGGACTTTTCCCTTCAGAGCAGGAGCTTGGGGGCTGCATCAGGAACTCTTGTCACAGGAATGTCATCTCCCATCATGCATGAGAATCACCTGTGGAACTTGTTAAAGATTGAGATGCCCAGGTGACACCATAGAAATGCTGCTTCAGCAGCTGCCCAGCTAAGGTGGATGCCCACTAGGCTGAGACCCATGCTGTGTGGGTAGGGCAGCCGCTCCCCCTCTCCTGTGCACAGAGGAGGTCTCCAGATCCTGTTCAAATGCAGATTTCGACTGGGCAGGTGTGCGGTGGACCTGAGACTTTGCACACAGCCTTGGCCTCTGCTGTCAGCACCACACAGAGAGCCCCGGGGGTCCACAAATCTGGGAATTCTGTTTGTGACACAGAAACCCAGCTGGGCACCAGCTCTTCCCTGTGTTCTCAAATGTGCGGGGAAGGTTGGATTTCCTCCTAGCTGGAAGGCCACAGAGATGACTCTGGGGTGATAAAAGGGTCAGCTGAATGATGACGGGGAGGGGACCCCCACTCTATCTCCAGCTGTCACCCACCTGGCCCTTGCTTCCTGCGCAGAGACCAGGACCAGGTGTCTCAGAAGGACCTGAAGTTCCCGGGGTGAAGGTGTAGGTGTCCTGTGTGTCCTCTCTAGTGAGGACTGTGCTTGGTGGTCAGATGGCTATGGGCTCCCTGGTCCTCAGACTCAAGGTTTCAAGGAGACCTTCCCTCTCTGTGCCTGTTGGTTGAGCTGTGGCTCAGAGCCTGTCCACGTGCTCCCTGATGGTCAGAGCAGCCTCTGTCCCTCCTCTGCCTGGGGGACTTTCCTGTGGTCACCCTGCCTTCCCCATGGGTGGTGCTAGGCATAGGGTGGGGGAGCAGCACTGAGACCCCTGAGAGCGAAGGTGCTGGGTACTAGGGAGGAGCCCAGAGGCCTGTTGGAGCAGGGGATGGAAATCAGGCTCCTTCTGCATGTCCTTAGCCAAAGCCAGGTGCATGTGTGAATTTCCTGTGTGCTGACTGTGTGTCTCTATGCCTCCAACTGTAGGGCATGGAGGAGACCTGCAGCTAGTGTCAGGGTCTGCATCTGGGCAGACTCAAGATGCTGTGAGCTGACCTTGAGCCTCCCTGGACAGAAATAGGCTCTGCCAGGCTGAGTGGCCAGTCACCCTGGGTCCTGGTTACTGTGGGTCCTTGGCTGCCCAACCTAAATCCAGGCCAGGGTGAGCTCAGTGAGAGGACAGGCGTTGTCCAGAGGAATCCTGACCCAGTGTCAGGAGAACTGCACCCCCCGGGGGGGATGTGTTGTCTTAGGAGGAACTCTTTACCCCAGAAGTTTCAAAAGAAGGGCCTGGTGAGGGGTCTTGTGAGGCTTACAGGAGAGAGTGTTGGCCTAGAGGCTGATCCTGAGACTGCCTTGTGCGTCCCCATCACAGCATTGGGGTGTTGCTTCCAAGTCATCTGTGTTCCTGTCTGTCATCTGCTCTAGGCCTCCCCACGGGGCCCAGGAGCTGGAGTAGCTCTATGTGGAGACTTAGCCAGGCATCCACATGGATTCCTCTATTATGGGAGGGGAGGCCTCCGTGGGACAAGCCCCTCTGAGGTGGAAGCAAACCCAATCTTGGGTTCTCTTATCCCATCCTGCATGGGAAGTCCCCCTAGCTCCCCAGGACACCATGGACTGGTGAGATGTCTTTAGGGACCACAGGCAGGTTCCCACAGACCAGGGACCTTAGTGATGGGAGTCATCCCCTGATTCCTTTGAGGTCAAGGTGGGTTCCCTTTTCCCATGGTAGTAACTCCACCTGACATTTCTGCCAGGTCAGTGCTCTGTGAGAAGAGGAAGGACACAGGCTACTGCCCATGCCCCGGGGAGATGAGACATCACTCACAAGATGGGATGGGGAGGGCTGTGATATTTGGGAAATGAATGGGGATCAGGATGTTACAGGACCTTGAATTCCAGGTCTTTGAGCGCTGAAGTCAGTACAAGATCAAGTATATAGAGTTTATTTAAAAGAGAATCAGCCAGAAAAGAGAAGTGGATCTCCCCAAGGGGTTCCTGTGGGTGGCTTATATGGGGGCCTTGAGGTGGGTGCAAGTCTTGGGCATGAGGATGAGGTCAGCTGTACCATGATCCTCATCTGGTGGCGGCTGGTCCCGGGGTAGTCCAGGGTTTTCCCATGGTCAGTGGACCACCCAGACAGCCTGTAGAATAATGCTTGTGCAAACATTCTAGCTACCATTTAATTGACAAAAAAACAAAAAACAAACTATTTTGTGGAACAGGATGTCAAGAAAGGATGTTATCATCCTACATTCTTTCCTTTAAGGATGTGGTTCGGTTAACTTCAACTCCGGAATTTGACTGAAAGCAAGGAGTCACGTCAGGCCTCGGAGATGGACTTCTTTCAGTCAAGATGGAACCCAGATGTTACCTCCATGCTGTCCCAAGACCCCTCGCTGTTAGGAGAGCCCTGTCCTCCCTCCTAACTGTACGAGGATAAAGTTAGGGACAGCTGTGGGCACTTGCTGCCCTCCTCCCCTGCTGACACCAGGCCCTGGACTACAGGAACATGCTCTGACCCCAGCATCGGAGAAAAGACCCAGGTGACGGAATCTGGTCCCATCGTGGGAAAGTGTCTCCAAGTCTTAGTGACCCCCACCTGAGGGGACCGGCAGGCCCAGTTCAGCAGCATCACGGCGGGTGGTTGCAAGACCCACCGAACCCAAGGCTCGTGGTGTCCCGCACGCCCAGGAGCTGCCATGAGATCTGGCGCACGTTGATCCCTTCCAGAAGGGGCTGGGCTTCAGGAGCTTCTGGTTCTCCAGGGACACGGCCTGATGGTCAGGATAGACAGAGCCACAAGGAGCGCAGTCTGGCCCACCAATCAGCACCCGCGCACGGACAGCATGCAGGTGCCCCTCTATCTTGTGGAGCAGGGGAGTGCAAGACTCAGCTGACTTGCTGCTGTTCTTAGGCGGTGGGATCTGGGTGAGGGTGGGGAGCACCCCTAGTTTTGTATTTAAGGTTTAAGGGGGGGGGACAAAGGGTAATAATTCCTACCAGGTCTCAAAATTGTAGGTAACCTATTGCCAGAAGGGCACTTTTACATCATTGTAAAATGTAAATAATGCACTGGAAAGTGTTTTTTTTAAAGGAAAACAATCATTTAAAATTCATCAGTAACTGTGATACATGTTTTATTTTTCTAGTTCTTGTTAATGTCACCTTTTGAGGTTTATCTTAGAAAATGGTGAAAGCTGACCCCATACATATTTGTATCACTGAAATCTGAATTTTATGTGGATTCTCTAAGCTCTCAATGGTTCGTATAGATCATCTTCTGTGAACACTAAAGGGATTTCTCTGACCATTTCTGTTACTCATCCCTGTATAAATATAATTTTTATTGTAGTTTATTTTATATAAAGGGTGTCCCAAAATTCACACAAGATTTGAATTTTGTGTGAGCATTAACAACAACAATAACAAAAAAAAATAAAAGCCTAATTTTACTTGGTTTATTGAATCAGATTCTAATAACTGTTGCTCTTTGATTTCAATCCCTTCAATTTGATAAGCATTACCAAGTACCAATTATGGCCCAGGAGCAGGGACAATGAAGACCAATGAAGACCACGGCTTTGCGTATGTGCCAGCAAAGCCATGGAGCCATTCACCCGATATGCTATTGCATACATAACCCTATACTATATACTTTATAAATCAATAAACAATTTACAATTTTAAATTATAAACCTGTGTTTTCTATCAAAATTACTTCTTGAGTGAATTTTGGGACACCCTTTATTTATATTATAGTGTTTTATATCTTATACTAGGGGCCCAGTGCACGAAATTTGTGCACTGGGTGTGTGGGGGGGGAGTGTCCCTCAGCCCAGCCTGCCCCCTCTCACATACTGGGTGCCCTCAGGCGTTGACCCCCATCACCCTCCAATAGCAGGATCGGCCTCTTGCCCAGGCCTGACGCCTCTGACAGAGGCGTCAGGCCTGGGCAGGGGACCCTCATTTCCCCCCATCACTGATTCTGCCCCCAGCCCCTCCGATTGCTGGCTCTGCACCTTGCCCAGGCCTGATGCTTCAGCCAGAGGCATAGACCCCCATTACCCTCCGATCACCTGATCGACCCCTTGCCCAGGCCTGACGCCTCTGCCAGAGGTGTCAGGCTTGGACAGGGGACTCCCATCTCCCCCCGATCACTGGCTCTGGCCCAGGAATCATTCCTGGGCAGGGGACCCCCATCTCCCTCTGATCGCTTGCTCCACCCCCCGCCCAAGCCTGACGCCTCTGACCCAGGCTTCAGGCCTGGGCAAGGGGACCATCATATCCCCCCAGTCCCCGGCTTCACCCCCCGCCCAAGCCTGATGGCTCTGACCCAGGCTTCAGGCCTGAGAAAGGGGACTATCATATTCCCCCAATCCCCAGCTCAGCCCCCCGCCCAGGCCTGATGCCTCGGCCAGAGGAGTTGACCCTCATCACCCTCCGATCACCAATCACCGGATCGGCCCCTTGACCAGGCCTGAGGCCTCCGGCAGAGGTGTCAGGCCTGGGCAGGGGACCCCCAGCTCCCGTGGTTGCAGGCTCCGCCCCTGCCCAGGCCTAACGCCTCTGGCCTAGGCATCCGGCTCGGGCAGCAGGGACCCGCAGCTGCAACGGCCCCGGGATCGTGGGCTCCGCTTTAGGCCCAGGCAAAGGACCTCTAGCTCCCGGGACTGCCAGCTTCGACCGTGCCCAGCTCCCATCGCTGGCTCCACCCCTACTTCCTGCTATCACTGGCCAGGGCGGCAAAGGCGCCTGATTCTCTGATCATGGCTGGGGGGCAGGGCAAAGGCGGCCCCAGGGCCACCTTTGCCCTGCCCCCCAGCTCTTAGCTCCCCCCTAGGTTTCCGATCACTGTCAGTGGCAGGGGGCTTCTTCCTGCTTTCCCTTTCGCCTCCCTGCATTGTGCCTACATATGCAAATTAACCGCCATCTTGTTGGCAGTTAACTGCCAATCTTAGTTGGCAGTTAATTTGCATATAGCCCTGATTAGCCAATGAAAAGGGTATCGTCGTACGCCAATTACCATTTTTCTCTTTTATTAGTGTTGATTACCCTTTTTAAAAGTTGCCTTAATAGTTATCTCTATTATTTTTACTTGTTTGTTCATATATATGTATATATATGTATATATATTATCATGTTTCTTTATGTTTTATCTTATGCTTTCTTTTTGTCATCAGTCTTATCTTTCATATTAAAATTTTTCATTTCATTTTTAAATTCTGCTTATTGTATATCTATATACTTTGAATTTATCATGTTCCTTTATATTTTATCTTACACTTTCTCTTTATTGTTTTGGTTACTCATCTTTATCATTAATTTCATTTTGGTTTATCATTTAGCATATTTTATTTTTTAAATTAAAAAAATTTTAAAATTTATTATTTTATTTTTTGTTAATCCTAACCAGAGGATATTTTTCCATTGATTTTTATGGAGAGTGGAAGAGAGAGGGAAAAACAGAGAGAAACATTGATGTGAGAGAAACACATTGATTAGTTGCCTCTTGCATGAGCCCTGACCAGAGCCTGGGCTGGGGAGGAGCCTGCAACCAAGGTTCGTGCCCTTGACTGGAATCAAACCTGGGACTCTTAGGTATACTGGCTGATGCTCTATCTACTGAGCCAAGCTGGTGAGAGCTCATTTAACATATTTCAATTTTATGTATTTTATTTTACTGTGTTCCTTTATATTTGATTGGATGTTTCCTCCTGTTAGTTTTTCTTACTCATCTTTATTGAAAACCTTCATTTTTGATTTTTCATTTGGCATATTTTATTTTTATGTCGTTTGTTTTAACATGTTTTTATTTATATTTTTTCTTGACCATATACAGACAATTGTGAAAGAATGCCTCTAACATGAAATTGATTTTTATAACTTTATAACATGAAATTGCTAACCATTTGTTAAAGAGAGTGACATAAAGGAAATTATACATAAAGTTGGCAATGAAAAAAGTATCCTATATAATAAAACCCTAATATGCAAATTAACTGAATGGTGGAATGGCCTGTTGCTAAGATGAGCACTGACCACCAGGGGGCAGATGCTCAATGCAGGAGCTACCCCCTGGTGGTCAGTGTGCTCCCACTGGGGGAGCACTGCTCAGCCAGAAGCCAAGCTCATGGTTGGTGAGAGCAGCAGCAGTGGCAGGTGCCTCTCCGCAGCAGTGCTAAGGACCACTTGGGTGATGTCTGACTGCTAGCTTGAGCCCGTTCCTGGGAGCGGGTCTAAGCTGGCAGGCGGACATCCCCTAAGGGGTCCTGGAATGCGAGAGGGTGCCAGCCGGGCTGAGGGACCCCTGCCCCCCAGTGCACAAATGTTGTGCACTGGGCCTGCAGTACACTTATATTTGAAAGACAGTGCTAAAGTATATTTATAGCTTGATATAAAATTGTAAATGTAATGACCAGAAAACAAAGACTATTGAGCCACATCAAATAAAAAACCTAGGAAAAAATAAATGTAGCAACTCCTTTAGCAATAAGGTTAAAGGAAAGAAATCTATAAGACCAAAGCACCCTATATAATAAAAGCTTAATATGCAAATTGACTGAACGGTGGAACGACAGGCCACTATGACAGGTACTGATCACCAGTGGGCAGACGCTCAACACAGGAGCTGCCCCCAGCTTACAGGCCCTGACTGATGGCATCAGGGGGTGGGGCCAGTGAGAGGGTGGCTCCAGGCCAGCCAAGGTGTGTGCCAGCAGGGGCCCCCCAATCACCCCGCTGGTTGCCCACAGATCGGCCCTGGTTGCTGGCCAGGCCTAGGGACCCTACCCATGCACGAATTGTGTGCACCAGTCCTCTAGTATAATAATAACATATTGCATACCTGATTAACATTGCTGTACCTCTAGCAATATGGAACAAGAAAGAAGTGGCAGACAAACAAAATGCATATAAGAGGAGGGAACAAAGTTAGATTCAGGGGAAGTTAATAGATCAACAGAAGATAGTACTACTTACATATCTGATCAGCCTAGACCAAATTGGTATGTTCTGGAAAATATATAAAAGTTGGTGCAAGACGAAATAGATATATTGTGTTCCTTTAGATTTTATCAGATGCTTTCTCCTTTAGTTGTTGTTACTTATCTTTATCAAAAACTTTAATTTTGGATTTTTTATTTGGCATCTTTTAGTTTTGCATCTCAAGTTCCTATACTTTCTTTCTTATGCTCTCTGTCATTTGTCATATCCCTCTTTATCTAAAATTTTCATTTTGTTTTTTTTCATTGGGCATATGTTTTTTTTAAAAAAATAGAAACTGGATATGGTGATATTTTTAAAAATATATGTATTTTATTGATTTTTTTTTTTTTACAGAGAGGAAGGGAGAGGAATAGAGAGTTAGAAACATCAATGAGAGAGAAACATCGATCAGCTGCCTCCTGCATGCCCCCTACTGGGGATGTGCCTGCAACCAAGGTACATGATCTTGACCAGAATCAAACCTGGAACCCTTCAGTCCACAGGCTGACGCTCTATCCACTGAGCCAAACCAGTTAGGGCTGGGCATATGTTTTTTTCTAGTGTTTTATCTTGTGCTTTCTTTTGTTTGTTGTCTTATTGATCTTTACAAGAATGTTACTTTCAGTTTTCTTCATTGATGTAATTAATATTTGTTTGTTTGTTTATTTATTCATTCATTCATTCATTTCCTTTATATTTTACCTTATGCTTGTCTTTTTCATTTGTTTTACCCACCTTCATCAAGAATTTTTATTAAACATTTTCATTTGCCATATTTTAATTTTTTAAAATTGTGTTTCCTTATATTTTATGTTCTGCTTCTCTTTCTTGTTCCTTTAATTGCTCTTTATCAAAAGTTTTCTTTATTTTTAACATAAACTTACTTTTTTTGGCCGCACAAACATTTAAATTTGTTGCTTTAACAAGTAATTAAAAATAAACAATATTTAACCACTGCACAAAAAAATTGTCAAACTTCACATCATTGCACAATGGAGAAGCACTTAGGAAAAGCTCTTTTTTGTTTTTCTTATTGGGCATACTTAATTTTTATATTCAGTTTTGTTGTGTTTCTTTATATTTTATCTTTTACTTTCTCTCTGTCATTTGTCTTATTAATCCCTATTAAACATTTTTATTTCATTTTTTTCATTGGGCGTATTTTATTTTTATCTATTTCATTTGACATGTGTTACTCAAATATATATTCAGTTGTTCAAATATATACTCTTCAATGAATATTTACTTGTTTCTGTCTGTTAATATAAATATTATAATCCTCACCTGAGGATATTTTTCCATTGATTTCTTAGAGAAAGTGAAAGAGAGAGGGAAGGACAGAGAGAAATATTGATGTGAGAGAAACACATTGATTGGTTGCCTCCTGCATGAGCTCTGACCAGGGCCAGGGCCAAGGAGGATCCTGCAACTGAAGTATGTGCCCTTGCCTGGAATCAAACTTGGGACCTGCTGGCCCACAGGCTGATGATCTATCCACTGAGCCAAACCAGCTGGGGCTCTGTTAGTTTAATATTTATCAAAATCATATCTGCTTTGTTTAGTTTAAATGTGTAAAAGAGTCTCAATATTGTCCCATGTTTTTCTTTTTCAAAATAGCAGCTGAATAGGCAGAAGTATAGTGCACCTCCGCCTGAGGCAAGGCTGGAAAAGCAATGAAATCAGAGAACATCCACCTGAAATGAACAAATTAGAGACAGCTGAGGAGACAATTTTCAATAAGGAGGGTAGAGGATGCATAGAGAATGCTGCTTTCCAGCCATAATCTGTGTGGAACCACCACCATGCCCTGGCAGTGAGTGGCACAGTACCTCTCAGCAGGCTCCCAGATGTCTGCAGTGAGCACTTGCTGAGTGAACTGCTGCACCAGGCCTCCTCACAAGCCCGCCTGGACCCATGGTCCCAGGATCCCGGCTCCAGGACCCTGCAGTGAGTGCAAGCCAGGGTGACCCTTGTGCCCTGCCCAAGCCCCAGGCCCCAGAACTATGCTGCCAGTCTGACCCAAAGCCAGCTGGCACCCACTCCACCCTGAGCCCTGGAACCTGTTCTGGGGCACCAAACTTTGGACACAGGAGAGTGTGGACTGTATGACCCAGAGCAACTGGCTTCTGGTCTATCCCAGCCCCAGGGACAGTCCTGCTGGGGTGACCTGGAACAACCCAGCACGCACCCCACTCTGGGCCACAGGAGAGCACTGTTGGGGCAACCCAGAGCAATCTGGTGTGTTTAACTGGGGTCACAGGACCATGCTGTAAGGGTGCTGCCAGAGGGACAGAGGGCACTACACTATCACAGCTTCCAGGGCTGCACAGTGAATTGCATGCCAGAGGGCTCTGGGTGCTCATAGGGAGTCGCATACCAGAAGAACTTTGCGCCCACACCCACCACCCTGAGCATCTGAAATGGACCACCAAGGAAACAGATCTGTGGGAGAAGGGGATACAACTCAGAGCAGAGACAATAAAGGTGTGAGGCTCAAGGCAAACCCAGTCTCTAGGCAAATAATTTCTGGACCATTGTCCTGATAGGGTCCTCAACCTCTCAAACCCCAAGCAGGGTGCCTAGGGACAGAAAAAGACAGAAAAAATGGGGAGACAAAGAAACAACCCCCAAGGAAAGAAAAGGAGGAATCACCAGGAAAGGGACTAAATAAATGCAGGCAAGCAATAATTCAGTGAAAGAATTCAGAGTAAGGGTCATAAAGTTCCTAAATCAGCTGGGTGAGAAAATCAACAACATATTTAAGAATCAAGAGGAAATCAAGAATGATATAGATGTAATAAAAACTAAATGGGTGGTTTCAACAGTAGATTAGAAGAATTGGAGGACCGAATCAGTGAGTTACAAGACAAGTTAGAAAAAATACCCAAACTGAATAACAATTGGAACATAAAAATTGAAAATCAGGAGAGTCTAAGGGAGCTTTGGGACAACATGAAACAAAGCAACATACACATAATAGGGGTGCCAGAAGGTGAAGAACAGTTGCAAGGAATAGAAAACCTATTTGAAGAAATAATGACAGAAAACTACCCTGACTTGGAGAAGAAAAAAGTCACACAAGCACAGAGACTCCCAAAAAGATGAACCCAAAAGGATCCACACCAAGACACGTCATAATTACAGTGGCAAACGTTAATGACAAAGAACCTTAAGGGCTGCAACAGAGACAGAAAATTACCTATAAGGGATCTCCCATTACACTATTAACTGATTTCTCAACAGAAACACATCAGGCCAGAAGGGAATGGAATGAAGTGTAGAAAGTGATGCAAAGCAAGGGACTGAATCCATGAATACTCTATCCAGAAAAGCTATCAATCAAAATAGAAGGTGAAATCAGGAGCTTTGCAGACAAAAAAAGGGTAAGGGAATTTACTGCCGGGGTCCAACCCCAGCGGGTCCAGGGGTCCCCAAAGGTGTGGACGGAGTCGGCGAAGAAGGAATGGTCTCGAAGACAGCGTTCAGTTGATCAGCAACCCAGCCAGGATCTCTAGCCCGGATCTCCAGAGAGGTTCTGCTTCAGATCTCCAGCGAGGTTCTGTAGCCATGTTCCCTCGCTAGGTTCTCCAGCCAGGTTCAGTCACCAGGCTCTCCAGTCAGGTTCAGTGTCCAGGTTCCAGTCAGGTTCTCCTGCCAATCTCTGTAGTCAGGTTCAGTCCAGGATCCCTTGCCATGTTCTCCCGCTAGGCTCTGTCTCTAGGCTCCGAGGCCAGTCCCTCTCCAGGATCCTCCGGCATGCTCTCTCCAGCGAAGTTCTTCTGTCTCTAGAGAATGCTCTGTGTAGGTTCTGGGCCTAGGCTCTGTCTCTCTTGGTCCTGTCTTCTGAGTTCTGTGTCCTTAGTTCTGTGTTCTGAGTTCTGAGTGTTTCTGTCTTGTTACAACTGTATTTATACCAGTTGATTCAATCCTATCAATCTCTATTACAAAGGTTAGGGCGTTTCTTATCTCCATTCCAGGGAGAAAAGATTATGTAGTTTAAGCATGATTGTTCGTAGTTAAAGGGATTAATTACCCGCCTGGCACTTAGTTGAGGGGTTTTATTCCCTCCCTAACTTCAGGGGAAAATCCCTACCTGGGGATTCAGCCTTTCTCGGAGAGGTGACCTTGGTTAAAACACAGTGCCAAAAAGGTGAGCAAACATATTAAGAACCGTATGCCATATATGCCAGGTCCCTTGAAACAGCAAGGATGGACTGGCTCCTGGCAATTTACTATCACCAAGCCAGCAATGCAAGAAATTCTAAAGATATTGTTGTAAAAATAAAAAAAAAATAGAGAGGGAAGAAGGAACATAGGCATAAAAAATAAAAATGGCAACAAACAAGTACCTATAAATAATAACCTGAAATATGTATGGATTAAATGTCCCAATCAAAAGACAGGGTAGCTGAATGGATAAGAAAACATTATATATAAATATATATATATATATATATATATATATATATATATATATATATATATATATATATATATATATATATATATGCTATCCACAAGAGACCCACCTCACAACAAAGGACTCACACAGACTGAAAGTGAAGGGATGAAAAAAATAATTTCAGGCAAAGAGAAATGTAAAAAAGCTGGAGTAGCAATATTTATAGCTGACAAAGTGGACCTCAAAGTGAAGGCCATAAAAAGAAATAAGGAAGGCCATGTCATAATACTAAAGGGATCAATAAACAAGAGGATATAACTCTGGTAAACATATATGCACCCAATACAGGAGCACCCAAATACATAAAAAAAAAAAAAACTTCTGGAAGATATCAAGGGAGAGATCAACAGCAATACAATCATAGTAGGGGAATTTAATACCCCATTGACATCACTGGATAAATCTTCTAGACAAAAAATCAAAAAAGAAACAACAATCCTAAATGACTCACTAGATCAGGTGGGATTAATTGACATATTCAGAACATTTCACCCTGTTGCAGAATTTACCAGATGACCAGAAAATACACAATGGGTACTCAGAAGATTCAGGAAAAACCCTTTATTTGAAGATGTACTAGCACAGTGACTCAGGGCAGTCATTCTCCAAAGCCCGAGTGATGAATATGGAGGAAGCTTTCCTTTTATCCCCTTAGTTTCTTTGTTTCCTAACTTCCGGGCTTTTGTGGCATTCTTTCACAGCCTTACCTAAGTCAGTTACAATGGGGAAGTAAGATTACATTTACAGGCCTGGCCTGGGTGGTGCCAGTGACCTCCCTTCTGGCTAAACTGTTAAATTCTAGGTTTATGGCCCTTTTAAATGAGAGTATTTAGGAAAACTGATTATTGCCTAAGGAAGGGGCAGTGACTTTATTATAGGCTAACAAGAATGTGCATCAGAATACTGGTTATTGGCACAAATTCAAATTGCTAGGCCCCGCCAATTATCTTATATTCCCCCTCAATCCCAAAGTAATGAAATATACATTCTTCTCGAGTGCACATGGGATATTTTCAAAAGATAGACCACATATTAGGACACAGGCTAAGTCTCTTCAAATTTAAGAATATAGGCATCATATCAAGCATTTTCTCAGATCACAATGGCATAAAATTAGAAATCAGCTACAATGAAAACAAGAAAAAAAATATGGAGGCTAAATAGCATGCTATTAAACAATGATTGGGTTACCAAAGAGATCAAAGAAGAAATAATAAGCATCCTGGAAACAAATGACAAGGAAAAAACAACAATCTAAAATCTATGGGACATAGTGCAAGCAGTCCTGAGAGGGAAGTTCATAGCACTACAGGTCTACCTCAAAAAAAAAAAAAACACAAGAAAAACTGTCAATAAGTTATCTAACCCTACAACTTAAAGAACTAGAAAGAGAGCAACAAGAAAAGCCTAGAATGAGTATAAGGAAGGAAATTTTACAGATCAGAGCTGAAATAAATGACATAGAGACAAAAACAAAATAAAACAAAATAATACAAAAAATCAATAAAACCAAGAGCCAGTTCTTTGAAAGGATAAACAGGATTGATTAACCTGTAGTCAGGTTCACCAAGAAACAAAGAAAGAAGACCCAAATACACAAAATCAGAAATGAAAGAGGTAAAATAATAACTGGACCCACAGACATACAAAGGATTGTAAAAAAAACACACACAAAAAAACCAAAACTACAAACAACTCTACTCCAACAAACTGGACAACCTAAATGAAATGGACATATTCCTAGAAAAATACAACCTTCCAAAACTCAATCAGGAAGAATAAAAAAACCTGAATAGGCTGATAACTACCAATGAAATTGAAGCAGTAATCAAAAAAACTTCCAGTGAACAAAACCCCTGGTCCAGAGGGCTTCACAGGTGAGTTTTACCAAATATTCAAAGAAAAACTAAAACCTATCCTCCTCAGACTATTAAAAAAAAATTCATGAGAAAGGCACACTTTCAAGCTCTTTCTATGAATCCAGCATTACCCCAATTCCAAAACCAGATAAAGACATTACAAAGAAAGAGAATTACAAGCCAATGATGAACATAGATGCTAAAACCCTCAACAAAATTATAGCAAATCAGATCCAACATTACATTAGAAAGATCATACACCATGACCAAATGGGAATTATTCCAGGGATGCAATATGGGTACAATACCTGCAAACCAATAAATGTTATACATTACATAAACCAGAGGTCCTCAAACTACGGCCCGCGGGCCACATGCATATACAAATATTGTATTTGTTCCCATTTTGTTTTTTTACTTCAAAATAAGATATGTGCAGTGTGCATAGGAATTTGTTCATAGTTTTTTTTTTAAACTATAGTCCAGCCCTCCATCGGTCTGAGGGACAGTGAACTGGCTCCTGCTTAAAAAGTTTGAGGACCCTGACATAAACAAATTGAGAGACAATAATCACATAATGATATTAATTGATGCAGAAAAAGCATTTGACAAAATCCAATACTCTTTCTTGATAAAAACTCCCAGCAAAGTGCTAATGGAGGGATCATACCTAAACATAATAAATGCCTTATATAACAAACCTACAGCCAGCATCATACTCAATGGGAAAATCTAAAACCTTTTCCCAAGAACAGGAATAAGACAGGAATGCCCACTTTCACCACTCCTGTTTGATATAGTACTGGAAGTGCTAGCCATAGCGATCAGACAAGGAGAAGAAGTAAAAGGCATCCATGTTGGAAAAGAAGTAAAACTGTCATTATTCACAGATGACATGATATTGTACATAGAAAACCCTAAAGACTCCATAAAAAAACTACTAGACTTGATAAATGAATTTGACAATGTAGTAGGTTACAAAATTAATACCCAGAAATCTATGGCTTTTTTATACACCAATAATGAACTCACAGAAAGAGAAACTAAACAAACAATCCCATTTACCATTGCAACAAAAAATTAAGATACCTAGGAATAAATGTAATTAAGAAATTAAGAGACCTGTACTCGGAAAACTACAGGATGTTGAAAAAAAGAGATAGAGGAAGAAATAAACAAATGGAAGAATATACCGTGCTCATAGATTGGTAGAATCAACATCATTAAAATGTCCATACTACTCAAAGCAATTTATAGATTCAATGCAATTCCCATTAAAATACCATTGGCATATTTCACAAACCTAGAACAAACTCTCCAAAAATTCATATGGAACAAAAATATACCCTGAATAGCTGCAGCAATCCTGAAAAAGAAGAACAAAGTTGTAGCGATCACAATACCAGCTATCAAGCTATATTATAAAGCCACTGTTCTCAAAATTGTCTGGTTCTGGCACAAGAACAGACATATAGACCAATGGAACAGAACAGAGAATCCTGACATCAACCCAAGCCATTATGCTCAATTAATATTTGACAAAGGAGGCAAAAGCATACAATGGAGTCAAGATAGTCTCTTCAATAAATGTTGTTGGGAAAATTGGAGAGATACAGGTAAAAAAATATATGAAACTGGACCACCAACTTACACCATACACAAAAATAAACTCAAAACCCATAAAAACCATAGGAGTATCCACAGGTAGCAAAATGTCTGAAATATGTCATAGCAATATCTTTACCGATACAGCTCCTAGGGCAAGAGAAAATAAATAAATGGGACTACATTAAAATAAAAAGCTTGTGCACGTCAAAAGAAACCATCAAAAAAACAATAAGAAAGCCCACTGCATAGGAGAACATTTTTGCCAATGTCATATCCAATAAGGGCTTAATCTGCAAAATTTATAGGAACTCATACAACTTAACAAAAGGAAGATAAACAATCCAATAAAATAAATGAGCAAAGGACCTAAATAGATACTTTTTGAAAGTGGATATACAGAAGGTCAAGAGACATATGAAAACATGCTCAAAGTCACTAATCATACAAGAGATGCAAATCAAAACGACAGTGAGGTATCATCTCACACCTGTCAGAATGACTATCATCAACAAATCAACAAACGACAAGTGATCAAGAGGATGCGGAGAAAAAGGAACCCTCTTGCACTGCTGGTGGGAATGCAAACTAGTGCAGCCACTTTGGAAAACAGTATGGAGTTTCCTCAAAAAATTTAAAATGGAACTCCCATTTGACCCAGTAATCCCACTTCTAGGAATATATCCCAAGAAATCAGAAACACCAGTCAGAAAGGATACATGCACCCCCATGTTCATAGCAGCACAATTTATAATAGCTAAGATTTGGAAATAGCCTAAGTGCCCATCAGCGGATGAGTGGATTAAAAAGCTGTGGTACATCTACACAATGGAATACTATGCTGCTGTAAAAAAGAAAGAACTCTTACCATTTACAACAGCATGGGTGGACCAGGAGATCATTATGCTAAATGAAATAAGCCAGTCAGAGAAAGAGAAATATCACATGATCTCACACATTTGTGGAATATAATGAACAACATAAACTGATGAAAAAAATAGTTTCAGAGACATGGAAGCATTGAACAGGTCCTCAAACCTCAGAAGGAAGGCAAGGGAGGGTGGGGAGAGCAGGCAGATAAGATTTCAAGGACTTGTATCCATACATATAACAATAACCATGACACAGACAGTAGGGGGGTGAAGGCATGTGCTGGGGTGCAGAAATGGCTGGGGAGAGGTCAATGGGGTAAAAGGAGACATATGTAATACTTTAAACAATAAAGAATTTTAAAAAATATTGTCCAATGGATGGACAGTTATATTTTGATATATATGTTAAATGTAATAATTTTTGTCTGTTAATTTTAAGAAAAACTTAATTTTTGTTATAATATGGACATTTGATTTGAAAATTTAAAACAAAGTAATGGTCTGGCTCTGAGTTATATTTTAAATGTTTTCACATGATTGGCCGGCCAATTCCTACAGACAGTGAATAACTTACTTTGCAGTGGGTCACTCATATGCCAGCTAACTAGCTCCTTATCTTAAAAAAATCATTATCATAGTTCATAGTCTCAACTGTCTAAAATTAACGTCTATATATTTTATAATTACAAAAACCACATGTTATTACATGTTCAACTTCACTGAAGTACACCCACCTTCTTATGTAACTCCCTCACCAAGCAGGTATTTCCCCTCCATAGTCATTAGGGTTTGTCTGTGAGATTACACAATGTTAAACCCTTTGTTTCCAGAGCCCTTACTGGGAAATCACGTCATAACAGCTCAGAATTAGCCCTGCCCCTTGCATATATCTTTGAGCAACTTCACTGAAATCTGGCAGTCCTTCTTTGTACCAGGTCGGTGAGCAGTGCAGCTCCTGTCCAGGGAAAGTGAGTATCTAATTGGTTTTATGCTCATGGCATTTGTCTGTCTTTTTTCAGTCATCTCCATAATTCAACACCCAGGCACAGAACAAGTGTCACCAGGTTTGAAGTCACAGCTGAGACTGAAGTACGAATTCATCATGTTTTCCAAAGGTACAATAATTTCGTTTATTAAAGCTATGCTCGTGAAACATCTAGATAACATACCTAGTACATTTGTAATGGAGGAGATGATGCTATTTTTACTCGAGAAAGTAATAACGTATGGAGACAATATGTTAATGATGGTCTTAAAACAACTACGTAAATTGGCAATTGAGACTATTCTTACGTTTGTAAAGAGGAAGATTGTTGCTGTTACTGAAGCCCAATTTGATAAACTTAAGAAAAATATCACTTCATTCTTTAAGAAGAAGAATCTTCATGAACCAATCTGCACTCATGTGGTTTCAGAAAAAATAATAGGTGATCAGTGTCACTATCCATCACTGTCCATCAGTGTCACTGTTAGCTGTCACTTCTGAATGAACAATGTATTGTCTTCGTGGATGAATCACAACCAAACTGATTTATTACGAACCAATCTGCACAAATGTCTTCTTTTTCACAAAAAAGTTGATAAGTGCACATGGTAAATGATTATCACTCTGAGTGCACACCATCTTACCTTCCAACATGAATCAAAACTAAACTAATTTACAGTGGGGCCTTGACTTACGAGTGTCCCGACTAATGAGTTTTTCGAGATACGAGTAGTCTCTTGGACAATTTTTTGCTTTGAGTTGGGAGCTAAAATTCAGGTTACCCCACCGCTAGTTGGCGCAGCGAACGTGAAAATTGATTTGACATACGAGTAATTTGAGTTACGAGCTCCATCACGGAACGAATTAAACTCATGAGTCAAGGCCCCACTCTATTGATTCAGATACCCCACCGCTAGTTGGCGCAGCGAACGTGAAAATTGATTTGACATACGAGTAATTTGAGTTACGAGCTCCATCACGGAACGAATTAAACTCATAAGTCAAGGCCCCACTCTATTGATTTATAATAAAAATAAAATATCTCTTATTAAAAATATTTCTGTGAGATGTTTTATTAGCCTTTTGCCACCATAATTTTTAAAATGTGATTGCCTGACTAAAGAGACAGATTTGAAACTAAAAACAAAAACCTAGATAAAAATAAATGTAGCAACTACTTTAGTAATAAGGTTAAAAGAGAAAAATAGATAAGAACAAAACATATAATAGTAACATATTGAATACCTCAATAACATTGCCAGACCTCTAGCAATGTGGAACAAGAAAAAAGAAAGAAGTGGCAGACAAACAAAATGCATATAAGAGGACGGAACAAAGTTAGATTCAGGGGAAGTTAATACAACAACAGAAGACAGTACTACTTCCATATATGCTCAGCCTAGATCAAATTGGTATGTTTCTGGAAAACATACAAAAGTTGGTGCAAGAAGAAATAGATATATTGTGTTCCTTTATATTTTAATGGATGTTTTCTCCTTTAGTTATTGTTACTCATCGTTATAAAGAACTTTAATTTTGCTTTTTTTATGTGGTTAATTATATTTTTACTAGAGGCCCGGTGCACAAAATTTGTGCATGGGAGGGAGGTGTTCCTCAGCCTGGCCTGCACCCTCTCCAATCTGGGACCCCTTGGGGGATGTCTGACTGCCAGTTTAGGCCTGATCCCTGTCACAATCTGGGACCCCTGGCTCCTAACCTCTCGCCTGCCTGAATGCCTGATCACCCCTAAATGCCTCTGCCTGCCTGCCTAATCTCCCCCTAATCACTCCCCTGATGGCCTGATCACCCCCAACAGCCCTCCCCTGCCCAACTGATTGCCCCCAACTGCCCTCCTCTGCCAGCCTTATTGCCCCCAACTGTCTTACCTGCTGGGCTTATTGCCCCCTAACTTCTTGCTCCCCTGTGCTGGCCTGATCTCTCCCCTAACTGTTTGCTCCCTTGCACCAGCCTGATCGCCCTAACTGCTTGCTCCCCTGCCAGCCTGATTGCCCCTAACTGCCTCTGCTTCAGCCCCTGTCACTGTGGCTTTGTCCAGAAGGAAGTCAGACATCTGGAAGATGTCCAGTCAATCCAGTCTAATTAGCATATTACCCTTTTATTAGTATAGACTAGAGCCCTGGTGCATGAAATTCGTGCACTGGGGATGTCCTTCAGCTCAGCCTGCACCCTCTCCAATCTGGAACTCCTCAGGGGATGTCCGACTGTCAGTTTAGGCCCAATCCCACAGGGCATCCCTCTCACTATCAGGATTGCTGGCTCCCAACCACTTGCCTGCTTGCCCCTAACTGCTTCTGCCTGCCAGCCTGATCACCCCCTAACCACTCCCCTGCCAGCCTGATCGATGCCTAACAGCTCCCCTGCTGGCCCAGTCACCCCTAACTTCCCTCCCCTGCTGGCCCAGTCACCCCCAACTGCCCTCCCCTACAGGCCTGGTTGCCCTCAACTGCACTCCCCTGCAGCCTGGTTGCTCATAACTTCCCTCCCCTGCTGGCCTGATTGCCCACAACTGCTCTCCCCTGCCAGCCATCTTGTGGCCACATGGGGGTGGCCATCTTTCACCACATGAGGGCTGCCATGAGGGCGTGATGGTCAATTTACATATTACCTCTATTGTATTGGATGTCTTATGTTTTATCATTTTTCATTGGTCATATGTTCTTTTTAGTGTTTTATCTTGTGCTTTTGTTGTTGTTGTTAATCCTTGCCCGAGGATATTTTTCTATTGTTTTCTTAGAGAGAGTGAAGAGAGAGGGAAAGACAGACAGAAACATCAATGTGAGAGAAGCACATCAATTGGTTGCCTCCTGTAGGAGCCCTGACCAGGACCTGGGCTGGGGAGGAGCCTACAACCAAGTACATACCCTTTACCAGAATCAAACCTGGGACCCTTTGGTCCACAGGCTGACACTCTATTCACTGAGCCAAACCAGCTAAGGCTTGTGCTTTGTTTTGTTTGTTGTCTTATCATTGACCTGTATAAGAATATTCCTTTTGGTTTTTACATTTGAGGTAATGTATATTTATTTATTTACTAGTGGCCGGTGCATGAATTCATGCATGGGTGGGGTTCCCAGGGGGGTGGGGTTCGGCCAGGACATGACTGACCCTCCTGGTGGGTGGTGGGATGCCCTTGCGGGCCCTGGATCCAGAGCCATCCCACTGACATTGGTGCTGGTTGTTGGGAGCTACCTAGCAGCTGGCCGCTTTTATATTGTTTCTGCATTGTGGAGCGGAGCGTCTATGGAGGGGAAGTGGCCACGATGCCTGAGGCAGACTTCTAGGAAGCCAGCAGTGTTGTCGGGATCATGCCAGCAGTGCTGGTCCATCGGTGCCTGGCCTGTTCTCCAGAGATTGGACCTGTAGGACTACTGAGAGAGTGAGTGGCTGCTACGGGGCTGGTGGGCCACTGGGATGGGTCAGTCAGCAGAGCAGTGCTCCCGCTGTGGGAGCACACTGACCACCAGGGGGCAGCTCTTGTGTTGAGCATCTGCGCCCTGGTGGTCAGTGCGCATCATCGCAACCCGTCGTTCAGTTGTTTGGTTGCTTATGCTTTTATATATATACTAGGGGCCCAGTGCACAAAGATTCATGCACTGAGGAGGGGGATGGGGGGGAGTTCCTCAGCCCAACCTGCACCCTCTCCAATCTGGGAGCCCTCAGGTGAGCCCTCTCCAATCTGGGAGTTTCTGTCTGTCTTTGCAATCATATGAGCGAATTGTCTGAGACCCCTAACCCAGTTTGGTTTGTTGCTCACAGAATAATAGAGGCTTTTTTTTTCTTTGCTCCATTGGTAGAGATTTCCTGGAAGTTTTAGGATATCTTCCCTTTAATTTTTCCTAGACACTCCGATTTTACTTATGTCTCTCACCTTTACTTTCCCTCCATCCTCAACTGCAACAGTAACTTGCTCCAGGCTCACTTTGCTCTAGTGTCTCCATCTGCCACCAGAACTATGATTCCCAGCATTCCTGGTGCTCCCCGTGCTCTGGTCTTCTGCTTCTAGTTCTGGGGCTGCCACCAAAGCTACTATTCCCAGAATTCCTGGTGCTCCTCATACTCTGGGTTTTCCTCGACCAAGGGAGCCACGTCCCCCCAAACTGCTGGCTTTCCCACTCTGCTCTGTGCATGCAAATTACCAGCCATCTTTGTCAGGTTAATTTGCATACTCACTCCTCATTGGCTTGTGGGCATGGCTTGTGGGTGTGGCTTGGGCATAGCAGAGGGACAGTTAATTTGTATATTTCTCTTTTATTTTAGGATATAGATTTGTTTGTTTGCTTTTCTTTATATATTACCTTATGCTTTTCTTTATTGTTTGTCTTACCCATCTTCATCAAGAATTTTTATTACACATTTTCATTTGCCATATTTTAATATTTTAAATTGTGTTTTCTCATATTTTATCTTTGCTTCTCTTTCTTGTTCCTTTCATTGCTCTTTATCAAAAGTTTTCTTTCTTTCTTTTTTTTTTAAATATAAACTTACCTTTTTTGGCCATAAAATTTTTAAATTTGTTTCCTTAAATGTAATTAAAAAATATGTAACCACTGCACAGAAAAATTGTCCAACTTTACTTCATTGCACAATGGAAAAACATGCAGACAAAGCTTTTTTAAAAAAAATTTGCATACTTAATTTTTATGTTTAGTTTTGTTGTATTCCTTTATCTTCTATCTTTTACTTTATCTTTGCCGTTTGTCTTATTAATCACTATTAAACATTTTTTTCATTGGGCTTGATTTATTTTTATCTATTTCATTTGATGTGTTATTCAAATATATTTCTGGAATATATATGTATATATATATATATGCAGTTGTTCAAATATATATTTTAGTGCATACTTACTTGTTTCTATTAAATGAATATATATATATGTACTTTTTAAAGTTTCAGCCATTAATATTTTTCCATTGATTTTTTAGAGAGAGTGGAAGAGAGAGGGAAAGACAGAGAGAAATATCGATGTGAGAAAAACATCAATTGGTAGCCGCTTGCACCGACCCTGACCAAGGTCGGGGGCAGGGAGGCTCCTGAAACGGAGGTACATACACTTGATCAGAATCGAACCTGGAACCTTTCTATCTGCAAGTCGATCCTCTATCTGTTGAGCTAAACCAGCTAGGGCTTTGTTAGTTTAATATTTATAAAAATCGTATGTACTTCTTTAGTTTAAGTGTGTAAAAGTCTCTCAATATTGTTCCATGGATGGATAGTTATATTTTGATATATATGTGAAATGTAATAATTTTTGTCTGTTAATTTTAAGAAAAACTTTATATTCATTATAATATGGCCATTTGATTTGAAAATTTAAAACAAAATAGTGATCTGGCTCTGAGTTATATTTTAAATATTTTCACATAATTGGCCCACCAATTTCTACAGATAGTGATTAAGTTACTTGGGAGTAGGTCTCTCGTATGCCAGCTAACTAGCTTCTTATCTTAAAAAAATCTTTATAATTTTAGACAGTCTCAACTGTCTAAAATTAACATTTATATTAACATGTATATGTTTTACTAGGAGCTCAGCGCGCCATTCGAAATCGCACGGCACCATCCACCCTTGGTCCGGCCCTGCCTCCCTCTCTGGCCCTTGAAGCAGCTGCAGCCGCTGCTGATCAGACCCTCCCCCAGTGCAGGTGTGTGGAGGCCCCTACCATCCCATCCCTGATGCTGCACCTGCAACCTCCTCCTGTCTGGCCCACGCATTATGGCATCCTGGTTAATTAGCCTATTTCTCTATTATATATATATATATATATAGAGAGAGAGAGAGATAATTAGAAGGATCACATGTTATTACATGTTCAACTGTATTGAGGTGCAACTACCTCCTTATCTAACTCTCACACCACGTGGATAATTTCCCTCCAAGCACACTGGGGTTTGTCTGTCAGATTAGACAATGTTAAACCCTTTGCTTCCACAATCACAGCTCAAGCTTAGCCCTGCCCCTTGCATTTATCTTTTTTTAAATTTATTGATTAAGTTATTACATATATGTCCTTATCCCACGTTACCCCCTCCCCCCACTCATGCCCTCACTTCCCTGTTGTCTGTGTCCATTGGTAAGGCCTATATGCTTGCATATAAGTCCTTTGGTTGATCTCTCCCCCTTACCCCACCCTTCCCTACCTTCCCTCTGAGGTTTGACCATCTGATCGATGCGCTTCTCTGTCTCTGGATCTGTTTTTGTTCATCACAACCTTCCCCAAATCTGGCAGTCCTGCTGTGTCTCAGCTGGGTGAGTAGTGCCACTCCTGTCCAGGGGAACTGAGAACCCAATTGCTTTTATGCTCATGACATTGACCTCTGTTTTCAGTCACCTCAATAAATTAAGACCCAGCACAGAACAAGCGGCACCAGGTTTGAAGTCACAGCTGAGACGGAAGTACCTACTCATCATATTTTCCAAAGGTATGATAATTTCATTCATTCAAGGCCTGCTCATGAAATATCTAGTCGATATATCTAGTCTATTTGTAATGAATACCATGATGCTATTTTTACCAGAGAAATTAATAACATATCGAAATAGCAAGTTAATGAAGATCATTAAACAAATACCTATGTTTGCAGTTAAGACTATTCTTAAATTTGTAATGAGAAAGATTGCTGCTGTTGCTGAAACCCAGTTTGTTAAACATATGAAAAAATATCACTTATTTCTTTAGGAAGAAAAATCTTTATGAACCAATCTGCACCACTATGGCTTAAGAAAAAATAATAAGTGATCATGGAAAACAATGATCAATTATGAGTGAGCAACCACTTGCCTTCTTCCTGGATGAATCACAACTAAACCAATTTATTGATTTACAATCACAAAATAAAAATATATCTTATTGAAAATATTTTTGCAGGAACTTTTATCAGCCTTTTGCCTCCATAATTTTACTGAATCTGATTGCCTGACTAACCAAACAGTTTTGAAATTGAATAAAATAAAGTCTTGGTAAACAGAATACAGTGTAAGACCTATGTCTGTGTTGAGGTCTGTCTGAAACTGGGATGGGCGCATGGGGCAAAGCAGAGACTGGGAGACAAGAAGAGCTTCATGAGTAATGGGGCCACCTGCTAAGGAGCTTGAGGCTGCATTGGGTTTAGAGAACTTAGGAAAAGCAGGTCCAAAGGCTAAAATTGAGGAGTTAAGAGTCCTGAGTGACTTTGCTGACCACCTGCCTAAATGGAGAATCTCTAGGCCGAGTCCACACTGTGGGTGGTTTGAGGGGCAATCTCATCTAAGTGAGGGATATGGAAATGGACCAGAGTAGACATGAGAGTCTAGAGCAGCTGTTCTCAACCTGTGGGTCGTGACCCCTTTGGGGGTCGAAGGGCCCTTTCACAGGGGTCGCCTAAATACATCCTGCATATCAGATATTTACATTACAATTCATAACAGTAGCAAAATTATAGTTATGAAGTAGCAACGAAAATAATTTTATGGTTGGGGGTCACCACAACATGAGGAATTGCATTAGGAAGGTTGAAAACCACTGGTCTAGAGGGTAAAACAATAGAATGAATGGAACACAGGGAGACCTCCCAAAGGCTTCCTGATGTCATATTTTTGGTAACTGGGACCCAAAAGGCTCAGGTCCTCCGCTTCTCCAGGTATTGTCAGCGCCTCCTCAGGTGGCTGGAAGGACCATGAGCTTCATGCTCCTGGTGGGGAAACGTCTTCGCAACTGGACTGATCTGCGCAGGTTCCTTTGAATACACAGCTTTTGAATCAGTTGCTGTAGTACCCCACCAGCTCTTTTGGGGAAACAGTGCAATGATGGGAATGCTTAATGGACAAGAGCACATTTCACTGCAGAGACCCTTTAGGTAAGAAGAAAGAAAACCTTGTAGATAGCTCTTACATCTGGAGAGGCCTCAGCTCCACATTTACCACAGACTTCTAAGGCCCTGGGTCCCCAAGCCTCACCTCTTTCCTCAACCCCTTGGGCTCAGCAAGCTGAAAAGACACTATGCCACTCTATCCTCTTCCACCAGGAACCCCCAAACCCACTTGATGCCTCCTTTGTGGGCACTTCTTCCCAATTGCAGTCTCAGGATCAGAGGCCTTGGGGCACTGGCAAGTTGACATTTTGTGTTTCTATGGAGCTTGGAGGGAAAATTGAAAATGCCGGATCCAGACCCACTTTGGGAAACATGTAGCGCTAATGTTACCTGACCAAAGCTGGACACTGACAACCCTGACCCTCACTCTAGACATTGTGATCCCTGGACTATAGCCCATATGCTCCTCCCAACACCAGCCCACCTGCCTTTCCCACCCCTCTGCAGGCTGGAGTCCTCAGCCTGTGCCTGAAGACCTGACCACTTCCTAGTCCTCCTAAATTCTCTTCATCCTCAACCAAGACCAATGTGACCAAAACACAGGATCAGGTAGCTGCTGCCACAAAAGCCAAACCGGTGAGACAGGTGCTGGTGCAAAAGGAAAGAGGCTTATTTAGGATCCACACCTGGGAGCATGATGGACTGACCTTTCAAAGAGCATCCTTCTCCCTGCTCAAACCTGGAGTTCCTATGGGAATAGGGCCGGAAGGTCTTTATTTCCTATCTGATTATCTTGCCAGCTATTGGCCCTGTGTGCTTGGGCCCTATGCTTTCATCTTTCTAGCTTTTGGTGCACTTGGTGTCAGAAATTCCCCCTTAGCCATCGTGGCCACGGGTGAGAATCCCTAGTGTTCCCTAACCAGGGTATCAGGATCAGAGTGCAGAGGGGTGCTTTAGGACCTGCGGACAGGAAGCCTGGAGATGGCACAAGCCTCAGCCCACCTTCTGATGCAGGACCCAGCACCCAGACATCCCTGGGCTCTGGTTGGAGACCAGTGGAACTCTGTGCAGCCCCTGCATGGCCCACACCTCTGAAGTGGCCAGCTGGGCTGTGCTCACCCTGCTGCCGGCTGCCCTGACTACAACGGACTGTCTTACCATAACCCTAACACCCCATACCTTTCTACCCTTCCTGCTTCCCCAATGGTTATAGTTCTGCTCCCTACTCTGTCCAGGACCTCACCCCTTTCTGCCAACCATGGCAGCCCCTGGTTTCTAAAGGCCATCTGACCCCCAGGTCTCTCTAGGTTTCTGCTCTATGCTCAGAGGCCAACACAAGGTCACAGGGCCAAACAGAACCCAGAGGAAAGATTTTACTTCCCATTTCCCTGTATCCTGTGGGAGGATCACATTGAGACAGGCAAGTGGAGTTTGTGAAGAATACCAAAAAAAAACACAACAAAAAACAAAAATAAAACAAAACAAAAAAACCAATAGATGAGGACAGAAATATTTGCAGTGTTGTGTGTGCTTCCCTGGAGTGAGCTGGGTGATCACAGGGCATTGAAGGCATTGGGTAGAGGGCCCTTGTCCGGGTTGGCAACTGCTTGTCTAGTAGCATTCGGGCTCCATTCCATTGCCTTTTTAAGGAGTTTTAACACCTCATACACCATCAAGGTTCTATGACAGAAGATCTTTGAAAGATTTGTGCATCTTCTCCCTTACATGTGAGGTGAAAATTCATGTGGAATTGCAACAATGTTGGAGGTTAGGGTCCTTCCAGCTCTCTAGCATGTCATCAGTCACCTATCACACATGTAATTTGGTCAGTGTTTCTACCAATATCAGTGAGGAGACTTTAAAGTTTTCCTTGTCCTGATGTGCCAACCTATGGAGGCTGTGCAGGATATTTCAGACAGGGGATTAGGGAGGGAGCAGGTGGTCACCTGGGTGTCTCCAAAGTGTATCTGAGTGGATAAGACATCCAGCCTATTTAAACCATTTCTAACAGTCCAGGAGACCAGAAGCTGGAAATGCATGTCACTGTGCTGGAATCTTATGTGTGTGCAGGACCCTGTTCCCCTCCCAGACTCTCTGGAAGAACCTATTTTTGCCTTTTCAAGTTTATGGAGCTTTCACTCATTCCTGGCTCATGTCCCTATATCACATGCCTTCCTTCCCTGCTCCCATTGCCACATCTGCTTTTGCCTTCTCTTGCTTAATCTTCTCTCTCTCTCTCTCTCTCTCTCTCTCTCTCTCTCTCTCTCTCTCTCTTCCTCATAAGCAAACTTGAGATTACATGAATAGAGTAGTCTTTCCATTAAATTACCTATAACTTTATCACAGGTTCAAAGTGCCTCCTGTTAGGGAATGTAACAGTTACAGTTACTTCATTAATAAAAGACAAAGCTTTAGAATTTCTAATGGAGAAGTAGTGGGGGTTACAGGTGATTTCAAACTCCCCAGGGACATCTGCCCCATGCAGGACCAGTGCAGCCTGGAAAACCCTCCCACAGTGGAACAGCCCCATAGTTACCATGGGACTTGGCTCCTGGGGTTATGGGTTCAGAGGGATGAACATGGCTCTCAGCCCCTGAGGACAGGGAACAGTTGTGGCCAAAACCTCCTAGCACTCTGCATCCAGGTGCCAGTCTGTAAAGAGGCTATGTATCATTTATTCATTCATTCACCATAATGTTTCCCTTCATTTTGTAAGAGCATTTGAGTGCTGATTCCTAAGTTGGTTGCAAGTGTAGAGTGAGGAGTGAGAAGGCAAAGTTCTTTCCTTTCTATCCAGTGGCAGTGACACTCACACATCAGGAAACAAATAAGTGGTTTCAAGTACAGTGCAAGGAGGTCTGGATCAGCCACCTGAGTGCGCTGTTGGGCTTTCACAGAACTGATTCGGATTGTTCATGAAGGTTCTTTAGTTCTTGAGATAAAACATTCATTCTCCACTTGCTTTCACTCCCCAGACCAGAAAAATCTACCTTGATATGGAGACTGCTAAGAAGAAAGGACCTGGTTTCAAAGTCCACAGACACCTAAGACCACCGAGGTGAAGGAGAGGGTGGGGCTGTGGCTGTGCAAGGACCTTGCTGTGTCTGATCTGCTGCTCATGGTCTGCAGTTGCCTGACTCAATGACTATCACTCGGTGCCTCCTTTTCCCCCAAATAAAAATTGAGTAAATGGTAAATGAACTCTGGATTACCATGTTGTCTGTGAATTAACCTCAAAACATCCCTGAATACTTGATCCCAAGCCTAGTAGAGAGGGGCCTCCCAAATAAATGGCAACTACCATTATTTGCCTCCGTGAAAGAATACCCCTTGGCTGACCTCTGGTGGACAAGGAGCTTCCAGAAGCATTTTCTCTCCTCTGTTCTTCCCTGAGACATGACCTTCCCCTGGAGTCTCCTAAGTCCCCCAGGGCAGTGGATTAATGACCTGGGGACCTTGTCTGTCTGTGCTCTCCACACAGTCTCAGGTGAAAGACCAGGCTCCACCCCTGCCTGAATGTGGCTGCTGGGGCTGAGCCATGGCTGGTGACCACCTCAGGAGACTTGATTCTCAGGCATCTGGGGTTTAGCGGGAGTCCAGAGTTGTGCCAGGTTAGGTCTCTGTGAGAAGAGGAAGGACACAGGCTGCTGCCCAGGTCCTCCAGGGAGAAGAGGTGTCACTCACAAGGTGGGGAAGGTTGTCTGCTTTCTGGGAATGAAGGGAGATTCTAAACCTGATGGTTAGGAGGGCAAGTCCTCCCTCCTGACTCTTTGCTGGACAGCTGTGGGGACTTGCTGCCCTCCACCCATGCTGACACCAGGCCCCGGTCTACAGGGAACATGCTCTTATCCCAGGTGTCATACAAGGTGACATGCTTCTGTTGTGTAGTGTCCCTCATGTTTATTAAGCACCTGCCATAGTGCAGACAGCAGAACTGGATGTTGGCCTGGCTTCTGTCTCATCCTCACAGACATTGTTGTTGGTGGGAGGCTTCTGTTCACAGTCCCTGCCTGGGCACAAGGACTAGTCTGCCCCATTTCTCACCAGGAGTTAATCTGAGATGCCCTGTCCTGGGTCATCCTCCTTCTCTCATTGTGAGTTCCTAGTCAACTTCTGATTCCCTCCTTGCACTGCCTGACGCCTGTGCAATGCCTCCCACACACACAGGGTGTTGGTACTCAGTGTGCAGTGACCAAACCAGGTGCCTAACATCATTCTCCAGGCGTAGGAGGGAAGGGCCAGGTGATGGATCAGGATGCTTAGTGGGAAAGGCCCTCCAGGTCTCAGTAACCGCCACCTGCCAGGACTGGTAGTCCTTTCAATGGGTATCCTAGGGGGTGCTCCCTGTGTCTGAGTGTGCCAGGAGCTCCCCTTAGAGCTGTGTGCAGCCTAGGTACTTCCTGGGGCGACTTGGCTTCCAGAGCTTTGTTCAGTTTGTGGACAGGCCTGATGGTCCACATAGAAGCACAAAGAGTTCATCGGACTCTTCCAGCTGCCAACACACGGTGGATGAGGAGACATAAGGGCACGGGAACATTAGGGCCCAGGGATAGTGCTCAGGTCACTCCCCTCTGTCTGAGGACCGGGGGAATTCCGAATGTAGCTCATTCTGCTGCTGGTATGAGGCATGAGTTCAGGATGAGGGCTGGGAGACAACTCCATTTTTTGTATTTGAGATTTAAATGGGGAAGGGGATCATTTCTACCAGGTCTTAACATTGTAGATAGCCAACTGACAGAAGGGAACTCCCTTAATCATTGTAAAATGAAAATAATATACTGGAATGTTGTTTTATGGAAAACAACCATTTTCAATTTATCAATAATGTGATGCAAGTTTGGTTTTCCTAGTTTATTATTAACATCACTGTTTGGAGTTTAGTTCTTAGGAAATGCTGAAAGCCTCCCATGACCTCTGTTTTATCACATGAATGTGGATTTTATGTAGACTCTGCTTTATGTAGACTGATTTTTATCAGTTCATGAACTTTCATGAATTCAGAGTCCATATGTGAACTTCACGATCATCTGTGAACACTCATGAGATTTCTCTCTTTCCATTTCTCTTACTCATCCCTATAGAAAGAGTAGGGAGTCACGTTTTCCCATAAAGTTGGAAAGCATCTGACTACTAAGAAAAAAAAAGTGCCCAAATGCTGCTCGGTGTGGAAAGGAAACTGTTTTTGAGATAATTTCCCTCAAAATTCCATGGAGAAGGCACCTGCTTGGCCTGCCACATGTGGGGATGAATGAAGTACAGAAATAGAGGTTGATAATTTAAGTGTCACACCAAAGATTGGGCAACCAATTGTGCCCAGAATCTGAGAGGTGGAGGAAGGAATGGTGAGGACATTATAAAAACCTCCTCTTAGGTGTCCCTGCCCTCCCTAAGATAGAATTACACAGCAACACCCTTCCTTTGAGACCTCAAATCCTCCCACTAGAGAGAACCATGTCCATTCCTCCCCTATTTGTCTCCAGGTAAGATACAGGCTCTTACTGACTGATGGGCTGGCCATGAGCTTAGAGATGCAGTCTCCCCCGTGGCAAGGAGTCTTTTGAAGCAGTCGCGAGGCAGGGGAGTTTCGCAGAACAGTCTCAGGGTGGGAGGAGCCTCCTGGACCAGTGTCTGGGCAGGGGGAGTTAAGCTGAGTGTCCAGCAGTGAGCTTCCAGGGGTAGCAGCAAGCTTCGCAGGGCAGTGGAGGGGCGTTGGAGGGGGTGTGAGCCTCGTGGTGCAGTTGAGGCGCCATGAGCATCATGGAGCATCCCCGAGCAGGGAGCTTGACATAGCATCACAGGGCGGCAGAGGCCATGCGATGGAGGCCAGGCTAGGACTGGGGACCCTAACCACGCACGATTTCGTGAGCATTGGGCCTCTAGTTGATTAATAAAATTATATAGAGTTCAAGTGTACCATTCTATTATACATCACCTTATATGGTATTGTGTGTTCACCACCCTAAGTCAAGTCTCCTTCCATCACCAATTTTCCCCTTTACCCTCTTCTAACCCCATGCCTCCTTTTTCTGTGGTAATCCACATTACTGCTGTCTGTGATTATTTTCCTTAATCTCTTTACCTTTTTCATCCAGTCACCCCCCTCCCCGACAGCTGTCAGTCTGTTCTCTGTATCTGAGTCTGTATGTATTTTGTTTGTTTGTTTGTTAGATTCTACATACAAGTGAAATCATGTGGTATTTATCATTCTCTGAATGTCCCATTTTACTTAGCAGAAAGTTCTCCAGGTCCATTTATGCTGTTTCAAAAATTAAAATTTCATTTTTAAATCTTTATATTATTTATTTATTTTTCCTTATTGATTAAGATATTACATATGCATCCTAATCCCCCATTTCCCCCCCCCCAAGCCCCCTCTTATGTCTCTACTCCCCAGCATCTGTGTCCATTGGTTAGGCTTATATGCATGCACATAAGTCCTTTGGTTGATCTCTCCCCCTTACCCCCACCCTCCCCTACCTTGCCTCTGAGGTTTGCAGGTCTGATTGATGCTTCTCTGTCTCTGGATCTGTTTTTGTTCATCAGTTTATGTTGTTCACTATGTTCCATCAATGAGTGAGATCTTGTGATATTTATCTTTTTCTGACTGCCTTATTTTGCTTAGCATAGCATTATGCTAATATTTCATTTTTAATGGCCAAATAGTATTCCATTGTGTAAATGTACCACAGCTGTTTTATATCCCTTCATCTTCTGATGGGCATATGTGTTGCTTCCATATCTTGGCTATTGTAAAAAATAGTTCAATGAACATAGGCAGCAATATATTCTTTTGAATTAGTGTTTCCAGTTTCTTTGAATATATCCCCAGAAGTGGAATTGTAGGCTCATAAAGCAGTTCCATTTTTAATGTTTAAGAAACCTCCATACTGTTCCACAGTGGCTGCACCAATATGCATTCCCACCAACAGTACATGAGGGTTTTCCTTTCTCCACATTCTCACCAACACTTGTTTTATTCATGATAACCATTCTCACAGGTGTGAGGGGATATCTCATTGTGGTTTTTATTTGCATTTCTCTGGGTGATTAGTGACAATGAGCATCTTTTCATATGTCTATTGGCCCTCTGTGTGTCCTCTTTGGAGAAGTCTTTATTCAGGTCTTTCGCCCATGTATTAAGTAGATTACTGTTGGTTTTGTTGTTGTTGTTTTGTGAGGTTGATTTCTGGTAAATCTGTCAGACATGCTTCCCAAGGACTCATCTCTTCCAAGCTTAAGTCATAGAGGGGCCCGGCCAGGCCAGGACTTGAGAGGGACATAGAGGGTGGTCAGAGGGCAGGCAGGGGCCAGTCAGCACTCAGGGCCACAATGGGGCACAGTCACCTCCTTTTGAACAGTGTCCCTAGGACATGCCCTTGGAGGGCAGACCTGGCAGGACCCAAGATGGTCTCTGTGCAGCCACTTCCCTCAGAGCTCACTGTTTCTATGGCCTTTGAGATGAGGGGGCAGCTTGTTCGATCGCCCTTGCTTCTCTCTTTACTCCTATCCATTCCTCACACCAGGCACTGTCCCCAGGTTTCTCTCCATCCCACTGAGTACCACGACAGCCACCTCCCTGCATCAGAACCTCCCAACCTCCTGCTCCCCACCCTTGAGAGCCCGCCTCAGAGATGTGGTTGGATTTTTGGTTCTCTCTAGGGAGGCCTGAGGTACTTAGTGAAAGTTCAGTCACCAGTCACCTGCTTGGATGGGAACATTGGTTGCTCTTCTCCTGGGTACATAAGCCCTCTTTTCTGGCTGAGGCCCCTTAGCTGTTCTGTGGGGCAGGCCCTATCCCTGTGCCCAGGCTTATGATGCTCAGGTAGGTGAGATGTTCCCTGTGGACAGCTGTGAAAAGTGAGGGTGGAACTCATCAGCATGACTGAGTTGTGAGAAGAGCTGAGCCTGGGGAGTAGAGAGGTCAGTCATTACCACTGGTCAGTTCCATAGTGCTGTCCATCCCATAGGCACTGGATGTTGTACTCTAGGTGAGGGAACCCCTGGACTTGTGCAATCTGTGCCCACCTGTAGGCAGCTTTCCACATAGAGTCAGGAAGAGTGTAGGGGCAGCTTCCTTCCAAGTGGGGTTCAGGGCTGTGCAGTTCCTTCAGCCCCTATAAAGGGAGATTGAAGAAGAAAAGTTTCCTGGGCCCTGGTAGGTTGTGGGAGAATGAGGTGAGGCTCCACATGTCCATCCTGTCTGAGTGTTCAGGAATCCCCATGGCTTAGTGAGGTGAGAGCTATTCCCTGGAGGCTGGGGATTGTGGTGCTGACCCAAGAGGGCAAAGTCTGATGGGGTTGGAATAGGCATGGAAGGCGTGGGATGTCCCATGACTTTGGGGTTCACTTCTAGCATAAGTCAGCGTGGGTTGCTGTCCCCTGTGAGCAGGTGTGCCGGGGTGCACTTTTCTGGGTGATGGTAGAACCTCATATGAAGAGATCTTGTCCTGCATGAACCCCCCTATCATTGAGTCTCTGCACAGGAGTCCCTGTCCCTACAGAAGAATCGTGTTCCTGATTCACACATTGCTATTTAGGAGGCACCTCTCAGGTAGGCTGACATGTGGTGGGGTCTGTAGATGGGGGTGGAACCTGCCTGGAGACTGTTATTTCCCTCCAGGCTTCATCTTGTCCCAGCTTGAGACTTGGCTTTCTGATCCTTTTCCTTCCCACCGCTGAAAAGGATGATGTGGACAAACTACTTCCTGTTGAGTGCATTTCATCTTGATCTTGTGTCCTGTCTATTCCCATTGTCCATGTCAGAGTCCAGGCGCAATCCACATGATCCCTTGGAGGCGGGAAAGAGCTCAGATTCCTGTGAGCTAATCACGTGCTCCCACTGGTCATTTCACATCCACTGCTCATCCTCTGAGGAACTCGGTGTTGCCTCCACTGTCAAGACGGTGCAACTGAGACCAACCAGAGGTGGGTTCTTGGTCTGGAATGTGACTGTGAGTCAACAATAAGACAATGTTAGTTTACATTTTAGAGCATATTTTGACTCAATGCAAGACTACTAAAGACTTTCTACCTTTATCATTGACTATTCACAAGAAACCTATTTAGAAAGTGCATCATAGCATCATTTTCAGATAAGAATAAATTTATTCAGAGTTTAATAACACCGAGGAAGGGAGGAGGGCCACTCAAATTTTACATGCAGCCTGAGAGGCTCACTTTTGCCAGAACTGACAGGGTTGAAGACCTCACTCTGATAGCCCCAGGTACCATGCTCCATAAGAGGTCAATGGTGAAGGTGCTGATGCCCTGGGACTGCTCCATCCTCTCCGGGTGCAGGAGCTTGTGATTATTGAAGAACCACCGGATGGGTTACATCTTCCCAGCTAAATATCAGTGACATGAACCAGTGAACCAATAAAGGATAGATCAGAGCCTAAGGAATGGGCTAGAAAAGAGTGAAGGGGACAGGCAGAAGCTGGCTATGGCAACAGAACCATAGCTCTGCCCTTGGTCATTAATGTCAATCTCCCTCTGCTGAGTGCAAGGGAGGACTTGTGCAGATACAAAAGGGGTGATGGACAGCAAGAGGGGAGCATGGATTGCTGACATTCTGGACCTTGTGTGCCATTTGTGTTTTGTGTTTGGTGGTTATGAGAGAAACTTGAAGGAATTTAAAATCTTCTGTATGTGAAAATGACTCTTAATACCTTAGGACCTAAGATGAATTGCTGGAATGACTATTTTTCTAGAGAGCAGCAATGGGTCTCTCTGAGACACTGCTGTAGCCCCTGGAGGTTTAGGGAGTTTGTCCCATGTGGCCAGAATTTCAAGGACTCTGAATCCAGCTTCCGGTCTCTGAATAGATTTGAATAGAACATTCATTCATTCATTCAATCATTATTTATTTCTTTTTAATTAATCAAAAGCAACTGGGTGTATATAAAATACCTGGTACAGTGACTGGCATATAGTATGGGCTCCAAAAAAGGGCAACTGTTATTATTACTAAGCAGTGGATGTAAAGTCAGAAGGCTTTAAGCTGGAGGATTGTGGTGTGAAATTTAAAAAGCAATACAAAAGGACCATTCTGGAAAAGTTTGGCAGTTTCTTAGGAAACCAAACATGCAAATACCAAACGATGCAACAATTAATTGTACCATTGCGAATTTCTTCCAGAGACATGGAAACAAATTTCACAGAAACCTGTACAGGAGTGCTCACAACAACTTTCCTCTTAAATGCCAACCACTGGGAACAACCGAGATGTCCTTCAGTGAGCAAACGGTTAAACAAACTGTGGTATTTCCACACCTTGGAATGCTACTCAGCAATAAAAAAGAAAAACTATTGATATATGCGGCAACCTGGATGCATGTCAAGAGGATTATGCTGGTTTCAAAAAGTCTATTTCAAAAGGAATTGAAAGGTGAACATGATGGATGGTTAAGCATGGTGGTGCACTGGTAGGCTAGAGAGCCATCTCAGATGGTGATTAAAGAACATTGAATTTCTTGAAGTAAAGAGGATGTGGGGGGGGGGGTATTGAAAGGGAAGGGCTGTAAAGCACTGAGCCAAGGGGACACTGGGTTACTGATGGCAGCAGCCAGGAGCTGGAGTTCCATCCTTACATTCAGTCACTGGTTGGAAACTTGTTAAGTGTGGCTGGGGGCTGAGCTGCTGGGCTTGGAATGTGGAGGGAATGCAGGTATGCGATCAGGTGCCTTCAGGGCAGCTTCCATTCCTTGTATGTCTGACTCCTGATGTGCAGCGAGTTTTCCTAGTCTTTTGTTCTCCTTTGGCAGGAAGTTTACAAATGGCCATTAAGGATTATATTGCCCTATAGTCCTAATAGGCATCATATATGATATATGATTCTATTTATATAATGTTTTGAAATGAGAAAATTATGGAGAAGGAGAACACATTGCCAAAAGTTGCCAGTTGCCAGAGGGTGTGGCAGAGGGAGTGGGTGGGGAGGAATGCTGAAAGGTATCCTTTAAGAAGAGGAAGAAGAAGAAAAAGGTAAAGATACTAATTATGAACAACAAATATGCATCTATCAAAAAGTGAATCTAAGAATCAAGTGAATAAATAATCTGATGAACAGAATGAACTGGTGATTATAATAGAATCAAGGACATAGAAAGGGAATGGACTCACTATTCTTGGGGGGGAAAGGGGTGTGGGAGATGCAGGAAGAGACTGGACAAAAATTGTGCACCTATGGATGAGGACAGTGGGGGGGGGGGTAAGGGCAGAGGGTGGGGTGGGAACTGGGTGGAGGGGAGCTATGGAAGAAAAAAAAGAGGAACAAATGTAATAATCTGAACAGTTAAGATTTAATAAAAAAATAAAAAAATAAAAAATATATTTTATTGATTTTTTAAAGAGAGAAAGGGAGAGGGATAGAGAGTTAGAAACATCGATGAGAGAGAAACATTGATCAGCTGTGTCCTGCACACTCTTCACTGGGGATGTGCCCACAACCAAGGTACATGCCCTTGACCAGAATCGAACCTGGGACCCTTGAGTCTGCAGGCCGGTGCTCTATCCACTGAGCCAAACTGGTTAGGGCATTGATTTGAAATTTTAAAACAAAGTAGTGGTCTGGCTCTGACTTATATTTTATATATTTTCACATGACTGGCTGTCCAATTCCTACAGACAGTGAATTAATACTTGAGAGCCGGATTCTCATATGCCAGCTAACTAGCTCCTTATATTTAAAAAAGGCTTTATAACATTTATGAGAGTTGTGAGAATAAACAAATATTCTTTTCTGTCAAAGAAAGGAGTTTTAAGCAGCCAACATTTTGGCTCCATGACTTCCACTCCCCTGGAGGCCGCCATCTTCAAAACCTCAAATGTCAACCCCTCCCGTCCTTTGAATTAGACAATCCTGCAGGAATATGAACTCAACCTGTGACCCATCGAGAGTGAGGGACAGACTGTTGCATCAGAAATAAAACCCAGCAGCCCTCCCACTCGATGTGGGTGCTGACCGCACCGTGTGTTGGTTGCCCACCTTCTGGAGAAATAAAGCTAAGTGCCTTGTTGTCTGACTCCGGAGTATCCTCTGTGTCCTACCAGGGCCCCTGGTTTTGTGGGTCACTTTTTTCTCACACACTTCATAGTTTCACTGTCTAAAATGAACATCTATCTATTTTATAATTAGAAAAATCAAATGTTATTATGTGTTCAACTTTATTGAGGCACAAATGCCCCCTATCCATTTCCCACACCAAGGAGATGTTTCCTGCCAGGCCCACCGCGGTTTGTCTGTCAGATCACACAATGTTAAACCCTTTGCTTCTGGAGCCCTTTCTGGGAAATCACACAATCACTGCTCAGGCTTAGCCCCGCCCCTTGCATTTATCTGTGAGTAACCCTCCCTAAATCTGGCACAGAGCAAGTGGCATCAGGTTTGAAGTCACAGGTGAGACTGAAGTACCTGCTCATCATGTTTTCCAAAGGTATGATAATTTCACTTATTCAATTCCAGCTCATGAAACATCTAGTCGACATATGTAGTCTATTTATAATGGATGCGATGATGCTATTTTTACCAGTGAAATTAATAACCTATCCAAATAACATGTTAATGATGGTCTTAAACCCAGTACTTAAATTTGCAACTGAGAGTATTCTTATGTTTGTAATGAGAAAGATTGCTGCTGCTACTCAAACCATCTTTGTTAAACTTTTGAGAAATATCACTTATTTCTTCAAGAAGAAGAATCTTCGCGAACCAATCTGCACTTACGTTGTTTAAGAAAAAATACTAAATGATGATGTGAAACAATTATCACTACTGAATGAACAGCATCAAGCCTTCCTGGATGAAGCACAACTAAACTAATTGATTCATTTATGATCACAAATAAAAACTTCTCTGATTGAAACTATTTCTTCGGAGCATTATATCATCCACTTGCCTTCATACTTTTACTGAATCTAATTGTCTGACTAAAGAGACAGATTTGAAACTGAATAAAATATTTGTAAACAGAATCCAGTGTAAAGCCTGTGTCTTTGTTGAGGCCTGTCTCACACGCACACGGGATCACACAGAGAGCAGAGAGACCTGGGAGAGAAGAAGATCTTCCTGGGTAATGGGGGCTGCCCGCTAAGGAGCTTGAGGCTGACTTGGGTTTACGGTGGGAAATGCAATTCCAAAGGCTAACATTGTGCAGCTGAGGGTTCTGAGTGGCTTTGCTGACCACCTGCTTCATAGGAGAAACTCTATGGAGGCTGAGTCCACACTGTGGACGATTGAGGAGCAATCTCCTATCTGAGCAAGGGACTTGAAAAGAGACCAAAGGAGAAATGAAAGTCTAGCGGCTAAAATGACAGGAAGAAAGGGGCACAGAGAAACCTGCCAACGGCTTCCTGATGTCATGTTTTTGGTCTCTGGGACCCAAGCGGCTCAGGTCCTCCCCTTCTTCAGGTATTGTCAGCACCTCCTCAGGTGGCTGGAAGAGCCATGAGCTTCATGCTCCTGGTGGGGAAAAGTCTTCACAACTGGAAAGATCTGTGCAGGTTCCTTTGCATACACACTTTTGGGAAAACAATGCCGCATTGGGCCATTTTGATGACAAGAGCACATTTCGCTGCAGAGATCCTTCAGGTAAGAAGAAAGAAAACCTTGCAGATAGCTCTTATCCCTGGAGAGGCCTTAACCCCATGTTTACCACAGACATCTAAGTTCCAGGGCCCCAAAACCTCTCTCACCCTTTCCTCAATCCCTTGGGCTCAGCAAGCTGCAAAGACACCCTGCCTCTCAATCCTCTTCCTTCAGGCACCCCAAAAACCACTGCCTGGCTGCTCCTCAGCCTCCACTCGGTGCCTCCTTTGTGGGCACTTCTTCCCAATTGCAGTCTCAGGATTACAGGTCTTGGGTCACTGGCAAGTTGACATTTTGTGTTTGTATGGTGCTTGGAGGAAAAGTTGAAACTGCCAGATCCAAACCCACCTTGGGAAACGTGTAGAGTCAAGGTTACTCTGACCAATGCCAGACACTGGAAACCCTGGCCCTCACTCTGAACACTGTGATCTCCTGTGTGTTCCTCCCAACACCTGCCCACCTGTCTTTGCCACCGTTCTGCAGGCTGGAGTCCTCAGCGTGTGCCTGAACCCTCCCAAGTCCTCCTACATTCTCTTCCTCCTAAACCAAGACTAATGTCACCAAAACAGAGGTTAGGTTACCTGATACGACAAAAGCTAAACTCTCCTTACGGTTGCTGGTGCAAAAGGAAAGAGGTTTATTTAGGTTCAGGTCTTGGAGAATGATGGACTGTCCTCTTAAAGAGCATCCCTTCTCCCTCCTCAAACCTGGAGTTCCAATCACGATATGGAGGGAAGGGCTTCTCCCCACTTCTATCTAATACACTTGCCAGCTCTTAGCCTTCCTGCTTGGGCCCTGTGCATTCATCATTCTAGCTTTTGGTGCACTTGGTGTATGAAACTCCCCTTTAGCCATCCTGGGCAATGGGTGAGAATCCCTAGTGTTCCCTGACTATCCACGGTATCCGGGTCAGTGGGCAGAAGGGTGCTTCAGGACTTGAACGCAGGAACTCTGCAAATGGCACAAACCTCAGCCCACCTTCTGAGGGTGGAGACAGCACGCAGACATCCCAGGGATCTGGTTGGAGCCTGGAGCATCAGGGAATCCTGGCACAGCCTGCATGGTCCCGCCCTGTGAAGTGGGTAGCTGGGTTGTGCTCACCCTGCTGCTATCTGCCCTGTGCTCCCACTGACTGTATTACCATAACACCTACGCCCCATGCCTTTCTCTCTTTCCTGCTTCCCCAATTGTTATAGTTCTGATCCCTACTGTGTGCAGGACCTCACCCCTTTCTGCCAACCATGGCAGCCCCTGGTTTCTAAAGGCCATCTGACCCTCAGGTCTCTCTAAGTTTCTGCTCTATGCTCAGAGGCCAACCCAAGGTCACAGGGCCCAACAGAACCCAGAGCATAGATTTTATTTCCCATTTCCCTGTATCCTGTGTGTGGACTCACATTGGGGCAGGCAAGTGGAGTTTGTGAAGAATACAAAGAAAACCAACAGATGAGGACAGAAATATTCGCAGTGTTGTGTGTGCTTCCCTGGATTGAGCTGGGTGATTACAGGGCATTGAAGGTATTGGGGTGGAGGGCGCTTGTCCGGGTTGGCAACTGTGTGTCTAGTAGCATTCGGGCTCCATTCCATTGCCTTTTTAAGGAGTTTTAACGCCTCATACACCATCAAGGTTCTATGACAGAAGATCTTTTGCTGGGAGCCGGTCCATTCTTGCTGTTTCAAAGGACCTGGCATATATGGCATACTGTTCTTAAAATGTTTGCTCACCTTCTTAGCACTATGTGTTTTAACCAAGGTCTCCTCTCTGAGAAAGGTTGTTTCCCCAGGTAGGGATTTTCCCCTGAAGTTAGGGAGGGGATAAAACCCCTCAACTAAGTGCCAGGAGGGTAATTAATCACTTTAACTATGAACAATCATGCTTAAGCTACATAATCTTTACTCCCTGGAATGGAGATAAGAAACGCCCTAACCTTTGGAATAGAGATTGATAGGATTGGAATCAACTGGTATAAATACAGATGCAACAAGACAGCAAGAGACAGAACTTAGAACAGAATTCAGAAGACAGAACCTACACGGAGCCTAGAGACAGAAGAACTTCGCTGGAGAGAATATGGCAAAAGATCCTGGACAGATACTGGCCTCAGAACCTAGAGACAGAACCTAGCGAGAGAACATGGCAAAAGATCCTGGACTGAACCTGACTACAGAAATTGGCAAGAGAACCTGACTAGAACCTGGACACTGAACCTGGCTGGAGAACCTGGACAGAACCTGGCTGGAGAACCTAGCGAGGGAACATGGCCACAGAACCTGGCTGGAGATCCGAAGCAGAACCTCTCTGGAGATCCAGACCAGAACTTGGCTGGAGATCCGGGCTAGAGATCCTGGCTGGGCTGCTGATCAACTGAACGCTGTCTCCGTGCCCTTCCTAATTCGCCGACTCCGTCCACACCTTTGGGGACCCCTGGACCTGCTGGGTTTGGACCCCAGCATCTGGCGCCCGAACAGGGACCCCTAGGTAAGCGGCCCGCACTCGGGACGGATAGGACTCCACCATAGGAAGAGGGTGGATAGTCTTCACCGACTCCGTCCACACCTTTGGGAAGCCCTGGAACAGGATTCCCCTAGGTAAGCCCCCCCCCCCCCATTAAGAACCACACACTCGGGACTGATAGGACTCCACCAGGGTACTGCAGACCCCCCTACAGAGGATAAGTAGGGTAAGAAGGTGGATAGTACAGAACTTAGACAAGATGTGCCATACTGAGTCCAAAGAAAGAAGACTCTGCATTGATCTTTAGATTAAGAAGATGTGCCATACTGAGTCTAAAGAAAAAAGACTCTGTATTGATCTTTTAACATATATGCTTGCTAGCAGAGGAATTAAGGTTACTCCCAGTCAGACAGAACGTTTTATACAAGAAATATGTCCATGCTTTTCTGAGGAAGGAAAGGTGCTGGAAAGGTAAATGTAGAGGCATGGGAGAAGGTAGGCCCAAGGAGCCTTATCCTTAACCCCACTGCAGCCTTTCCACCCCAGGAAAGTGCAGGATTGGCAAGTTCTCCCTGGGGTGATAGATCAGGACTCAGGTAATAGCAGAAAGCTCCAATCCTACTCTTAAAATGGATACAAGAGAGCATTTTGGGTTTTTCTTTTTAATGCCTGCTTTTAAAAAATAAAAAAGGGGGAATTTGATGGGAGCCAGTCCATCCTTGCTGTTTCAAGGGACCTGGCATATATGGCATACTGTTCTTAAAATGTTTGCTCACCTTCTTGGCACTATGTGTTTTAACCAAGATCTCTGAGAAAGGTTGTTTCCCCAGGTAGGGATTTTCCCCTGAAGTTAGGGAGGGAATAAAACCCCTTAACTAAGTGCCAGGCGGGTAATTAATCACTTTAACTACAAACAATCATGCTTAAGCTGCATAATCTTTACTCCCTGGAATGGAGATAAGAAACGCCCTAACCTTTGGAATAGAGATTGATAGGATTGAATCAACTGGTATAAATACAGATGTAACAA
Organism: Myotis daubentonii; assembly: GCF_963259705.1. Taxonomy (NCBI): domain Eukaryota; kingdom Metazoa; phylum Chordata; class Mammalia; order Chiroptera; family Vespertilionidae; genus Myotis; species Myotis daubentonii. Next base: position 17,516,541 of record NC_081854.1, on the reverse strand, counting down.
GACAGAGAGAGACAGAGCTTAGAACAGAATTCAGAAGACAGAACCTACGTGGAACCTGGAGATGGAGGAGCTTCGATGGAGAGAACATGGCAAGGGATCCTGGACTGAACCTGACTGCGGAGATTGGCAGGAGAGCCTGACTAGAACCTGGTGACTGAACCTGGCTGGAGAACCTGTACAGAACCTGGCTGGAGATTCTAAGCAGACAGAATTCAGAAGACAGAAAGACGCAGAACTTAGAACACAGAGCTTGGAAGACAGGACCAAGAGAGACAGAGCCTAGGCACAGAACCTACACAGAACGTCCTCTAGAGACAGAAGAACTTCGCTGGAGATCCAGAGCAGAACCTCTCTGGAGATCCAGACCAGAACTTGGCTGGAGATCCTGGCTAGAGATCCTGGCTAGGCTGCTGATCAACTGAACACTGTCTCCGTGTCCTTCCTTCTTTGCCGACTCCGTCTACGCCTTTGGGAACCCCTGGACCTGCTGGGGTTGGACCCCGGCAATCTTTGAAAGATTTGTGCATCTGCTCCCTTACATGTGAGGTGAAAATTCATGTGGAATTGCAAAAATATTGGAGGTTAGGGTCCTTCCAGCTCTCTAGCATGTCATCAGTCACCTATCACACATGTAATTTCGTCAGTGTTTCTCCCAATATCAGTGAGGAGACCTTAAAGTTTTCCTTTGTCCTGATGTGCCAACATATAGAGGCTGTGCAGGATCTTTCAGACAAGGGATTAAGGAGGGAGTAAGTGATCACCTGGGTGTCTCCAAAGTGTATCTGAGTGGATAAGACATCCAGCCTCTTTACACCATCTCTCACAGTCCAGGAGACTAGAAGCTGGAAATGGGTGTCACTGTGCTGGAATCTTGTGTGTGTGTGCAGGACCCTGTTCCCCTCCCAGACTCTCTGGAAGAACCTATTTTTGCCTTTTCAAGTTTCTGGAGCCTTTTCTCAGTCCTGGCTCATGTCCCTATATCACATGCCTTCCTTCCCTGCTCCCATTGCCACATCTTCTTTTGCCTTCTCTTTTTTAATCTCTCTCTCTCTCTCTCTCTCTCTCTCTCTCTCTCTCTCTCTCTCTCTCTCTCTCTCTCTTTCTCTTTCTCTCAAAGGCAAACTTGATATTACATGGAGGGAGTAGTCTTTCCATGAAACCACCTCTAACTTTATCCCAGGTGCAAAGTGCCTTCTGTCAGGGAATGCAACATAGTTTCCAGGGATAAAGCTCAGCATATCTTTAGAGGACAATGACTGCCCCTACCACAGTATTCATAGAACTTCAAAACGGTTTTTCTTCGTTTCATAAAAAGCTCTTTAAAACTATCTGTTTCATTCCTGTGTTCTTGACTGGGGAAGTCTTGTCCCCACAGTTGGAGCTCTTCCTGGTCCCGGCCCTGGAGAAGGGTCTCATTGCTCCCAGCCCCTTGGACATTTGTGTTCTCAGACATCCTTCCAGACAATCTGGTTCCAGGGTGGTGACACTGGAATGAAAATGGGGCTGGGCACTGGTGCACAGGCTCCTTGGCCAGGATACTCCCAAAGGGGGTTGGGTTGTCTTATATCAGATCTGTGACTCGGTAAAAAGCCAGCCTTCCAGGTCTAAGATTATTTCTGGGTCTGAAGGGCACAGACATGCTCATGGTGTTTTCCAAAGATTCAGTTACTTCATTAATGAAAGGCAAAGCTTTAGAATTTCTAATGGACAAGTAGTGGGGGTTATAGGTGATTTCAAAACCCCAGGGACCAAGAGCCCACATCTGCCCCAGGGAAGGACCAGTGCAGCCTGGAAAACCCTCCCACAGTGGAACAGCCCCATAGTCACCATGGGACTTGGCCCCTGGGGTCATGGGTTCAGAGTGATGAACATGGCTATAAGCCCCCGAGGACAGGGAACAGTTGTAGCCAAAACCTCCTAGCACTCTGCATCCAGGTGCCAGTCTGTACAGAGGTTATGTATCATTCATTCACTCATTCACCATAATATTCCCCTCCTTTTTGAAGGAGCAGTTGAGTGCTGGTTCCTAAGTTGGTTGCAAGTGTAGAGTGAGGGGTGAGAAGGCAAAGTTCTTTCCTTTCTATCCAGTGGCAGTGACACTCACACATCAAGAAACAAATAAGTGGTTTCAAGTACAGTGCAAGGAGGTCTGGATCAGCCACCTGAGGGCTCTGCTGGGCGTTCCCAGCACTGACTCTGATTGTTTATGAAGGTAATTTCCTTCTTGAGATAAAACAGTTAATCCCAACTAGCTTTCACTACCCAGACTAGAGAAATCTACCTTGATATGGAGACTGCTAAGAAGATAGGACCTGGTTTCAGGGTCCACAGACACCTAAGACCCTTCTGGTGGAGGAGAGGGCGGAGCTGTGGCTGTGCAAGGACCTTGCTGTGTCTGATCTGCTGCTCAAGTTCTGTGTGAGCCTGACTCAATGACTGTATCATTCTGTGCCTCCTTTACCCCTGAATAAAAATTGAGTAAATGGTAAGTGAACTCTGGATGACCATGTTGTCTGTGAATTAACCTCAAAACATCCCTGAATACCTGATCCCAAGCCTAGTAGAGAGGGGCTTTCCAAATAAATGGGAGCTACCATTGTTTGCCTCCATGAAAGAGAACACCCTTGGCTGACCCCTGGGGGACAAGGTGCTTCCAGGAGCATTTTCTCTCCTCTGTTCCTCCCTGGGGACCTGACCATCCTCTGGAGTCTCCTAAGTCCCCCAGGGCAGTGGGTTAATGGCATGGGAACCTTCTCTGTCTTTGATCTCCACACAGTATCAGGTGAAGGACCAGGCTCCACCCCTGCCTGGATGTGGCTTTTGGGGCTGAGTCATGGCTGGTGACCACAACAGGAGACTTGGTTCTCAGGCATCTGAGAACCTTGGCTTCCTCAATCACTGGAGCAAGCAAGCCTCTTGCTCGCTTCAGCTGCATAGCTGTTGGCTGCCATCTTAATTGGCAGTTAATTTGCATATTGCCCTGATTAGCCAATGGGAAGTGTAGTGAAGGTACGGTCAATTACCCTTTTGTCTTTTATTAGATAGGCTACCTGGTACGGTGTCTGCCATATAGTGTGGGCTCCAAAAAAGGGCAACTATCATTATTATTGACCAGGGAATGGAAAGTCAGAAAGCTTTAAGCTGGAAGATTGTGGTGAAAAATTTAAAAAACAATTCATACACCTATCAGGCTAAAATATAAAAATAATGACACCACTAAGTGTTGGCAAGGATGCAAATTTTTCATACATTGCTGGTAGCAATACAAAATGACCATTCTGGAAAAGTTTGGTAGTTTCTTATGATACTAAACATGCAAATACCAAGTGATGCACCAATTATTGTACCATTGCACATTTCTTCCAGAGACATGGAAACAAATTTCACAAAAACCTGTGCAGGAGTGCTCACAACAACTTTACTCTTAAATGCCAACCACTGGGAACAACCAAGATGTCCTTCAATGAGCAAACGGTTAAGCAAACTGTGGTACCTCCACACCTTGGAATGCTACTCAGCAATAAAAAAGAAAAACTAGAAAAAATCAACATAGTGGAGTGAATTCTGCACCCAACCCTCTGCAACTCAAACCAATCCAAGTTTATTAAAAAGGTAGATTTTATGTCACCATGTTTTCTCTTGCTTGGCTTTTGGTTAAAATATCCTATATAATAAAAGCCTAATATAAAGCAACGACAACAACAACAACAACAGCAACAAAATCACAGACATTCCAGAAAACTGGGAACTTAAGCCAGCCTAAGGAATGACATTTCAATTTCTCATTTTTATTTTTTTATTATTATTTTGTTAGGGCTTTTTTTTTTTTTTTGCTTTTTGCTTTGTTCTCCTTTTTTTCTTCTTTTGTTTGTTCCTTTATTTTGTACTTCTTTTCTCATTATTTTTTCAACCACATGAGCAGCAGACACGTGAGCGGCACGCTCTTGTCCAGGGAGCATCAGCCCCATGAGCAGCCTGCTTCGAGCCTAAGAGCAGCAGCCTCATGTGGCCTGCCCCTGTCCAAGGAGCAGCAGCTGTGTGAGTGGTCCGCTTCCCCGTCTGAGGAGAAGCAACCACGAGAGCAGTTCAACCTGTCCGAGGAGCAGCAGCCGCATGAGCAGTCTTTCTACGTTTAAGGAGCAGCAGCCCTGCGCAGCCTGCCCCCATCCGAGGAGCAGCAGCTGCACAAGCATCTTGCCCTCGTCCAAGCAGCAGCAGCCACACGAGCAGCCTGCCAAATCCAAGGAACAGCAGTTCTGAGAGCAGCCCTCCCCCATCCGAGGAGCAGAAGCAACCCACCCCACACAAAGGAGCAGCCACACGAGCAGATTGCCCATGTCCGAGGAGAGGTAGCCCTCGCAGCATGCACCGGTCTGAGGAGCAGAGCCACAACAGCCTGCACCTGTCTGATGAGCAGCAGCCGGGTGAGTGACACGTCCCTGTTTGAGGAGGAGCAGCCACGTGTGCAGCTCACTCCAATCCAAAGAGCAGCAACCTCGCAAGCAGACCACCCCTGTTCGAGGAGCAACAGACTTGCAATCAACCTGTCCAAGTCCTAGGAGCAGTAGCCCCACAAGCAGCCCAACACATCAGAGAAACAACAGCAGCATGCAGCTGGCCCCATTCCAAGGATCAGCAGCCACGTGAGCAGTCCACCCCAGTTCAAGGTATAGCAGCTGCATGTGTAGCCCGCCCCCATCCAAGGAACAGCAGCCTCATGATCAGCACATCCTCTGTCTAAGGAACAGCAGCTGTGTGTGAAGCCTCCCCCCACCAGCCAGAGGAGCCACCACAGCTGTGAACAGCACCCACCAGAGGAGCTGCTGCCAACTGAGGAGCAGCTGCTACCACAACCGCCCGAGGAGCAACCACAGCCCAAGAAGCCACTGCCACCCAAGGAGCAGCCCCTGAATGAATCAACATCTAGATATGTCAGTGAGATCAAACATGGGTAGACAAAGAAACCCCCAACGAAAGAAAAGGAGGACTCACCAGAAAAGAAGCTAGTTAAACAGAAGCATTCAGCATGACAGAAAAAAAAAACTCAGATAAAGGGTCCTAGAATGCATAAACTGGATGGAGGAAAAAATCAACACCTTGTGCAAGAAGCAAGAGAAAACGGATGAAAAAAATCAACGAATTATGTAAGAACCAAGAAGAAATGAAGAGCGATATAGCTGCAATAAAAAACACCATTGAAAGTTTCAACAGTAGACTAAAAGAAGCAGAGGACCAAATTAGCAAATTAGAAGACATGGAAACAAAGCACACCCAAACAAACTGCAATTGGAAAAAAAACTAAAAGACAGGAGGAGAACCTAAGGGAGCTATGGGACAACATGAAACGAAACAACATATGAATAATAGGGGTGCCAGAACAACAGAAAGAGGAAAAAGGTTAGAAAACCTATTTGAAGAAATAATATCAGAAAACTTCCCTGAGATGGGGAAGAAAAAAGTCACACAAGCCCAGAGAGTCCCAAACAAGGTGAACCCGAAAAGACCCACACCAAGACACATCATAATCACCATGGCAAATGTTCAGGACAAAGAGAGAATCTTAAAGACTGCAAGAGAGAGATGGAAAGTTACATAAAAGGGATCTCCCATTAGATTACCAAATGATTTCTCAACAGAAACACATCAGGCCAGAAAAGAATGGACGGAAATGTACAAAGTGATGCAAAACAAAGGACTGAATCCAAGAATAATCTATCCAGCAAGGCTATCATTCAAAATTGAAGGGGAAATAAGAAGCTTCACGGACAAAAAAAGGCTAAGGGAGTTTATCACCACCAAGCCAGCAATGCAAGAAATGCTAAAAGGACTGGTGTAAAAAGAAGAAAGAAAAAGCTCAGAAAGAAAACAGGCACAAAAAATAGAAATGGCTACAAACAAGTACCTTTCAATAATAACTTTAAACGTAAATGGACTAAATGCTCCAACCAAAAGACATCGAGTGGCTGAATGGATAAAAAACCATGACCCATACATTTGCTGTCTACAAGAGACCCACCTCAGAAGAAGGGACTCACACAGACTGAAAGTGAAGGGATGGAAAAATATCTTTCAGGCAAATGGAAATGAAAAAAAAAGCTGGGGTAGCAGTACTTATATCTGACAAAATAGACCTCAAAGTGAAGGCTATAACAAGAGATAAGGAAGGAAACTTCATAATACTAAAGGGATCAATACAACAAGAGGATATAACCCTGATAAACATATATGCACCCAAAGCAGGAGCACCCAAATACATAAAACAAACTCCTGGAAGATATCAAGGGAGAGATCGACAACAATACAATCTTAGTAGGGGACTTTAATACACCACTGACATCACTGGATAAATCCTCTAAACAAAAAATCGGCAAAGAGACAGCAATCCTAAATGACTCACTAGATCAGATGGTCTTAATTGACATCTTCAGAACACTTCACCCCAAAGCCACGGAATATACATACTTCTCAAGTGCTCATGGGACATTTTCAAAAATAGACCACATATTGGGTCACAAACAAAGTCTCCTCAATTTCAAGAAGATTGAAATCATACCAAGCATCTTCACAGACCACAATGGCATAATATTAGAAATAAACTACAATAAAAACAACCCAAAATACTCAAACACTTGGAAGCTGAATAGCAGGTTATTAAATATTGATTGGATTACCAATGAGAACAAAGAAGAAATTAAAAACATCCTGGAAACTAATGACAATGAAAACACAAGAATCCAAATCCTATGGGACACAATGAAAGCAGTTCTGAGAGGGAAGTTTATAGCTCTACAGGCCTATCTCAAAAAACAATAAAAAATGGTAGTAAATAATCTAACTCTACATCTCAAAGAATGAGAAAGAGACCAACAAGAAAAGCCCAGAGTGAGCAGAAGGAAGGAGATAATAAAGATTAGAGCAGAAATAAATGACATAGAGACCAAAAAAACAATACAGAAAATCAATGAAACCAAGATCTGGTTCTTTGAAAGGATAAACAAGATTGATGAACCTCTAGCCAGGCTCACCAAAAAACAAAGAGAAAGGACCCAAATCAACAAAATCAGAAATGATAGAGGTGAAATAACAACAGACCCCACAGAAATACAAATGATTGTTACGAAATACTATGGACAACTCTACTCCAACAAACTAGACAACCTGGAGGAAATGGACATATTCCTAGAAAAATACAACATTCCAAAACTCAATCAGGAAGAATCTAAAAATCTCAGTAGGCCAATAACTATGGAAGAAATTGAAGCAGTCATCTAAAAGCTTCCAGCAAACAAAAACCCAGGACTGGATGGCTTAATAGGGGAGTTTTACCAAACATTCAAGGAAGAAGTAAAACCTATCCTTCTTAGACTACTACAAAAAATTCAAGAGGAAGAAACACTTCCAAGCTCATTCTATGAAGCCAGCATAACCCTAATACCAAAACCAGGTAAAGACAACACAGTGAAAGAGAATTACAGACCAATATCTCTTATGAACATAGATGCCTAAATCCTCAACAAAATCTTAACAAATCAGATACAGCAGTACATCAGAAAGACCATACACCATGGCCAAGTAGGATTTATCCCAGGGATGCAAGGATGGTACAATATCCGCAATTCAATAAACGTGCTACATCACATAAACAAATTGAAAGAAAAAAACCACATAGTCATATCAATTGATGCAGAAAAAGCATTTGACAAGATCCAACACCCATTTTTGATAAAAACTCTCAGCAAGGTTGGAATAGAAGGATCATAGCTCAACATAATAAAAGCCATATATGACAAACCCAAGCCAACATCATACTCAATGGCCAAAAACTAACACCATTTCCCCTAAGAACAGGAACAAGACAGTGATGCCCACTCTCACCACTCCTGTTCGACATAGTACTGGAAGTATTAGCCATTGCAATTAGACAAGAAGAAATAAAAGGCATCCAAATTGGAAAAGAAGAAGTACAACTGTCCTTATTTGCAGATGACATGATATTATACATACAAAACCCTAAACACTCTATCAAAAAACTATTAGACTTAATAAATGAATTCGGCAATGTAGCAAGATACAAAATTAATGCCAAGAAATCTGTGGCATTTCTATACACCAATAGTGAACTTACAGAAAGAGAGACTAAAGAAACAATCCCATTTACCATCGCACCAAAAAAATTAAGATATCTAGGAATAAACTTAACTAAAGAGGTAAAAGATCTCTATTCAGAAAACTACAGGATGTTGAAAAAAGAGATAGAGGAAGACAAACAGATGGAAGAACATACCATGTTCTTGTATTGGTAGAATCAACATCATTAAAATGTCCATACTACCCAAAGCAATCTATAAATTCAATGCACTTCCCATTAAAATACCAATGGCATATTTCACAGAGCTAGAACGAACTCTCCAAAAATTCATCTCGAATTACAAAGACCCCGAATAGCTGCAGTGATCCTGAGAAAGAACAAAGTAGGTGGGATCTCAATACCAGATATCAAACTGTATTACAAAGCCACTGTTCTCAAAACTGCCAGGTACTGGCATAAGAACTGACATATAGATCAATGGAATAGAATAGAGAGCCCAGAAATTGGCTCCAACCAATATGCTCAATTAATATTTGACAAAGGAGGCAAGAACATACAATGCAGTCAAGATAGTCTCTTCAATAAATGGTGTTGAGAAAATTAGACAGATACATGCAAAAAAAAAAAATGAAACTAGACCACCTACTTACACCATACACAAAAATAAACTCAAAATGGATAAAGGACTTAAATGTACGACGGGAAACCATAAAAATACTAGAAGAATCCAAAGGCGACAAAATCTCAGACATATACCAAAGCAATTTCTTCACCAATGCAGCTCTTAGGGCATTGGAAACTAAAGAGAAAATAAACAAATGGGACTACATCAAAATAAAAGGCTTCTGCACAGCAAAAGAAACCATCAACAAAACAACAAGAAAGCCCACTGCATGGGAGAACATATTTGCCAATGTTATCACTGATAAGGGTTTAATCTCCAACATTTATAGGGAACTCATACAACTTAACAAAAGGAAGATAAACAATCCAATAAAAAATGGACAAGGACCTAAATAGACACTTTTCAAAAGAGGACATTCAGAAAGCCAAGAGACATATGAAAACATGCTCAAAGTCACTAATCATCTGAGAGATGCAAATCAAAACAACAATGAGGTACCATCTCACACCTGTCACCATGGCTACCATTAACAAATCAACAAACAACAGTGCTGGAGAGGATGTGGAGAAAAAGGAACACTCATACATTGCTGGTGGGAATGCAGACTGGTGCAGCCACTATGGAAGACAGTATGGAGTTTCCTCAAAAAACTAAAAATGGAACTCCCATTTGACCCTGTGATCCCACTTCTAGGAATATATCCCAAGAAAACAGAAACACCACTCAGAAAGGATATATGCACCCCTATGTTCATAGAAGCACAATTCATCATAGCTCAGATTTGGAAACAGCCTAAGTGCCCATCAGTAGATGAATGGATTAAAAAACTGTGGTACATCTTCACGATGGAATACTATGCTGCTGTAAAAAAGAAGGAACTCTTACCATTTGCAACCACATGGATGGAACTGCAGAGCATTATGCTAAGTGAAATAAGCCAGTCAATGAAGGAAAAATACCACATGATCTCACTCATTTATGGATAATAAAGACCATTATAAACTTATGAACAAAAATAGATACAGAGGCAGAGCAGCATTAAACAGACTGTCAAACTACAGTGGGAAGGCTGGGGAGGGTTGGGGGCAGGAGGGGAGGGTAAGAGATCAACCGAAGGACTTGTATGCATGCATATAAGCATAACCAATGGACATAAGACACTGGGGGGGGGTAGGGGTGGCAATGATTGTCAAGGGCGGGGGAAATAAAGGAGACATACGTAATACTCTTTGTAATACTTCAAGCAATAAAACAATTTAAAAAAAGCCTAATATACAAATTGTCCCCTCAAAAAAAGGGAAAAGATAGAAAAACTATTGATATATGCAGCAACCTGGATGCACCTCAAGGCGATTATGCCGTTTTCAAAAAGTCTATTTCAAAGGGAATTGAAAGGTGAACATAGTGGATGATTAGCATGGTGGTGTGCCGGTAGCTAGACAGCTATCTCAGACGGTGATTTAAGAAAATTGATTTTCTTTAAAGAAAGGGGTGGGATACCCAAAGGGAAGGGCTGCATAGCACTGAGCCAAGGGGACCTTGGGTTGATGATGGCAGCACCCGAGAGCTGGAGTTCCATCCTTATATGCATTCACCGGTGGGAAATTTGTTGTTAGTGGTTCTGAGGACTGAGCTGCTGGGCTTGGAATGTGGAGGGAATGCAGGTGGGTGATCAGGTGCATTAAGGACAGTTTTCATTCCTTGTATGTCTGACTCCTGGTGTCCAGCGAGTTTTCCTGGTCTTTTGTTCTCCTGTGGTGGGAAGCTCAGAAATGACCATTAAGGATTATATTGCCCGATAGTCCCAACAGGCATAATACATGATGTGTAAGTCTACTTATATAATGTTTGAAATAACAAAACTATAAAGAATGAGAACAGATTGCCAAAAGTTACCGGGTTGCCAGAGGGTGTGGTGGAGGCAGTGGGTGGGGAGAAAAGCGAGCATGGTTATAACAGGCTGGGAGGGATCCTGGTGGTGTTGGAACTGTTTTGTATCTTGAATCTGGTGATAGACACACAAGCCTACACAGGTGACAAAGGTTCATAGAACTAAACACACACACCCACACACACACACACCTGCAAAATTGGTGAGATCTGAATCACATGAGTGGACCTCATCAATTTCCTCCTTGTGGTATCCTACTATAGTTTAGTACACAGTTAGAGGAAACTGGTTGGAGGGTACATAGGATGTCTCTTCATTATTTCTTACAACTGGTTATGATTCTGCAATTATCTAACAGTAGAATATTTTATTTAAAAATAAGTTTATGCATGGATGGAACTGGAGACCATTATGCTAAGTGAAATAAGCCAGTCAATGAAGGAAAAATACCACATGATCTCACTCATTCATGGATAATAAAGACCAGTATAAACTTATGAAAAATAATAGATACAGAGGCAGAGCTGCCTCAAACAGGTTGTCAAACTGCAGCGGGAAGGCCGGGGAGGGTTGGGTGGCAGGAGGGAGGGGGTTAAGAGATGAACCGAAGGACTTGTATGCATGCATATAAGCATAACCAATGGACATAAGACACTGGGGGGTAGGGGAGGCCAGGGGATTGTCAAGGGCGGGGGGAAACCAAAGGACACATATGTAATACCCTTTGTAATACTTTAAGCAATAAAATAAATAAAAAAATAAAAAGTTGCAACAACAAAAAAATAAAAATAAGTTTATGATTTTTACTTTCCACAAGAAGACTCAAAATAGCTGTTTTCTTGTGTTTGAGACAATATCAGCCTTTCTAGTGATAGCAAAGGATTTCCCATTTATTAACTCATATTCATCCCAACAATCCTATGATGTTAGCAATACCTTCACCTTCATTTTGCAGATAAGGAAACTGAGGCACAGAGAAGGTAAGTGACTAGTCATTTTCACACAGCTAGTCAGTGGCTGGGAAGGGATTTGCATCCTACTAGACAGGCTCCAGCTAGCCAGTCTATATCCTAATAGCCAGTCTACTACTTCTCTAACCCCAAAGCCTGAAAGAATTCTCTAATAAAACAGAACCCACCACGCCCTAGCTGGTTTTTCTCCATGCCTAAAGCATCAGCCCTTGGACCTAAGTTCGCAGGTTTGATATTTTGTCAAGGGCAACCAGTCAATGTGTCTTTCTCACATCAATGTTTTTCTCTCTCTCAAAAACAAGTGAAACTACATCAAAATGAAAAGCTTCTGCACAGCAAAGAAACCATCAACAAAATGAGAAGGAAGCCCACTGTACAGGAGAACATATTTGGCAATGATACATCTGATAATGGTTATATATCCAAAATATATAAGGGACTCATACAACTTAACAAAAGGAAGACAAATAACCCAGTAAAAAATGAGCAAAGGACCTAAATAGACACTTCTCCACAGTGGATATACAGATTGCCAAAAGACATTTGAAATAATGTTCAAAGTCACTAATCCTCAGAGAGATGCAAATTAAAACCACAATGAGGTATCACCTCACATCTGTCAGAATGGCTACCATTAACAAATCAAGAAAGAAGTGCTGGAGAGGATGTGGAGAAAAGGGAACCCTAATACACTGCTGATGGGAATGCAGACTGGTGCAGCCATTATGAAAAACAGTATGGACTTTCCTCAAAAAATTAAATGTGGAACTGCCATTTGACCAGTGATCCCACTTCTAGGAATATATGCTAAGAAACCTGAAATACCAACAGAAAGAATGTATGCACCACTATGTTCATAACAGCACAATTTACAATAGCTAAGATCTGGAAACAGCCCAAGTGCCCATCAGTAGATGAGTGGATAAAAAAGCTGTGGTCCATT